>NC_135338.1:10822004-11144743 GCF_023851605.1 Tamandua tetradactyla
TCTGGTGTATTGCATTCTGGCATCTTTAGCAAACCAAACACTTACCATTAAACCTTTTGAAGGGCAAAGCAAAAATATCTCTACCTGCATGTTAAAATAGCTATTATAATTTTGGTATGTTCCTGTTTCACTTTTTTCAAATATATATTACTTCACATATATAATGGTTAATTTTATGTGTCAAGTTGACTAGGCTGTGGTGTTCAGTTGTTAGTCTAGATATTGATGTAAAAGTGGTGTGTAGATGTTATTAACATCTACAATCATTTGGCTTTAGGCAAAGATTATTCTAAATAATATTCACCAATGAAGGCCTTCAGAGGAAAAATTGAGGTTTCGTGTATAAGAAATTCTGCCTCAGGACTACAACATCAACTCCTGTCCAAATTTCCAGCCTACATTACTGATTTCTGACTTGCTAGCCCTTTCAATTGTATGAGCCAGTTCTTTAAAATAAACCACACAGAGACATGCACACACACACACGTACACACATAGATGCTATTGGTCCTATTTCTTGGAGAACTTTGGCTGATAAGACATTTATAACAACAGTAAACTAACATTGCACTTTTCATTTAATGTTTATGCTATATCACACACATTTTTCTACATTGTAATTGCTTTCATAGTTACTGTTTTTAGTGATTGCATAATATGGCATTAAATAGATTCGACTCTACTAAACAGCCCCTCATTGTTGACATTTAAATTTAAATTCCAGCTTTTCATTATCAGGACACTGGTGAAAATCTTTAGGCATATGATTTTATGATAAATGAACAGATATGGCATTATGGGGACAAAAAAGCTCTAAATTCTTTTGGCTCTTGGCACATACTGCCAAACTACTTCCCAAAAGGATTATATTAATTAATGGTGTCATCAGCTATGTAAAAACAGCTCACCATACAGGTACCACCAGAATTCAGTGTTATGAATAGGATTGTCATGGTTAGGTTCATGTGTCACGTTGGCCAAGTGGTGGTGCCCATTTGTCTGGTTGGACAGGTTCTGGCCTGTCTGTTACTATGAGGACATTTCATAGAATTAAATTGTTATCACATTAGCTGCATCCACAGCTAACTGCATTTTTCGTAATCACCCAAGGGGAGTGTCTTCTGCAATGAGTGACATTTAACCTAATCACTAGAAGACTTTTAAGGAGGATTCAGAAGAGACAGTCTCTCTTCCTGCTTTGGCAATAGGGGTCACCTATGGAGTTCACCCAGACCCTTCATTGGAGTCATCAGCTTCACAGCCTGCCCTACAGATTTTGGACTCTATGTTCCTCAAAATTTATGTGAGACACTTTTATAAATTTTATATGTATGGATATCTCTTGCTGATTCTGTTTCTCTAAAGAAGCCTAGCTAACACAGCTTGGTACCAGGAATGGGGTGGTACTTAAGAAACAGAATCTTAAAAATGGGTTTTGGTGGGGCCAAGATGGCAGCTTAGCAATGTGTGCATTTTAGTTCGTCCTCCAGAACAACTACTAAATAACCAGAAACAGTACAGAACAGCTCCTGGAGCCACGTCAGTGACTGGACACACAGCGTACCCCAGTCTGGACCGGCTGCGAGTCCCCTCAAACCATGAGCTCCCCAAGCCACGGCAGGCAGCGCCCCTCCCCCACAGGCTGCTTCCCACAGGGGAAAGGAAAGGGACTTTACTAGCAGCAGGGGCTGAGCCCAACCAAACACCAACTGTGGCATTAATTAACAAATTCTGACTACTAAAAATAGGTCCCCAGCTCAGGTGAACCTGGTCAAAGCAGAGGTCCCTCATTGGGCTAACGGAAAAAGAAAAAAAGAAAAGAAACAGAGGTTTTTATGGCTGTGTTTCTACAAAGGCTTGATGGCCTCTGGATTCAGCGGCAGGACTTCTCAGTCTGAAACTGCCCCAGGCATAGGCAGAAACAAGCTCTTTTCAGGGCTTGTCTCGGAGCCTGTGCCTTCCCCAGGAGAGGGGTGAAGTCCAATTCAGGTGGAATCCCTCCCTCAAGGAATTCAGACCCCAGGGCTTGGTAATTTGAAGCCATTAAAACCAGCGTACAACCTCTCCTCTGTCTCCACCATCCCCCCAGCAGAGAGAGTCTTCCAAAGTTAAAGGTGCCACATCATCTTATGCTGGTGGGACCCGCAGGCAGACAAGCACCACATACTGGGCAGGATAAGAAAAACAGAGTCCAGAGACTTCACAGGAAAGTCTTTTCATCTGCTGGGTCTCACCCTCAGGGAAAACTGATGCAGGTGACTCCTTCGCCCTGATAGGAGGCCAATTTAATCTGGGAAAACCCAGCTGGGGTCTATAATACCTAAGTAGACTCTCCTAAGGGTGGGTGGGTGGGGGAAAGGCACCATATAGGCAGGGAAAGAAACAAGAAAACAAGAGCCAAAAACTTCTCCTCTGTTAAACAAAAACCTAAGCTAAATGTCTGGAAAATGCTGAACTGAAGGTCAAAGAACAGATAGACAACAAATTCATCCAGCAAGAAAACCCTAGGTAAGAGAAGTGAAAGCAATCTCTAGAATAAACTAATTAAGGTAATTAAATGTCTAGATGCCTGCAAAAAGTAACAAATCACACCAGGAAAATTGAAGATATGGCCCAGTCAAAGGAACAAACCAATAGTTCAAATAAGATACAAGAGTTGAAATAATTAATTCAGAATATACAAACAAACATGGAAAACCTCATCAAAAACCAAATCAATGAATTGAAGGGAGGATATGAAGAAGGCAAAGAATGAACAAAAAGAAGAAATGGAAAGTCTGAAAAAAACAAATCACAGAACTTATGGGAAGGAAAGTCACAGTAAAAGAGATATAAAAAACAATGGAAACCTACAATGGTAGATTTCGAGAGACAGAGGATAGGATTAGTGAACTGGAGGATGGAACATCTGAAATCCAACAAGAAACAGAAACTATAGGGAAAAAATGGAAAAATATGAGCAGGGACTCAGGGAATTGAATGATAATATGAAGCACACAAATATACATGTTGTGGGTGTCCTGGAAGGAGAAGAGAAGAGAAAAGGAGGAGAAAAACTAATGGAGGAAATTATCACTGAAAATTTCCCAACTCTTATGAAAGACCTAAAATTACAGATCCAAGAAGTGCAGCGCACCCCAAAGAGAATAGATCCAAATAGATGTTCTCCAAGACACTTACTAATCAGGATGTCAGAGGTCAAAAACAAAAAGAAAATCTTGAAAGCAGCAAAAGAAAAGCAATCCATCACCTACAAGGGAAACCCAATAAGACTATGTGTAGATTGCTCAGCAGAAACCATGGAGGTGAGAAGACAGTAGGAGGATATATTTAAATTACTAAAAGAGAAAAACTGCCAACCAAGAATTCTATACCCAGCAAAATTGTCCTTCAAATATGAAGGAGAAATTAAAACATTTTCAGACAAAAAATCACTGAGAGAATTTGTGACCAAGAGACCAGCTCTGCAAGAAATACTAAAGGGAGCACTAGAGACAGATATGAAAACACAAAAGAAAGTGGTGTGGAGAAGAGTGTAGAAAGAAGGAAAATTAGATATTACATATAAAATCCAAAAGGCAAAATGGTAGAAGAAAGTAATACCCATACAGTAATAACACTAAATGTTAATGGATTGAACTCCCCAATAAAAAGACATGGACTGGCAGAATGGATTAAAAAACAGAATACTTCTATATGCAGTCTACAGGAAACACACCTTAGACCCAAAGAAAAACATAGGTTGAAAGTGAAAGGTTGGGAAAAGATATTTCATGCAAATAACAACCAGAAAAGAGCAGGAGTAGCTATACTAATATCCAACAAATTAGACTTCAAATGTAAAACAGTTAAAAGAGACAAAGAAGGATACTATGTACTAATAAAAGGAACAATTCAGCACGAAGACATAAGAATCATAAATATTTATGCACCAAACCAGAATGCTCCAAAATACGTGAGGCAAACACTGCAAACACTGAAAAGGGAAATAGACACATCTACCATAATAGTTGGAGACTTCAATTCACCACTCTCATCAATGGACAGAACATACAGACAGAGGATCAATAAAGAAACAGAGAATTTGAATACTACAATAAATGAACTAGACTTAACAGACATTTATAGGACATTACACCCCACAACAGCAGGATACACCTTTTTCTCAAGTGCTCATGGATCATTCTCAAAGATAGATCATATGCTGGGTCACAAAGCAAGTCTCAACAAATTTAAAAAGATTGAAATCATACAAAACACTTTCTCAGATCATAAATAAATGAAGCTGGAAATCAATAATAGGCAGAGTGCCAGAAAATTCACAATTATGTGGAGGCTGAACAACACACTCTTAAACAACCAGTGGGACAAGGAAGAAATTACAAGGGAAATCAGTAAATATCTCAAAGCAAATGAAAATGAAAACACAACATATCAAAACTTATGGGACGCAGCAAAGGCAGTGCTAAGAGGGAAATTTATTGCCCTAAATGCCTATATCAAAAAAGAAGAAAGGGCAAAAATTCAGGAATTAACTGTCTACTTGGAAGAACTGGAGAAAGAACAGCAAACTAACCCCCAAAGCAAGCAAAAGGAAAGAAATAACAAAGATTAGAGCAGAAATAAATGAAATTGAGAACATGAAAAAAATTGAGAAAATCAATAAAACTAGAAACTGGTTCTATGAGAAAATCAATAAGATTGAAGAGCCCTTAGCAAGACTGACAAAAAGAAGAAGAGAGAGGATGCAAATAAATAAGATCAGAAATGAAAGAGGAGACATAACCACTGACCCCACAGAAATAAAGGAGGTAATAACAGGATACTATGAACAACTTTATGCTAATAAATACAACAATGTAGATGAAATGGACAACTTCCTAGGAAGGCATGAACAACCAACTTTGACTCAAGAAGAAATAGATGACCTCAACAAACCAATCACAAGTAAAGAAATTGAATCAGTCATTAAAAAGCTTCCCAAAAAGAAAAGTCCAGGACCAGACAGCTTCACATGTGAATTCTACCAAACATTCCAGAAAGAATTAGTACCAACTCTCCTCAAACTCTTCAAAAAAATTGAAGTGGAGGAAAAGCTACCTAATTCATTCTATGAAGCCAACATCACCCTCATACAAAAGCCAGACAAAGATATTACAAAAAAAGAAAACTACAGACCAATCTCTCTAATGAATATAGATGCAAAAATCCTCAACAAAATTCTAGCAAATAGAATCCAGCAACACATTAAAAGAATTATACGTCATGACCAAGTAGGACTCATCCCAGGTATGCAAGGATGGTTCAACATAAGAAAATCAATTAATGTAATACACCATATCAACAAATCAAAGCAAAAAAATCACATGATCATCTCAATTGATGCAGAGAAGGCATTTGACAAAATTCAACATCCTTCCCTGCTGAAAACACTTCAAAGGATAGGAATACAAGGAAACTTCCTTAAAATGATAAAAGGAATATATGAAAAACCCACAGCTAATATCATCCTCAATGGGGAAAAACTGAAAACTTTCCCCCTAAGATCAGGAACAAGACAAGGTTGTCCACTATCACCACTGTTATTCAACATTGTGTTGGAAGTTCTAGCCAGAGCAATGAGACAAGAAAAAGAAATACAAGGCATCAAAATTGGAAAGGAAGAAATAAAACTATCACTGTTTGGAGATGATATGATACTATATGTAGAAAACCATGAAAAATTCACAGCAAAACTACTAGAGCTAATAAACAAGTACAGCAAAGTGGCAGGTTACAAGATCAACATTCAAAAATCTGTACTGTTTCTATACACTAGTAATGAACAATCTGAGGAGGAAATCAAGATACAAATTCCATTTACAATTGCAACCAAAAGAATAAAATACTTAGGAATAAATTTAACTAAAGAGACAAAAGACCTATACATAGAAAACTACAAGAAACTGTTAAAAGAAATCACAGAAGACCTAAATAGATGGAAAGGCATGCCGTATTCATGGATTGGAAGACTAAATATAGTTGAGATGTCAATTCTACCTAAATTGATTTACAGATTCAATGCAATACCAATCAAAATCCCAACAACTTACTTTTCAGAAATAGAAAAGCCAATAAGCAAATCTATCTGGAAGGGCAGGATGCCCCGAATTGCTAAAAGTATCTTGAGGAAAAAAAACGAAGTTGGAGGTCTCATGCTGCCGGACTTCAAGGCATATTATGAAGCCACAGAGATCAAAACAGCATGGTACTGGCATAAAGATAGATATATTGACCAATAGAATCAAATAGAGTGTTCAGATATAGACCCTCTCATCTATGGACATTTGATCTTTGATAAGGCAGTCAAGCCAATTCACCTGAGACAGAACAGTCTCTTCAATAAACGGTGCCTAGAGAACTGGATATCCATATGCAAAAGAATGAAATAGGACCCGTATCTCACACCCTATACAAAAGTTAACTCAAAATGGATCAAAGATCTAAACATTAGGTCTAAGACCATAAAACAGTTAGAGGAAAATGTAGGGAATTATCTTATAAATCTTATAATTGGAGGCAGTTTTATAGACCTTACACCCAAAGCAAGAGCACTGAAGAAAGAAATAAATAAATGGGAACTCCTCAAAATTAAACACTTTTGTGCATCAAAGAACTTCATCAAGAAAGTAAAAAGACAGCCTACACAATGGGAGACAATATTTGGAAATGGCATATCAGATAAAGGTCTAGTATCCAGAATTTATAGATTGTTCAACTCAACAACAAAAAGACAGCCAATCCAATTACAAAATGGGAAAAAGACTTGAACAGACACTTCTCAGAAGAGGAAATACAAATGGCCAAAAGACACATGAAGAGATGCTCAACGTTCCTGGCCATTAGAGAAATGTAAATCAAAACCACAATGAGATATCACCTCACACCCACCAGAATGGCCATTATCAACAAAAAAAAAATGACAAGTGCTGGAGAGGATGTGGAGAAAGAGACACACTTATCCACTGTTGGTGGGAATGTCAAATGGTACAACCACTGTGGAAGGCAGTTTGGCGGTTCCTCAAAAAGATGAATATAGAATTGCCATATGACCCAGCAATACCATTGCTAGGTATCTACTCAGAGGACATAAGGGCAAAGACACAGACATTTGTACACCAATGTTTATAGCAGCATTATTTACAATTGCAAAGAGATTGAAACAGCCAAAATGTCCATCAACAGACGAGTGGCCAAACAAACTGTGGTATATACATACGATGGATTATTATGCAGCTTTAAGACAGAGTAAAGTTATGAAGTACGTAACAACATAGATGGACCTTGAGAACATTATGCTGAGTGAGTCTAGCCAAAAACAAAAGGACAAATACTGTATGGTCTCACTGATATGAACTGACATTAGTGAATAAACTTGGAATATTTCATTGCTAACAGAGGCCATCAGAACATAGAAATAGGGTAAGATATTGGGTAATTGGAGCTGAAGGGATACAGGCTGTGCAACAGGACTGAATACAAAAATTCAGAAATGGACAGCACAATACTACCTAACTGTAATACAATTATGTTAAAACACTGAATGAAGCTGCATGTGAGAATGATAGAGGAAGGAGGGCTGGGGACATAATGAAATCAGAAAGAAAGATAGATGTTAAAGATTGAGATGGTATAATCTAGGAATGCCTAGAATGTATACTAATAGTGACTAAATGTACAAATTTTAAAAATGTTTTTTCATTAGGAAGAACAAAGGAATGTCATTATTGCAGGGTGCTGAAAATAGATGGTAATTAATATTTTAAAATGTCACCTTATGTGTGAGACTAAAGCAAAAAATGTGTATTTGTTACAAAATTTATATTTTGACTAGTGCATTTCCTAATGTAACTTACGTAGATAGTTTGATTGAACACCATAAGTACTTGGAATCTCAGGTAGGACATGAGATTTTGTTGGTTTGTCCAGAGTGATGCCCCGATGAATCCCAGAGTGATTCGATCTGTGAGTGGAAAAGTATTTACAAAGCCCCCTTAGGGGAATGGTGAGAATGGGGAGAAATTCAATTTCTCCAAGTTGAATTCTTGATATTCTCACAAGCAGTGTGGACAACCAAGGCTATATGCTGAGCCCCCAGTCTTGGGGTTCGTTCATATGAAACTTAACTCCACAAAGGATAGGTCAAGTCTACTTAAAATTTAGGCCTAAGAGTCACCCCCAAGAGAGCCTCTTTTGTTGCTCAGATGTGGCCTCTCTCTCCAGCCAACACAAACAATCTCACCACCCTCCCCCTGTCTATGTGGGACATGACTTCCAGGGGTGTGGACCTTCCTGGCAACATGGGACAGAGATCTTGGAAAGAGCTGAGACTCAGCATCAAGGGATTGAGAAAAAACCTAGAATGAGCTGAGACTTAGCATCAAGGGATTGAGAAAACCTTCTCGACCAAAAGAGGGAAGAGGGAAATGAGACAGAGTGTCAATGGCTGAGAGATTCCAAACAGTCAAGAGGTTATCCTGGAGGTTATTCTTATGCATCAAGTAGATATCATCTTGTTATTCAAGATGTAATGGAGAGGCTGGAGGGAACTGCCTGAAAATGTAGAGCTGTGTTCCAGTAGCCATGTTTCTTGAGGATGATTGAATAATGATACAGCTGTCACAATGTGACTGTGTGATTGCAAAAACCTTGTACCTGATGCTCCTTTTATCTACCTTGTCAACAGACGAGTAGAACATCTGGAATAAAAATAAACAATTGGGGGAACAAATGCTAATATAAATTTAGTTTGAAATGCTAGTGATCAATGAAAGTGAGGGGTAAAGGGTATGGAAGGTATAATCTTTTTTTCTTTCTTTCTTGTGTGCGTTTTATTTCTTTTTCTATTGTCTTTTTATTTCTTTTTCTGAATTAATGCAAATGTTCTAAGAAATGATGAATATGCAACTAAGTGATGATATTGTGAATTACTGATTATATATGTTGATATTTTATGTGGTTTAATTTTTTTAATTAATAAATAAATTTTTTAAATGGGTTTTTGTGATTGATTTTCTACTCTGACTGGACTCAAAGGCACTAAGGACTCTGATTTCCATAATCAGAATGATGAATGATACTGCCAATCCATGAGCTGAGTTGGCAAAAGAGATAGTCAAAAATATCACTATTTGATTTTTCTAATGCTTCGCTTGTATGAAACCAGGCTCTGGGGAATAATGTTTTTGCACCTTTACAGAGTTTTGTGGAGATAGGCAGTATAGAGATGTTGGCTGGTTTTTGTTAGATACACTGGATACATTAATGAGTGAAAGGGATGGGCTTAAGGCTTCAAATGAGAAGCTTACATGCCCTTTGACAGATGTAAATGTTTCTATGAGTGTCCTGAAGGAAAATGTTATTTCTTATAGCTGTAGACTTGAGATCTCCAAAAATCAGACCCAGAATCTAAAGTTAGAGTAGCAACTTTACAACATAAACTGAAATCTCAATTTTATATGGTGTCTACCATTAAAGTGAGGGCATTGATTGGAAAGGAATGGGACCCTGAAAAATGGGATGGTGACATATGGACTGATAATTATGTCGGTAAAGAGGCTGAAACCCTAGGTCATGCTGAATCTTCTCTAGATAGATAACCCTGTAATAGTCTTCCCTGAGGACATAGCCACCCCACTTCCAGCCTGCCCTGGGGAGTTGGCCACCCAACCTCCACCTGAACAGATTAGCCCTAGAGTGATTAATCTTGGTTTGGCAGATGAAACTGCAAATGAATGCTCTGAAGCAAATGGCTTGGAAGATACTTCTAATTTCTTTCATGACCCACCCCACCACCCCTCATTTCTTCCAGACCTATTACTAAAGTCCCAATAGTCCCCTATAGGAGAATCACAATGCAGACCATTAGGATTTTGGAGCAAAACCTTACCATCTGCTGCAGATACCTATTCTCCTTTTGAGAAACAGCTTTTGGCCTGCTACTGGGCCTTAATAGAGAACTCTTATCCATGGTCCACCAAGTTACAATGATACCTGAGTTGCCTATCCTGAGGTGGGTGTTGTCTGCCCCACCAAGCCATGAAGTTAGGCATGCACAGCAGTACTCCATCATAAAATGGAAATAGTATATATATGAGATAGGGCTAGAGTAGGTCCTGAAGGTGCAAGTAAGTTACATGAGGAAGTGGCCCAAATGCCCATGGTCTCCACTACTGCCACATTGCCTTCTCTTTCACAGACCAGAGCTATGGCCTCTTTGGGAGTCCCTTATGGTGAATTGACTGAGGAAGAGAAAACTCGGGACTGGTTTACAGATGGTTCAGCATGATATGCAGGTACCACCCAAAAGTGGACAGCTGTAGCACTACAGCCCCTTTCCAGGATGAAGGACAGTGGTGAGGGGAAATCTTCCCAGTGGGCAGAACTTCAAGCAGTGCACCTGGTTGTTCATTTTGCTTGGAAGGAGAACTGGCCAGAGGTGCATCTGTATACTGACTCATGGGCTGCTGCTAATGGTTTGGCTGGAAGGTCAGGGACTTGGAAAGACCATAATTGGAAAATTGGTGACAAGGAGATCTGGGGAAGAGGTACGTACATAGACCTTTCTGAGTGGGCTAAAAACATTAAGATATTTGTGTCCCATGTGAATGTGCACCAGAGGGTGACTTCAGCAGAGGAAGGTTTTAATAATCAAGTAGGTAAGATGACCCGTTCTGTGGATACCAGTGAGCCTCTTTCCCCAGCAACTGATGTCATTGTCCAATGGGGTCATGAACAAAGTGGTCATGGTGGTAGGGATGGAGGTTATGCATGAGCTCAGCAACATGGAATTCCACTTACCAAGGATGACCTGGCTACCACCACTTTTGAGTGCCCAATCTGCCAGCAGCAGAGACCCACGCTCTGTCCCTGATATGGCACCATTCCCCAAGGTGACCAACTGGCTACATGGTGGGAGGTTGATTACATTGGATCACTCCCTTCATGGAAGGGGCAGTGATTTGTTCTACCTGGAATAGACATATACTCTGGATATGGGTTTGCTTTCCCTGCATGCAATGCTTCTGCCTAAACTACCATCCATGCGCTTACAGAATGCCTAATCCATCGTCATGGTATTCCACACAGCATTGCTTCTGATCAAGGAACACACTTCACAGAAAATGAAGAAACATTCATTTCTAGATATTTATTGATTTCCTTTGCAATTTCTTATTTAGCTTCCATATAATTGTAAATCTTCCAGTTCTCTGCCTGTTATTGATTTCCAGATTCATTCCATTATGGTCAGTGAAACTGCTTTGCATAATTTCATTCTTTCAAAATATATTGGGGGGCAGGGCAATGGTGGTTCAGTGGCAGAGTTCTCACCTGCCATGCTGGAGACTCAGGTTCGTTTCCCGGTGCCTGCCCATGTAAAACAAACAAACAAACAAAAAATGTATTGGGGCCTCTTCCCTTTCTCATCTTTGTCTTTGTAAGAGTGCCCACATGTCCTCTCTAAATAAATTTTCTGTCTGCTTTACCCTTCTGATATATTTATTTATTTTACCAACATGCAGTCTAGCCTACAGAATGCTCCATGGCACTTGAGAAGAATGTATATTCTGTTTGAGTGTGCAATATTCTGTATATGTCTATTAGGTCTAGTTAATTTAGATTCTCTGTTTCATTATTGATCCTCCATCCAGATGTTCTTACCTATTGATGAGAGTGACGTATTGAAGTCTCCACCTTGTATTGTAAATATATCTATTTCTCCCTTCAGTTTTGCCAGTGTTTGCCTCATGTTCTTTGGGGCACCATGGTTAGGTGTATAAATATTTATGATTGTTATTTCTTCTTAGTGGATTTCCCCTTTTATTATTATATAGGTTCTTTCGTGTTTCTTATAACAGCTTTGCACTTAAAGTTTATTTTGTCCAATCTTAATGTAGCTCCCCTAGCTTTTTTTTTTTTTTTTTTGGTTACTATTTGCATTGAATATCTTTTCCCAACCTTTCACTTTCGACCTATTTGTGTCTTTGGGTCTATGGTAAGTCTCTTATAAACTAAATATAGGTGGATCATGTCTTTTGTTCGGGGAGTTTATTCCATCAAAATTCAGTGTTATTACTGTAAAGGCAGTACTTACTTAGCCATTTTATCCTTTGGTTTTGTATGTCATGTCTTTTATTGTCTCTTTTTTTAACCCTTCTATTTATCTTTATTGATAATCTGAACTTCTTCATACTACTCCACTCTCTCTTGTCTTTTCCTTTCAACCTGCAGAACTCCTTTAGTATTTCTTAGAGGGCAAGTTTCTTATTGACAAACTCAGTTTCTGTTTATCTGTGAATATTTTAAACTCTTCCTCATTTTTGAAGGACAGTTTTGCCAGATAAAGAATTTTTGGCTGGTAGGTTTTCTCTTTCAGTACTTTAAATATATTATACCTCTGCAATCTTACCTCCATGTCTTCTGATGAGAAATCAGCACCTAGTCTTATCTGCAGATTCCTTGTATGTGACAACTTGAGTGACAAGTTGCTTTTCTCCTGCTGTTTTCAGAATTCTCTTTTTATCTTAGCACTTTACATTCTAATTAGTATGTCTCAGGGTATGTCTATTGGGATTTATTCTGTATGGAATATGTTACATTTCTCGGGCATGTGTATTTATGTGTTTCATAAAAGTTGGGGAAAATCTGGCCATTATTCCCTCAAATACTCTTTCTGCCTCTTTTCCCTTCTCTTCTCCTTCTGGTACACCCATGATGTGTATGTTTGTGCGCTTCGTGCTATCACTCAAATACTTAGACACCGCTCACTTTTTTCTATTCATTTCTCTATCTGTTCTTCTGTCTGTAAGATTTCAATTGTTCTGTCATCTAGCTTGCTAGTTTTCTTTTCTGTCTGTTCAAAGCTGCTGTTGTGTGCCTGTAGGTATTTTTAATCTCTTTTGTTTAATCTCTTTCATTCCCTTAATTTCTGTTATTTTTCTATTTATGCTTTCAAATTCTTTATGTTCCAGAATGTTTTCATAATATCCTTAATCACTTTAGCCATATTTCCTTCATGTCCTTGCATTGATTTAGGAGATCTGTTTGAATTTCTTTGATGAGTCATTCCAAATTCTGTGTCTCCTCTTAAATTTTAATTTGTTCCCTTGATTGGGCCATACCTTCCATTTCTTATTAGTTCCCTTGATTGGGCCATATCTTCCATTTCTTATTATGGTTTGTAATTTTTTGCTGATATCTAGGCATCTGATTATCTTGATGAGTTTACTCTGAAACCCAGCTTCTCTCTCTCATGCTTAGGGCTTTATTTGCTTTGTGTTAAGTCTCTTCTTTGATGCTTAATCTGCTTTACTCCTGACCCTTAGAATAGCCCATGTTTAACTGATCAGATTTTTTTCAGCTCTTCTTCATCTTATTCTTGACCTGTATATGCAGCAAAAATGTTGAGATTGCACTTTTTGTGCAATTGCTTCACCTCCAGGAGAAAGCTTCTTTCCTCTGTTACTTCTCTGGAAATCTTGATCCGTTTGTTATTTTGCAGAATTTTCTCCCTAGCCCCTACAAATTCTTTAAATTCTCTGCTCACCAAGAATTGAAAGGAAAAGACAAGAGAGAGTGGAATAGTGTGAAGAAGTTCAGATTATCAATAAAGATAAATAGAAGTGTTAAAAAAAAGAGACAATAAAAGATATGACATACAAAACCAAAGGATAAAATGGCTGAGTAAGTACTGCCTTTACAATAATAACACTGAATTATTTTCCTTGCACTTTTCAGTTCTGGGAACCTCCTGTCTTACAGCAGCTCTATTTACCGCCCCCCACCTCCACTTTTCTCTCTCCCTGAGGCGCTTCTGTCTGTGGTTTCTCCCCTTTTAGGTCTTCATACCCCTGGGAGCCAGATGGCGTCAATTCAGAAAGGTGGGTCATTCCAGAAAAATTTGTTTTGCATTTAGGTGGTGAAGCCAACAGAAACTGGATTGAGTGCACCACTTTCCAGTTGTGGCTTCTTTTTTTTCCTCGTTTCTTCCCCCTGGCCCTTCTGCATGTAGCACTGCCAAGCAGCTTGTTTTCTGCCCTGGGTCTCTGTGGACCTGGGACCCAAGTGGCTGGACATGCATGGGATTCTACCATGCTCCTGTGAGTGGCTGTAAAGTCTGTGACTGCTGTTAGAGGGAGGGAGGGACCCCGACCTCTTTGTCTCTGAGGGATTCCCAACCAGCACAGAACTGAGTAAAGAGAGGGAATGGGATCGGCATTCCAGGATGAAAATTTCCTCCCTATGATTTTCCTTTTCTTTGCTTCAGCATTTATAGAGTCCTTCTCCAGCCTCTACTATTCTCCAGAGGTTTTTGTTTGTTTTTTTTTAAATTGGGATTTTTAAATAAAGCAACTTCATTGAGATATAACTCAATACTGTACAATTCACTCATTTAAATTGTCCACTTTAAGGTTTTTTTAATATCTTTGTTATAAAAACTTAACCTATATTCTTGACACAAACATTCCATACATGGTGTACAATCAATGGCTCATAATTTCATCACATAGTTGTGTATTCATCACCATGGCCATTTTTTTTTAACATTTGCATCACTCCAGCAAAAAATATATATATAAAAAAAGAAAAAGCTCATATATATCATACCCTTTACCCTTCCCTCTGATTGACCACAAGTATTTCTATCTACCCAGTTTATTTTAACCTCTGTTCTCCCTATTGTTTATTTTTTATCCATATTTTTTACTCATCTTTCCATACCCTAGATAAAGGGAGCATAAGATAAAAGGTTTTCACAATCACACAGTCACATTGTAAAAGCTATATCATTATACAATCATCTTCAAGAAACAAAGGCTACTGGAACACAGCTCTACAGTTTCAGGTACTTCCTTCTAGCCACTCCAATACACCATAAACTAAAAAAGGGATACCTATATAATGCTAAGAATAACATCCAGGACAACTTCTCAACTCTGTTTGAAATCTTTCAGCCACTGAAACTTTATTTTGTCTCATTTCTCTCTTCCCCTTTTTGGTTGAGGTTTTTTCAAACCCTTGATGCCAGGTCCTGGCTCATTCCAGGATTTCTGCCCCACTTTGCCAGGGAGATTTATTCCTCTGGGAGTCATGTCCCATGTAGTGGGAGGAGGGCAGTGAGTTCACTTGCCATGTTGGCTTACAGAGAGAGGCCACATCTGAACAACAAAAGAGTTTCTCTGGGGGAGACTCTTAGGCCTAATTTTAAGTAGGCATAGCTTCTCCTTTGCAGGGATAAGTTTCATAGGAGCTAACCCAAGATCAAGGGCTTGGCCTATTGATTTGTTTGTCCCCACTGCTTGCGAGAATATCAGAAATTCTCCAAATGGAGAAGTTGAATATTTTCCCCTTTCTCCCCATTCCCTTAAGGGGACTTTGCAAATACTTCTTTATTCACTGTCCAAAACACTCTGGGATTTATCGAGGCCAGGCCTCACACTAATCTGGACAAACCAACAAAATCCCATGCCCTATTCAAGATTCCATGTAGTTACAGTGTTCAATTAAACTGACCATACAAGTTAAATTAGGAAATGTGCTACCCAAAATATAAATTTCACACTGAACAAGCATCTCTCCCTTTAGTCTCACACAGAGACTAAAGTTGAAGTTTTAAAATATGAATATCATTCTTTACCTAGTCTTCTGATATACCTTAGTCCTATCCAGATCAGCTTCATTCATGTCTCTACTCAGTATCTGATCACTTTTTAACTTTTTAAATAGTTCCTGTTTGGGGTACTCCTGACTTTCATAGCTTCAGAGCTCTAACTCTAAGTCTCAGGTGTCACATGAACACCCCTCCAGAGTTTTAAGCAAGTAGAATTAAGCCTTTTATTTGTTGACTCTCTTAGGAGGTTTTTTCAGGAGATATCTTACATTGAAATGTTGACCCCACAACTCTTTATTATACAGAACAGTATCTCTTATTATCTTTTGAATACTTTATCTGGAATTATGCTTTCTTGGTGGATTACTAAAAATGGCCTCAAATGAATCACTCATCTCTGTGTCCACTCCCCTTTGATTATAATTTAATTTTCTTCCCATCAAAATCCACCCCCCTTGAATATAGGCTGACCTTTGATTTGACCAATAGAAGGGGGAGGAAGTGACATTATGGTACTTCCAAGACCACATCTTAAGAGGTCTTGTAACTTCCACTTATGCTGGGAGGGAACTCAACTGCCATATAAAAATGTCTAAGCAGTCTGACAGAGAGACCAAATGGAGAGAAAAGTCCTGGAGAATGAGAGTGACCATGTTGAGAGGGTGGTCCTTGTAGACAGCCAATACCATGGCCTGCATACTTAAGTAAGCCGTATTGAATCCTCTGGCTCCATTTAAGCCATGAAAAGAAAGAGGCCCAGTCATCACAGCCAATGTCTAGTTATTCAAGGCATCCCAGTTGAGGCTACAGATGTGGAGCATGGATGAAGTGTCCCCACTAATACCTGCCCAAATTCCTGAGCCAAATAAAACAGTTGTGTTAAGCTACCAACTTTTGGAATAATTTGTTATACAGCAATAGATAACTGATATAACCCTTTTCTCACTCATGATATTGTTTATTTTTGTCTTCTTTTTTTTTGATCAGTCTTACTAGAGTTTTGCCTATTTCAATTTTTTTCAAGGAACCACATTTTAACTTTGTTGATTTTCTTATTATATCTTTGCTTTCTATTTCAGTGCTTCCTCTTTTTTACTTTTATCATCTCTTTCCTTCTACTGAGTTTACTCAGTTATTCTTTTTATAATATATTAAGAGCGAAACATACCTTTTTATTTTGACACTTTCTTCTTTTCTAATATGAGCATTTAACACTTCAAATTTCCCCCAAAGCACTTTTGCAGTATCCCATAAGTTTTGACTTGTGTTATTTTCATTAACCATGGTATTTTTAATTTTCCATCACAATTTCTTCTTAAACCTATGAGTTATTTAGCAGCAATTTTAATTTATTTTTTTGCTTTTAGCTTCTAAATTACTTGGATACATATATTCCTTAAGTTTATTGAAGCTTTCTTTATGTTAATGACATATTATGTGATAATTTGTAACTTTTCTATGACTGCTTGAGAAAAATGTGTATTTTCTAACTGTTGGATGCTCATTTGGTCAAGTTTGTTCATTGTTCAGAATTTGTTCAGAAATTTTATATATCCTTGCTAATTTTTTGTCTATTTGAAATATCAATAACGAGACAGGTGTGTCAAGTCTCCCAATATGATGGTGAATTTATCAAGTTTTTCCTTCAGTTCTATAAATTTTGCCTTTGTCTGTTGTGAGACCCTTTTTATCTAGATAGGTACAGGATTTGTATTGTTCTATCTCGGTGAACTAAACCTTTTATCATGTTATTATGAAAATCCCTATCCCTAACTAAAATCCAGACTATGTTTTCACTGTTGAATTCACTCCATTTATATTGACTGTAATTATTAATATATTTATAACTTCCTATTATCTTAATTTGTAATTTCAGTTGTCTCACTTTTTCTATTCCTTACTTAAAAAAAAAAGATACTTAGTGTGCTGGTTTGAGGCTGTTGGGTACCACAGAGAGGCCATGTTCTATTTTCTAGGCCAAATTGTGGGACAGACTTATTGTTTGAGGGGGATCTTTATTACATTGCTTCCATGGAGATGTGACCAACTCAATTGTGGGTGGCACCTTTGATTAGGGGGTTTCCATGGAGATGTATCTCCACCCATTCAAGTTGGGTCTTAATACACTTATTGGAGTCCTTTAAGAGAGAACCATTTTAGAAAAAGCTCAGAGCTGACACAGATGGAGAGGTTTGGAGATGCAGAAAGAAAATGCCTCTGGGGAAGCTGTTTGAAACCAGAAGCCAAAGGACTAGCAGACATCAGCCATGCACCCTCCCAGGTTGGTCTTTCTTAAATCAAGTTATCTTATTCTTGATACCTTTTTTTTTTGGACACTTTGATGGCCTTGGAACTGTAAACTTGTAATTTAATAAATTCCCTTTACATACCATTTCTGGTATATTGCATTTCTGGCAGCATTAACAAACTAAAACACACACAAACATACTTTATATACTCTCTAATAAGACAAGAAGAATTTGAGTTCATCTCATCCCTTGTTTTCCCCATACTCTCTTCATCCATATGTTGATATTGTCTAGAGAACTTTTAATCTTGGATTTTTATGAATATATATTATTTTTCCTTTGGTCTTAGCATTTTCAAACAACAAGTATTACAAAGGTATTTGCTTACTTTCAAATATCTATTTTTATTTTTTCTCTCTGGATCTCTCAATGATCTTAGTTGCTGCTATATAGGAGCAGGCACAGTTTGCCCTAAGGAAATATCAGGGGAGAAGCAAAGGCCAAACTCCAACAGTTCCTTTCATATTTTTTCCAAGGCCAAACCCATCATTCTATAAACACTGGTTCAAAACATTGCCCCAGAATTTTCTCTTTTCTTGGCACCTTGTTGTTTACCCAGGAGCTTGGCGTTTTTCCCTCTCTAGCTATCCTAAAGTTGATCTTATGGGTAGGAGTCAGTAATTTTACTATTTCAACATCTTGATAAGAAGCAAAACCTGACTATTTCATTTAACATGCAAAAAATATGAAGGGATAGATAAGAAAATGGAGATTCAGAGAAGTGCAGAAAACCTACCCAATGTGAAGTGGAGATTTAAAACCAAATCTGTTTGACTCCAAAGTTTTTGCTCTTTTCCATTCTAGAATAAATGTGGAAACAAGTTCTGTTTTCAGCCAGGAAGATTAGAAGACCAGGGCTTGAGACCTGCCTCTGCTATTTAATTAGCTTTGGGATCTTGTACAAAAAATTAATCTTCAAAGTCTTTTCCACCACTAAAACCTCTAATTCCTGGCTTACACTATCTCCATGTTTCAGTAATTTCCAGTAAAGCTTTAATGCATTGCCATATGGTTTCTGCCACTCATTTGAAACTGTTCTCACCAATGCTGCCAATCTCATCCTTGTTGCCAAATGGAATGAACATTCAATGTCATGTTTTTCCCATATGTTATACTTTATTTTATATCTTTTAATGCAACTAAGTACTATAGTTTTAAACTCAGAAAATCGAGGAGGAATTTTCAGGAAAAACTTTCCTCACAAACAAGTTTCATTTATAAGTGATGCTGGACAAAGTCTAATAAAAATGAGAAAAGACTGGAGATACCACATACAAATTAATTTGTATGAGGCAGATCACAGACTTAAACCTAATGGCTAAACCCACAAAGCTTCTAGAAGAAAGTAAGGGAAATTATCTTCATGACCCTGAGATATGCAAAGATTTCTTACAGAGGAAACAAAAAGTATTAACCATAAAATTTTTAAAAATTGATAAATGGAACTTTATCAAATTTAAAACCTTTTACTCACCAAAGACATTGTTAAGAAAAGAAAAGGCAACCCACAGAGCCAGGTTTCCCACCGTTGGAGTGGGAGTTTACAGAGAACAAGGGGAGAAGGCTAGAATGATCCATGTGGTAATGGATTAGAGTTGGGAGAATCAGCATGAACTCATGTTTAATTTAATATAGACACAGATGACTACACATAGAGATATTTATATTTACATATATATGCACACAGCTTAGTATAGATAGGTATATTTTCCCACTCTGTCATCTGAGAGACTCCTTAGTAGCAAGAAGCACATCTAGCACCCAGATCTTGGTTATCTCATTTTCCAATAAAAGGAACCTGGGTTCTTTAGAGAAATGGCTGCCTGTAGGATTGGGGAAGGAAAAATACAAGACAATCCTGGAGCATCTTGTAGTGCCAGAATTAAAGAAGTGCGAATAGACACACACATAAAAAAACACCCCCACCCCACATAATGGGGATGTCAAAGTGACTTAAGACCCAAACTGCAACAATTTGAGAGACAAAATAAAGAAAGTTAGTATTGGATTATAAATCAAAGTATAAAATAAGTATCCATAAGTCTGTACTGATATAAAATAATTGAATAAATAATGGGAGAGTAGAGCCAAATCTGTGCAAAATAATTCATGTAGATATTCTATTCTCAAGGACATGAAGCATTATTCCTCAATCCTTATGTCTGGACTTTGTACAGTGACTTTCTTCCAAAGAGTATACTATGGAGAGGAGGTAAAAAGAGTAGCTTTACGGTGGAGAAACCTGGCAAACATTATCTCAGTTAGGTGATCAAAGTTAACATTACCAATAATAAGGCATGCTGATAGTATATATCCTTGAAATATTTTAAGAATGGCACTTCATTTCAGCAGTCATCCTCACAAAAACCCATCACCCTCTCATAAGGAAAACATGATAAATACCGACTGAGGGACAATCTATAAAATGCCTGACCAGTACTCTTCAAAAATGTCAAGATTTATCAAAAACAAGAAAAGTCTGAGAAAGTGTTAACAGTCTAAAGGAGCCCAAGGAGACACGACAACTAAAAGTATCCTGGATAGGCTCCTGGAACAGAAAAAAAGACATTATGTAAAAATTAAGGAAATCCAAATGAAGTATGGGATTTTGGTTAATGATAGGGTATCATTACCAATTCATTGGCTGTAACAAATATATTTTGTAACATACTAATATGAGATGTTACTAACAGAGGAAATTAACTTCACAGTGTTTCGGTAATCTAAAATTATTCTAAAATAAAAAGTTTATAAAAAAAAAAAAGAGGTGTGTGGAGAAGATGGCGGCTTAGTAAGACGCGCGCGGGTCTTAGTTCCTCCTCCAGAAAAGCAACTAAAGAAACAGAAACAATACGAAACAGCTCCCGGAGTCAAGACAGAGACCAAAAAGACAGCGTACCCCATTCTGGAACAGCTGACGGGCAGGGAGAATCTGCTGCGGTGAGATACCCGAGGGGCGCGCGTTTTCCCGGCCGGGGCGGCAGGCGACTGGGGTCCCCTCCACGCACGTGGCTCCCCGGTCTGACTGGGAACGTTGGATAGCGGGGCCCTCCCATCACGCTTGGCGTTTCGGGCCAGCTGGGCAATTAGGACCGGCACTCTCCCAAGCCGCGGCGGCCAGCGACCCCCGCCTCCACGCGCGGTTTCCCGGGCCGATTGCCGTGCAGACAGACGAGCGCCACGAGCGCCACCTACTGGGCAGGAAAAGAAAAACAGAGCCCAGAGATTTCACAGAAAAAACTTTCAACCAGCTGGGTCCCACACCCAGGGAAATCTGATCAAATGCCCAGACACCAGCAGAAAATAATGGATGACGCTCGGAAAATTGAAGATATGGCCCAGTCAAAGGAACAAACCAATAGTTCAAATGAGATACAGGAGCTGAGACAACTAATGCTGAATATACGAACAGAAATGGAAAAACTCTTCAAAAACCAAATCAATAAATTGAGGGAGGACATGAAGAAGACATGGGCTGAACAAAAAGAAGAAATAGAAAATCTGAAAAAACAAATCACAGAACTTGTGGGAGTGAAGGACAAAGAAGAAAAAATGGAAAAAAACAATGGATACCTACAATGGTAGATCTAAAGAGACAGAAGCTACAATTAGTGAACTGGAGGATGGAACATCTGAATTCCAAAAAGAAACAGAAACTATAGGGAAAAGAATGGAAAAACTTGAGCAGGGGATCAGGGAACTGAATGACAATATGAAACGCACAAATATATGTGTTGTGGGTGTCCCAGAAGGAGAAGAGAAGGGAAAAGGAGGAGAAAAACTAATGGAAGAAATTATCACTGAAAATTTCCCAACTCTTATGAAAGACCTAAATTTGCAGATCCAAGAAGTGCAGCGCACCCCAAAGAGAATAGACCCAAATAGGCGTTCTCCAAGACATTTACTAGTTAGAATGTCAGAGGTCAAAGAGAAAGAGAGGATCTTGAAAGCAGCGAGAGAAAAACAATCTGTCACATACAAGGGAAACCCAATAAGACTATGTGTAGATTTCTCAGCAGAAACCATGGAAGCTAGAAGACAGTGGGATGATATATTTAAATTACTAAAAGAGAAAAACTGCCAACCAAGACTCCTATATCCAGCAAAATTGTCCTTCAAAAATGAAGGAGAAATTAAAACATTTATAGACAAAAAGTCACTGAGAGAATTGTGACCAAGAGACCAGCTCTGCAAGAAATACTAAAGGGAGCACTAGAGTCAGATACGAAAAGACAGAAGAGAGAGGTATGGAGTAAAGTGTAGAAAGAAGGAAAATCAGATATGATATATATAATACAAAAGCCAAAATGGTAGAGGAAAATATTATCCAAACAGTAATAATACTAAAAGTTAATGGACTGAATTTCCCAATCAAAAGACATAGAATGGCAGAATGGATTACGACCCAGCAATACCACTGCTAGGTATCTACTCAAAGGACTTAAGGGCAAAGACACAGACGGACATTTGCACACCAGTGTTTATAGCAGCATTATCTACAATTGCAAAGAGATGGAAACAGCCAAAATGTTCATCAACAGACGAGTGGCTAAACAAACTGTGGCGTATACCTACGATGGAATATTATGCAGCTTTAAGACAGACTAAAACTTATGAAGCATGTAATAACATGGATGGACCTAGAGAACATTATGCTGAGTGAGTCTAGCCCAAAACTAAAGGACAAATACTGTAAGGTCCCACTGATGTGAACCGACATTCGAGAATCAGCTTGGAATATATCATTGGTAACAGAGACCAGCAGGAGTTAGAAACAGGGTAAGATAATGGGTAATTGGAGCTGAAGGGATACAGACTGTGCAACAGGACTAAATACAAAAACTCAAAAATGGACAGCACAATAATACCTAAGTGTAATGTAACTAGGTTGGAACACTGAATGAAGCTGCACCTGAAATATGGTTTTTTGTTTGTTTGTTTGTGTGTTTGTATCTTTTGTTTTTTTTTTCTTTTTCCTTTATATATATATATATATTAGTATTATTATTTTAATTCTCTTCTCTATATTAACATTCTGTATCTTTTTCTGCTGTTTTGCTAGTTCTTTTCCTAAATCGATGCAAATGTACTAAGAAATGATGATCATACATCTATGTGATGATACTAAGAATTACTGAGTGCATTTGTAGAATGGAATGATTTCTAAACGTTGTGTTAATTTCTTTTCTTTTTTTTGATTAATAAAAAAATTAAAAAAAAAAGACAACCCATACACTAAGCATAAGATACTAAGAAGTTTGATTAGTTAAATAAACCCTTGAGATTTAGCTAGTTTTCATAGTCATGTTTTTCAGAGGTTAGAAAAAATGAAATAACTTCAATTTCTTTATACTTGGGTCTGCTTTTCTTGGGCTCTCAAAAAAATACAAATAGAAGGTCACAGAAGTACATTGCAAATTTTCTTTTAAGTTTTTAATGTATTTCTCTAGTGGAAACATATATCAGTTGTTGACTTGCATATTTTATTTGCATATTCAAAGTAGAGTTTTAATTAGATTAAATGTCAATCTCAAGTTTGAATCAATTTAAAATACTTGCAGTGGGTGGAACCGTTAACAGATTTTGAAAAATTGGATATATAAAATGATCCTTTTACATACACACACACACACACACACACACACACAAAAGGCAACTCAAACACTGTGAGGATTCACAGCACACATCCTGATAAAAGGTCTTGTACCCAGGATAGGGAGACTGAACTCCCAAATAAATAATAAAAAGACCAAATTAAAAAAAAAAAAAAGATGAGCCTCCAATTTTTAAAATATACGCAAAAGACTTGAAAAGACATTTCACAAAACAAGACATAAAATTAGTCAATAAGCACATGAAAAGATGCTCATCCTTAGCCATTGGGGAACTGCAAAACCAAAATGAGATACGATTTAACACCCAGGAGAAGGGTTAAGGCTCAAGGCTGAGGACCCCAAACGTTGATGAGCATGTGAAACAACTGGAACTCTTATAAATCACAGGCAGCGGTGAAAAAAAATGGTACAAGTATTTTAGAAAACTGCCTGGCAGTTTCTTACAGAATTAAGCATACCCAGAATGACCTAGAAATTCCACACCTCCATTTCCCCAAGAGAAATAAAACATGCCCACAAAATGACTTGTACAGAATGTGTATAGCAAGCAATCTTATTCAATAGTGGCCAAAGTCCGGAACCAACTCCAGGGTCCATCAACAAGCGAATGGGGAAACAACGCATTGAACCAAATACTTCTCGGCAATAAAAACGATGCAACGGCTGATTTACGCACTATGAACTAATCTCGGGAACATAAGGCTGACAAAAGGGAGGCTGACACACAGGAGTGCCCACCACCTCCGTATTTAGGGCGCTAGAAATCAGGAGGGGTGAGGGTGGGGGACTGACCGAAGGCAGCGTGGGAGAATCCTTTTGGGTGACGGACACACCCCGTATCTTCCTAGGTGGTGGTTACACAGCTGTTCCATCAAAACTCACAGAACTAACCGTACTGCTAAAAATGATGCTTTTCCCTGGATGTAAATTTTACTTCAACAACAAAAATAAACTAGGAAAAAAAAAAAAAAAGCCTGGAAATGATGTGCAGCACGAAACGAGGTAAAGAGAAATTTGGTGCGGTAATCCCTTCCTTGGAATCCTGAAGTAACCACTCCAGTAAGCCTGCTGGATTTCTGTGACCAAACAGGGACATTAAGAAGCCCTGCAAACTGAATCCCTCCCGCAGCCTCAGCGGCTACCCCTGGGTGCCTCAGTCCTTCCTCGGATGCCCAAGAGGCCCCGGGAGTGGAGGAGCTGATTTCGAAAGCCCGCCAACTTGGCCCCGGCAACCCCGCCGCCATTCCCCAGGCTCGAGTGTCGCTCTTCTGGCCCGAACGTCACGCCTGACCCGTCCCATGCCCGTTCCAGCCTCGGGCGGACCCAGCCCCGCCCCAACCCCCGGCTCGAGATACCGCCGCTCCTACTTGGTCTCACACAGCGTAGCGAACCGGTTTCTTCCGCTCAGGCTCATCCTTTGAATCGTCCCTTCGCCTTTCAATCAATTCAAATGTTGCAGCGAGCGAACCAATCGCAAGCCTCGTCGTGGGAAGGGGCGGGCACGTGCCCCGGAAGTGTTGATTAAAGTCTCTCCAATCAGAAGCTTTGTATGGGAAGTTTGAATTTGGCGGAGTCTCGGGGTGTAAGCGTTCCTGTTTCGAAGGCAGCGGTGGTCTTCCAGACCGAGAGGGTTCCTTTACTTTTAGTTTCGTTGAGGTTTCACGCTAGAAGCACCTCAGGTAGGTGGGTTCTGGGGGAGCCGCAGGGAGGGCGCTGAACCGCTTCCGGTGAGAATCTAGAAGGTCTAGAAGGGCCCAAAGACCGGGGCTGTGAGTTGGACGTCCCTCAGGGGAAGGCTCCCCTAGGACCCCATCCCCTGTCTTGCCCGAAGCTGCTGACGCGACCCTCAGAGGAGGAAATATTTGTTGGCATGATCTATGTAGCGGTCAGTATTTCTCCACCGGGGCACAGTCGGCTTTTGGGGTGGGATAATTCTTCACGATTCCGGATGTGTAGCATCCCTGGGCCGGACATGAAATTCCATGGCTCCTCCCAGATCTTGTGACGACTGAAAACGCCCGGTTTGAAACTGACCACTCAAGACTTTCAAGCCCATAAAAATTCGTCAGCCAATAGAAGAGAATTCAGATGTGTGTCAAGAGCCAGGCTGACTGGCTTGGGGTCCTAATTCCACCACCTATTAGTTGTGCTAATATGGGCAGTTAATTTACCTCATTTGTACATTCGCCGTCATAGAAACTGTATTTTAGGGTTAGGGTGATGATCAAGTATGGCTTTCATGTTAGTTATCTCTTTTTTCGTTTTGTTTTGGATAGTGCTTTTCTGTGTTTTTAAATAACTAAAACATAAGTTTTATTTTTTCCTTAGTATTTAGCAAATTATTGTGAAAGGTTAAACATCAAATAGTAGCCGGGAGTTCGTGACGAAAACCACAGTCCATTGTCACTTTCCCTGGGTTCTTAAAGGAGAATGTAATTAGCATCCAGGTCAAACTTTTTTGTTTGAATATATTCTCTTCCAAGAAAAAGGAATGTGCCAAGTAAGCTATGTGATTTCTTGCAGAGCTGAAAATATTATTCATAGAAAACTATTTGCAAGAGAAGATTGATAGGATTATCATTCTGCCTTACCATGGTAGTTTTTCCTGAAATCCCTTCTTTGTTTCAGTCTTGTAATATCCAGCTGCCTATTCATCATTTCATAGACTTCTCATGTGTTTTTTGATTGTTGTCTTTTGGCCTGAAAGCACGTACCAGACTGCCGGCATTTATTGCCAGAGGACAGTTAAGAAAACTATTCTGTGTATGCTCATTCACTTCATTCTTCTGTTTTCACCTTTACTTACACACATCTTTTTGCAGTTTGCTATAGTTAGCCCATAGCCTTTTTTTTTTTTTTACTTTTTCTATTGATTTATGTTATATATTCACATACCATATAAGCATCCAAAGTGTACAATCAGTAGTTCACAATACCATCACATAGCTGTGTATTCGTCACAATCCACTTTTTTTCTATTCTGTTAAAAGTAACATATATAAAACAATAAATTTCAAAGCACATCACAATTAGTTGTAGAACAGATTTCAAAGTTTGCTATGGGTTACAATACCATAATTCATAATTTTAGGTTTTTACTTCCAGCTGCTGTAAGATACTGGAGACTAAAAGAGATATCAGTATAATAGTTCACCAATCATACTCGTTCGTTAAACCCTGCCTTTTCTGTATAACTCCACCATCACCTTTGATCTTTCTCCCACTCTTTAGGGGTATTCTGCTATGCTCATTCTATTTTTTTCATGTTGGAAGGGGCTGTTGATAATATGGGATATTGACCTATCTGGTCCAGGGACCCATCAGGAGGTTGTAGGTTTCTGGAAACTTACTCTAGTGCATGGAACCTTTGTGGAGTCTTATATCTAGGTGTTCTTTTAGATTGGCTGGAATGGTCCTGGTTGGGGGTTGGCAAATTATGATAGGTAGCAATGTCTAACTTAAGCTTGCTTAAGAGCAACCTCCAGAGTAGCCTTTTGACTCTATTTGAACTCTCTTTACCACTGTATTAGTTACGCTTCTTTTCCCCCTTTTTGGTCAGGATGGAATTGACCATAGTGCCCATAGTGCCAGGGCTGGACTCATCCCTGGGAGTCATCTCCCATGCCACCAGGAAGACTCTCACCCCTGGATGTCATATCCCATGTAGAGGGGAGGGCAATGATTCACTTGCAGAGTTGGGGTTAGAGAGAGTGAGGCCACATCTGAGCAACAAAAGAGGTTCTTCAGAAGTAACTCTTAGGCATGCCTATAGGTAGGCTAATCTTCTCCATTACCTACATAAGCTTCACAAGAGTAAGCCTCATGATCAAAGCCTTGGACTATTGATTTGGGTGTTCCCTAAAGTTTGACATAGTGTCAGGGGATTTGCTGTTGATAGTTTAATAGTTCCATTTTTTTTTTCCCATCCCTCAAGAGTCTTTGCCAATATTTTTTTATTATTTGCTTAATTTATTCTACAATGTATCCAGGGATTACATCAAGCTATACAGGATTAAAGGCTCTCATTCTTATTCTGGGCTCCCTGTGTTTGGATTATTTAAATGATCTGTCCAGACAAGTTGAGTTAGATTATTGTGCTACAGAAAATTTAGGTTCTGGACGAAATAAATGTTTCTTCCTTTGGCTTCAAAAGAGTAGATGCAGTTCTAAAATATAGTCAATATCTTCCTTGCCCCTGTATTTTCAATTACCTTAAAATCCCAACCTGATCGGCTTCATTCTTAGCTTTAAATACCAGGTTATAGATATATAAGACAGCCTCTCAAAATCCAGAATTAATAATTACCACTCTGAACTAAATTTGTCTACTATAAGAGGTTACAGTCTAGGCCCCTGTTTTCTTGTGAGTATTTTTTAAATGAGACCATACAGCATTTGCTCTTTTCTTCCTGGCTTACTTTGCCTCACCAAATGGTCCACATGTTCATTCACAATGTTGCGGGCCTCACAACTTTCTTCCTTTTGGTAGCAGCACGATATTTGATCATATGTATACACCATTGTTTGCCAGTCTACTTTTCTTTCCATACATTCTTCAGCCATCTCCATTCATTGGGCATCATTATAATGTCCAAAGTCAGCAGTCCATCAGTTCTCAATTTTAGATAATTTCATTGTTCCCAAGAGAAAGATAACCAATAAACACACCTTCACCAAATAGAAAATCCAACCCCCTCTTTAATTCTTATCCCTTCTTCCATTATTTACCCCTGGTGTTGCTGAAGTACTGTTGATGTTTACCTTTTAAACATAGCTCATAGCATGCAATAGCAGTTTTCCCCCTAAGCCCCGAATTTACACACTCTTTGTACAAGATTCATACCTTTGCAGTAGTTCATGTAAGAACTTATTTATAACAAAAAGACAGACAACCCAAGTACAAAATGGACAAAAGACTTGAACAGACACGTCTCAGAAAAGGAAATAGAAATGGCCAAAAGGCACATGAAAAGATGCTCAACTTCCCTGGCTATTAGGGAAATACAAATCCAAACCACAATGAGATATCATCTCATACCCACCAGAATGGCCATTATCAATAAAACAGAAAACGACAAGTGCTGGAGAGAGAATGTGAAGAAAGAGGCACACTTATCCACTGTTGATAGGAATGTTGAACGATACAACCGCTGTGGAAGGCAGTTTGGCGATTCCTCAGGAAGCTAAATATAGAATTGCCATATGACCCAGCAATACCATTGTTAGGTATCTACTCAGAGGACATGAGGGCAAGGACACAAACGGACACTTGCACACCAATGTTTATAGCAGCATTATTTACAATTGCGAAGAGATGGAAACAGCCAAAATGTTCATCAATGGATAAGTGGCTAAACAAACCATGGTATATACATACGATGGAATATTATGCAACTGTAAGACAGAATAAAGTTATGAAGTATGTAACAACATGGATGGACCTTAAGGACATTATGCTGAGTGAGATTAGCCAGAAACAAAAGGACAAATACTGTATGTCTCACTGATATGAACTGACATTAGTGAATAAACTTGGAGAACTTCCAAGTGATGGGTAACAGAGACCATCAGGAGATAGAAATAGAATAAGATATTGGGTAATTGGAACTGAAGGGATACAGATTGTGCAACAGGTCTGATTGTAGAAACTCAGAAATGGATAGCACAATACTACCTAACTGTAATACGATTCTGTTAAAACACTGAATGAAGCGGAATGTGAGAATGATGGAGGAGGGCTGGAGGCACAAATGAAATCAGAAAGAAAAATAGATGATAAAGACTGAGATGGTATAATCTAGGAATCCCTGGAGTGTATAATGATAGTGACTAAATGTACAAATTTTAAAAATGTTTTTGCATGAGGAATAACGAAGGTCATTACTGCAGGGTGTTGAAAATAGTAATTAGTATTTTAAAATTTTAACTTATGTGTGAGACTAAAGCAAAAAAATGTTTATTTGGTACAAAATTTATATTTTTACTAGTGTAGTTCCTAATTTAACTTACGTAGACAGCTTAGTTGAACACCGTAAGTACATGAAACCTTGAGTAGGGCGTGAGATTTTGTTGGTTTGTCCAGAATGATGCCCCAATAAATCCCAGAGTGATTTAAACAGTGAATAAAAAAGTGTTTGCAAAGTCCACTTCTGGGAATGGTGAGTAAGGGAGAAAATTCAACTTCCCCAACTTGATTTCTTGATATTCTCACAAGCAGTGCGGACAATAGGCTGAGCCCCCGATCTTGGGGTTTGTTCATATGAAACTTAACCCCACAAAGGATAGGTCAAGCCTACTTAAAATTAGGCCTAAGAGTCACCCCCAAGAGAACCTCTTTTGTTGCTCAGATGTGGGCTCTCTCTCCAGCCAACACAAATAAATCCACTGCCCTCCCCCTGTCTACGTGGGACATGGCTCCCAGTGGTGTGGATCTTCCTGGCAATGTGGGACAGAAATCCTAGAATGAGCTGAGACTTAGCATCAAGGGATTGAGAAAACCTCCTCAATCAAAAGGGGGAAGAGGGAAAACAGACAAAATAAAGTTTCAATGGCTTAGAGATTCCAAACAGAATTGAGAGGTTATCCTGGAGGTTATTCTTACACACTAAATATATATCACCTTGTTAGTCTAGATGTAATGGAGAGGCTGGAGGGAACTACCTGCAAATGTAGAGCTGTGTTCCAGTAGCCATGTCTCTTGAAGATGAGTGTATAATGATACAGCTTTCACAATGTGATGTGTGATTGTGAAAACCAGTGTCTGATGCTCCTTTTTTCTACATCGTCAAAAGACGAGTAAAGCATATGGAATAAAATAAATAATGGGGGAATAAATGTTAAAATAAATTTAGATTAAATGCTAGTGATCAAAGAAAGGGAGGGGTGAGGGGTATGATATGTATGAATTTTTTTCTGTTGTCTTTTTATATCCTTTCTGAATTGATGCAAATGTTCTAAGAAATTATCATGATGATGAATATGCAACTATGTGATGATATTGTGAATTACTGAATATTTATGTAGAACAAAATGATAAGTTAAGATGTTTGTTGCTATATTTTTTAAAAGGCTTAAAAAATTTAAAAAAAAGAACATATTTATATTTGTTGTGTTGATCAGTAGCACACATGGGTCTATACATCCCCTTCAATTGTGTTCACCTTCAATATGGTAATATTACTTATAGATCCACTTGTGAACCACCTTCACTTCTATCTGTTCCCTTACATATAAGTTCAGTCTCATTAACTAACCGTTCACCCATCTCTAGCCTCCTTTTATCTCTAGGTACCTTATATTCTGTATATAAGCCTCTGATTTTATCTTTACCATGGTTATAAAAGTGGATTCATACAGTATCTATCCTTTTGTGTCTGGCCAATTTTACTCAGCATTATGTCCTCAAGGCTCAACCATCTTGTCATGTCTTCTGTTTTAGAATGCTTTTAGATATTCAGGGCCTCTTTCCCACCAGATGTTAGTAACTAGCTTTCCCAAGTCTTCAAAAGTAGGTTGTTGGTGTTTTGATTCATACTGCCTTGAATCTGTAGATCAATTTGGGTAGAACTGACACCTTAACTACATTTAACCTTCTTATCCATGACCAGGGAATGTCTTCCCGCCTATTTAGATCTTTAATTTCTTTTAGCAATGTTATATAGTTTTCCATGTACAAGGCCTTTACGTCCCTAGTTAAGTTCCTTCCTAGATACTTGATTCCTTTAGTTGCTATTTTGAGTGGAATTTTTTCCTTATTTGACTGCTAGGTAGGTCACTGTTTGTGTGTAGAAACATTACTGATTTTTGCACATTAATTTTATATCTCGCCACCTTGCTGAGTTTATGAGCTCAAGTAAGTTTGTTGTACATTTCTCAGGATTTTCCAAGTATAGGATCATGTCCTCTGCAAATGATGAAAGTTTTATTTCTTCCTTTCCAATTTGGATGCCTTTTATTTCTTTTTCCTGCCTGATTGCTCTAGCTAGGGCTTCTAGTACAATGTTGAATAATAGTTGTGACAGAGGGCATCCTTGTCTCATTCCTGATCTCAGGGAAAGATTTCAGTCCTTCTCCATTGAGTTCAATGCTGGCTATGGATTTTTCATATATGTTTTTATCGTATTGAGAAAGTTACCTTTGTGCCTATCTTTTGAAGTGTTTTTATCAGAAAAGGATTCTGAATTTTGTCAAATGCTTTTTTAGCATCAATTCAGATGATCATGTGATTTTTTTTTTTCCTTTTGATTTGTTAATGTTCTGTATTACATTAACTGATTTCCTTGTCTTGAACCATCCTTGCATTCCTGGTATAAAGCCCACTTGGTCGTGGTGTGTAATTCTTTTAATGTGTTGTTGGATACAGTTTGCTAGTATTTTGTTGAGAATTTTTGCATCTATATTCATTAGGGAGATTGGCCTGTCATTTCCTTTCTTAAAACATCTTTACCAAGTTTTGGTATTAAAGTGGTTAACTTCATAAAATGAATTAGGTAGTGTTTCCTTTTCCCTCAGTTTTTGGAAGAATTTGAGCAGCACAACAGTATCTATCCTTTTGTGTCTGGCTAAGTTACTCAGCATTATGTCCTCAAGGCTCAACCATCTTGTCATGTCTTCTTTTTTAGAATGCTTTTAGGTATTCAGAGCCTCTTTCTCACCAGATGTTAGTAACTAGCTTTCTGAAGTCTTCAAAAGTAGGTTGTTGGCATTTTGGTTCATACTGCCTTGAATCAAAGGCAGGCTTGGTGTTAGTTCTTTTTGGACTGTTTGCTAAAATTCCCCTGTGAAGCTTTCTGGTCCTGGGCTTTTCTTTGTAGCAAGATTTTTGATGACTGATTGAATCTTTACTTGAGATTCAGTTGGTTGGTTAAGATTTGCTATTTCTTCTTGAGTCGATGGAGCTTGTTTGTGTGTTTCCAGGAATTTGTCCATTTCATCTGAGTTGTGTAGTTCCTTGGCATATAGTTGTTCATAGTATTCTCTTATGATTTGTTTTATTTCTTCAGGGTCTGTGGTAATGACCTCCCTCCCCCCATTTCTGATTTTGTTTATTTGCATCCTCTCTCTTTTTATCTTTGCCAGCCTGCTAGGGGGTCTATCAATGTTATTGATTTTCTCAAAGAATCAACTTTTGGTTGTATTGATTCTTTCTATTGTTCGTTTGTTCTCCCATTCATTTAACTCCACTTTAATCTTTGTTATTTCTCTTTCTTCTATTTGCTTTGGGGTTAAATTTGCTGTTCTTTCTCAGGTTCCTCCGGGTGAGCTGTTAAGTTCTTGATTTTTGCTCTTTCTTCTTTTCTAATATAGGCATTTAGGGCAATAAATTTCCTTCTCAGCACAGCCTTTGCTGCATCCCTTAAGTTCTGAGACATTGTATTCTCATTTTCGTTAGTCTCCAAATAGCTACTAATTTCTCTAGCAATTTCTTCATTGACCAACTGGTTGCTTACACGTATGTTATTTAATCTCCATATATTTCTGAAACTTCTCATTCTTTGGTGGTTATTGAGATCCAACTTCATTCCATTTTGATCAGAGAAAGTAATTGGAATAATTTCAGTGTTTTTAAATTTATAAAGACCTGTTTTGTGCCCCAGCATATGACCTATCCTGGAGAATGTTCCGTGAACACTAGAGAAGAATGTATATCCTGGTTTTTGGGGTATAATGACCTATATATGTCTGTTAGGTCTAATTCATCTATCAAATTGTTAAAGTTCTCTGTTTCCTTGTTGATCCTGTTTGGTTGTTCTGTCTATAGAGGAGAGTGGTATATCAAAGTCTCTTACTGTTATTGTTGAAATGTCTAACACTCCCTTCAGTTTTGCCAGTGTTTGTCTCATGTACTTTGGAGCTCCTTGATTGGGAGCATAAAGATTTATGATTATTATTAATCATATATATTATATTAATATATAGTGTTATTAATATATATTAATACATAGTGTTCTTTGTCTCTTATGATGTCTTTGCATTTAAGTCTATTTTATCTGATTAGTACAGCTACTCCTGCTTTCTTTTGGTTACAGCTTGCGTGGAACATCTTTTTCCAACCTTTCACTTTCAATCTATTTGTATCCTTGTGTGTAAGATGAGTCTCTTATAAGCAGCATATGGCTGAATTATATTTCTTAATGTATTTTGCCAATGTGTATCTTCTAATTGGTAAATTTAGCCCATTAACATTCAGAAATGTAATTGTAAAGGCATTTCTTGAATCTAGCATCTTCTCCTTAGAATTTTATTTTTCAGATCTTTGTATTCTTTTTCTTCTTTCTCTTTTTGTCCTTTAAGTTACCCTTCCTGCTACTCTTCAATTCTGTGCCCTCCTCTCCAGACCTCCCTCTCCTGTATCTTTTTTTCAGCCAGCAGAATTCCCTTTAGTATTTCTTGTAGTGCCACTCTCTTGTGGACAGAGTCTCTCAGTGTTTGTTTATCTGTGAAAATTTTAATCTCTCCCTCAGTTTTGCTGGTTACAGAATTCTTAGTTGGAAGTCTTTCTCTTTCAGGGTCTTAAATTTATCATACCACTGCCTTCTTACTGCCATAATGCCAGTTGAGTAATCCAAACTCAGTCTTATGTAGTTTCCCTTGTATGTAGTTAGATTGTTTTCCTCTTGCTGCTTTCAGGATTTTCTGCTTCTCTTCAACATTTGACAGAACGATTAATGTGTTTTTGAGGGTAGGCCTATTTGAATTTATTCTATTTGGAGTTTGTTGGGCTTCTTTTGAGTTACATATTTATGTCTTTTATAAGGGTTGAGACGTTTTCCCCCATTATATCCTCAACTGATCTTCCTAGCCCTTTACTCTTCTCTTCTCCTTCTGAGACACTGGTGGTTCTTATATTTATGCACTTTGTTTTGTCCATCATTTCCCTAAGATCAAATTTTTCCATTTGTGCCCTTTGCTTTTTTGTGTGTTCATGTTGTCCTGTCCTTTAGTTCACTTATTCTTTCTCTGCCTCTTCAAATCTGCTGTTATATGTCTCATATATTTTTTATTTGGTCTATAGCATCTTTAATCTCTGGTATCTGCTATTTTCCTATTATTCTTTCAAATCCCTCTTTATGCTCTTCTAGTGTCTTCTTGATCTCCTTTATGTCATTAGCCATCTCATTGATTTTATTTATTAGAGTTATATGAACATCTCTGATTAGCTGTTCTAAAGTCTGTGTCTCCTCTGGTGTTTTAATTTGGTCATTAGGCTGGGCTATATCTGTCTGAATCTTTATATGCTTAGTGATCTCCTGTTGCCTTCAAGGCATTTAAATATCTTGATAGGGTTATTTTGGAAGTTGATTTCCTTCAGTAGTCTAAAGCTTTGTACTTGCAGGTCCGCTTTGGAGCAGGATGTGGGGCATGGGGTGAGGTACAACCATGCAGTGATGAGTTGCAGCGCAGGTATAGGGACGGGTTGGGACATTATGCTGGTGCCTGTGAACATGGCGTGTGGGGTTAGAGAGGTGTGCTGGGGTCATGGGGGTGGAGTGTAGTTCATGCAGGTCTTGGAGCACAGGAGTGGGGTGCAGCTTTGGAGACACAGAGATAGGGTGCAGGGGGAGATGGAGGGAGGGTGCTGTGAGGTTGCATAGGGGCTGGTGCCAGGCAGAATGTGGGTGGGCATGTGGCACATGGGGGTCATGGGTATCAGGGTGTGGGGTATGGGGCAGAGGGACGGCAGGGGTTGAGTGTGTCCTTGCACAGGGGAGTGGTCCAGGGGGGCTGGGCTGCAGGTATGTGAGTTCATAGGGGCAGGGCACAGGTTATGGGTGTTGCAGGACGAGGATCAGGAGTGGGAGTGGCCCTGGCACACTGCACAAGTGTGGGAATGGGGGGGGCAGGGGTGCACATGTGTGCAGGGTGGGGGCTGTGTAGCACAGATGCATGTGAGCACCTGCCAGGTACAGGAGGAGGGTGCTTGTACCAGGGGATGTAGCAAGGCTGTGTAGGTGTGCGGGGCAAGGGGGTTGAGGTGCATGGATCAAGAGGTCAGTGGATGGATGTGTGGGCACCTGGTGGGAAGGATTTCGCTATGCATGTATGTGGGTCTGGGAAGCCGGGCCCTGGTGTGCATGGTCTTGGGGTGGGGGGGGTCCTCTGGTGTACACCTACCTAAGCAGAGTCAGGGCAGTGGGGCAGTGTTGCACTTGCATGGCTGGAGGCAGTTGTGGCCCGGATGCGTAGGTAAGCACTTGCCTAGAACTTGGAGAGGGGGATGTGGCAGGGGTACACATGCATGTGCACAGATATGGGGGATCCAGGTGCTTTCATATGTATGCACAGAGCTCAGGGCAGGTGGGAGTGGGGTTGTGCAGCTATATGAGCTGGTGGCAGGTGTGGGCCAGGCAGAAAGCTGAATGCCTGCAGCCCTATATGCAGGTCACTGCCTGCAGGGGTTAGGGAGGGGGAGGAGGGGTTGAGGGGCTGAGTGCAGGTTTCAGGAGGTACCCAGCTGGACTGGCTGCTTGCAGAGAATAGGTGTGTTGGGCTGGAGCTGGGGCTGGGACTGAGATGTGCAGGGAGGGGTTCAGGGTGGGGATGCTTGGAGTGCTGTGGGTGGGTGGGGGTTGGGGGTTCAGGTGCATGGTTTATGTGGGGAATAGCGGGTCATGGGACAGGGCTAGCATATTCAAGAAGTAGCTTGGTGTACTTCCTCATCTCAGTCTCCCTGTCTGTACACTCCTGAGGACTCCCAGCTTCTGTTTGGAAGGGGGCACATTAGGCTCTTTGCACTGGCTGGATGGTCTCTGGTTCTCTGCATCTCAGTTCTTCAGCTTCTCCAACCAAGGCTACCCTCTGGAGTTATCCAAAGTTTAAAACCTTCATGCAGCAGGGTTGCAGCTCCTTCCCCTCTCCATGCTCAGGCCCACAATGTGCCAGGTGAGTCCAGTAGAGATTGCAACCACCCCCTGACCTGCGTGCTTTCTTCTCTGTATATATTCTGAACTGTAGTTTCCTAGGCTTCACTTATATGTGAATCAAGTTCCTATTTAGAATACCCAAAATAGATTGTGGTTTCTTCTCCCTCTTCAATATCATGTCTTTTTTCCATTTTGTATTTCAATACTTTTATTTCAGAAGTCTCTGAGGTGGGATAGGAGGTGAAAATTTTGAACTGAAACCTTATTTGTTAAATAATAAAATGAAAATCCGTATTAATTGGTGTCTATATCTCTTTTCCCTCACAGGATGACTTCATCAAATTTTGCCAGTCGTTACAGAAAGGATTTAAGTACTGACATGATTAGGACCAGAATTGCTCATAGGAAATCAATGTCTCAGAAAGAAAACAGACATAAGGAATATGAACGAAATAGACACTTTGGTTTGAAAGACATCAATATTCCAATCTTGGAAGGTAGAATTTTTGCTGAATTAGATGCATCATCTCAGGAGCTTGTACCAGAAAAGACCAGTGTCAAGACAAGTAAGTAAAGGTCCATTGTAATTTTTTTTTTAATTAGAGCAGTTGTAGATTTACAGAAAAGTTATGCATAAAGTGCCATATAACGTGCCCCCCCCACCCCGTGCCCCCAGTTTTCCCTTTTATTAACATTTTGCGTTAGGGTGGTACTTTTGTTACAATTGATGAAAGATTATTATAATTATATTAACTGTAGTCCATAGTTTACCATAGTGTTTTACCAACAAAAACACTGTTTGTGTTGTACGGTTCTATTCTGGCAACATATGTACAACCTAAAATTAATAATTTTAGTCACTTTCAAGTATACAATTCAGTGGTGTTCAATACATTCACAGTGTTGTGCTACTGTCACCCCCATCCATTACTAGAATGTTTCCATTACCCCAAACAGAAACTGTACCAACTGAGCATTAACTCCCATTCCCCACTACCACCACTGCCACTTACAGCCTGTATTCTCATTTTGGACTCTATGAATTTGCATGTTCTAATTATTTTATACCAATGAGGTCATATAATATTTGTCTTTTTAGTTTGACTTACTTCACTCAGGATGATATCTTTGAGGTTGATCCATGTCGTACCATATATGAGAACTCAATTCCCTTTTATGGCTGAATTATATTCCACTGTATGTATCTACCACATTTTGTTTATTTATTCTTCTGTTGATGGATAATTGAGTTGCTGCCACCTTTTGACAATTGTAAATAGTATCACTATGAACATCAATGTGTAAATACCTGTTCGACTCCCTGCTTTTAATTCTTTGGTACATATACCTAGAAGTGGGATTGCCAGGGCATATGTTAATTCTATGCTTAACTTTCAGAGGAACTGCCTGTTTTCTACAGGGGCACCATTTTACATTTTACATTCCCACCAACAACGTAGACGGGTTCCTATTTCTTCACATCCTCTCCAGCATTTGTTATTTTCTGTTTTTTTAATAGTAGCCATTCTAGTGGGTGTGAAATGTATCTCATTGTCATTTTGATTTGTATTTCTCTAATGGCTAATGATGTTGAACATCTTTTTTTCTTGTGCTTCTTGGTCATTTGTATATCTTCCTTAGAGAAATGTCTACTCAAGTCCTTTAATCATTTTTTATTGAGTTATTTATCTTTTTGTTGTTGAGTTGTCTATTGTAATTTTAATTTTGACTGGTGACAAAACATTGTTTAATACCTGAGAGTAAAAAAAGCCCTGATCAGAAGGCAGCCTTAGTTCTTTGACATGTAGGCGTTGCTTGAGTATCCCTACAATATGGCTGTTGGCTTTCCCCATCCAGGAGAAAGCAAAGCAAAAGCTGCATTGTTTTTTATGACCTAGTCTTGGAAGTCATACTTTATAATTTCTACAGTACTCTTCTTGGTTATACTGGTCAGTCATGTTCATTGTGGGAAGAGATGACATGAGGGCATGAATACCAGGAGGCAAGAATCATTGAAGGTCAGCTCATAGGCTGGCTATCATAGATATTAATGAGTTTAAATGTGAAGTTATATATTATGTACATATAGAACAGTGCAAGTATTTAAAAAATACTCTAATGAATGAAGCAAAAGGAATAGGAATAAAAATTTAAAAATAATAGGGGTTGTCCTAAGTGTCCACAGATGAATGGATAAACAAAATGTGGTATATACATGTCAATGGAATATTATTCAGCCATAAACAGAAATAAAGTTCTGAGTATCTAGAATAAGCAGATTCATATAGAGACAGAAAGTAGATCAGATATTATAAGGGACTTGGAGGAGAGGGGAATGGGGAATTATTGTTTAACAAGTAAAGAGTTTCTGTCTGGGATGATAAATAGATTTTGATAATGGATGGTGATGATGGTTGGACAACAGTGTAAACATGCATAATGCCACTGAATTGTACACTTAAAAATGGTTAAAACAGCAAATTTTATGTTATAAATGTCCCCACGATAAAATTTTTAAAAAGAGTTTAAATAACCTATAGTTAAGGAACTAACAAATAGGATTAAAAACATTTCTTAGCAGCAGTTAAAGTTAGACAAAATGATTTTTGAGATATTTCACAAAATTTTGTCTGAAATGCTTTATATATTGTGTTTTGTTTTGTTTTGTTTCTTCTTAGGGTCAACAAAAGCTGTTCTAGGTGATCAACGAAAACAAATGCTCCAAAAATACAAAGAAGAAAAAGAACTTCAAAAATTGAGAGAGCAGAGGGAGAAAGCTAAACGAGGAGTATTTAAAGTGGGTCGTTATAGACCTGATATGCCTTCTTTTCTTTGGTCTGTTTCAAGCAAGAATGCTCTGAAAGCTGAGCCCAAAAAGGTGAATTTAGTTTCTTAACATGATATAGAGAAATAGTTCTTTTTAGCTGTAAATTCTTTTCGAGATTAAATATTAAAATAACACCTTCCCCTTTTTTCACTTTAGACTGATTGGTAGGAGACAGGAATGGCTTTAAGTAGTAGCTTAGAAAAATGATCATCAGATCTCCTAAGGTGGCTATAAATAAGGTGAGATAGGATAAAGCTAGGAAAAAGGATAGAACTAGGTTAAACCATGCCATGCCAAAGGATTTGGAGTTTATCCTGTAGGATATGAGGAGCCAAGGGAGTCTTATAAATGGTATGATACTATTATCAAATAAGTAATTCAGAAAGATTACTCTGACCTTGAAAATTATAGTTTGGAAAGGGAAGCATTTATAGATAGAAAGACCATTTGTGGGACTATCATGATAGAATGTGGGGGACACAATAAGTAGACTGGGGCAGGGGGGTTAAAAGAAAAGAATGGGTATAAGACATCATAAGGGTGAAATTTAACAGCCCTTGGTGACCAAATAGATGGTAAAGGGTGAAGGGATTTGATGAGTCAGAGATAAAATGACTCTGAGGAAGTTTTGAGCACTGCTGCTTTTAAAAGAGATGGGGGGGGGGGGAGATTTGGAAGGCAAGGAAAGGAATAGCTTTATGTGGGTACTTATTGACAACTTTCAAAAATTATTTTTAAACCTGTTTGGGCCATCTAGATGTCAGACAATGGAAATAAAAATGTAGAAGTCAGGGTGGAGATAGGTCCTAACATGTGGATTTGAAATATGATATTGGGAGTATGGATGAATGTTTAAGCAATTAGACTAAATGAGACCATCCACTTAGAATTATGAGAAATTCTAAGACAGGTCTAGAGAATACCTTCAGGTAGGCAGAAGTCAAGTACCTGTGATGGACTGAGACAGAATAGCCAGTGACAGGAGAATTAAAATAGAGGATAAAAACTATATCAGGGGCAATCCAAAGAAGAAAGTGATCAGTCAAGAAAGATGAAATTTGAAAAGAAGCAGTTGACTTTGCGATTAGGTAGTCATTAGTGATTTGCTATTTTTTAGGATATGTTTAAAACATCTCCTTTTGAAGACTGTTTAAAAGATTCTATTGATTATATACTCATTCCTGATTTAAGTTAGAATTGAATAATATAAAGATCCAAGATATTGCCTATTATATTAGTTAGGGTTCTCTAGACAAACAGAATCAACAGGAAATATCCATAAATATAAAATGTACAAAAGTGTCTCACGCAACCATAGGAACGCAGAGTCCAAAATCTGTAGGGCAGACTGTGAAGCTGACAACTCCGATGGAGGATCTGGACAAACTCCACAGGAGAGGGAGGAAGAGACCTGTCTTCTGAATCCTCCTTAAAAGGCTTCCAGTGATTAGACTAAGCATCACTCATTGCAGAAGACACTCCCCGTAGCTGATTACAAATGGAATCAGCTGTGGGTGCAGCCAATGTGGTCATGATTTAATTCTATGAAATGTCCTCATAGTGATAGGCCAGCACTTGCCCAACCAGACAAATAGGTACCACCACCTGGCCAAATGGATACATGAACCTGACCATGACACATGTTTCTGGGTCTCCTGAATCTCACTGATTCATTCAACAATTCTCTGAGTATTTACTATGGGTATAACTTTAGTATAATGTGGAAAAGACAGAAATTATTAGAATGTATTTAAGGGTAGAATGAGAAAGAGATTGTATCTGTTTGGAGAAACATAAAAGAAGAACTCTTAGAAGAGATAACATTTAATCTGGGTTTTCAAGAATATGTAGGCTGTCAATTATGGATCTAACCTATAAACTTTTTTTAAGACAGGGTTTTATGTACGTGGGACAAGAGGCACACCATTGTGTTAAATGATAAGGTTCATGAATAATTGTTTTTATTCAGCATTGCTGAACTCTGGCTTCTTTTATGTACTCCAGAAAAAAAAGCCTATTAACAGTAGGTTTGTACTAATATTTGAAGAAGAAAATGGCTTCTAATCTAAAGGAAAGGTATGATTATATATCTTAAGTAATTTGACAGTCAATCAGTATCTTATCACTTCTTAAATTAATTGGTTTTCCTCTTGCTAGATTTTTTCCATATTTTATGTTTCTACAGTGATCAGTTCTCCATTTTCTTAGTGACAGTGTACTAGTACATAATCATGAGGTTGAAAACAAATTGTCACGTCTAGGAAAGTATGTTATAAAATATCTTCCCTCTCCAATATGTCTACTTAATCATATTAGTGAGAATCCTAATACCTGAGAAATATGGTTTAAATTTTCTTCTGTCTCTCCTTGAGAGATAAAAGTAAATTTTGAACCTATTATGTTAAACTTAAATCAGACAGAACCAAGAAAAAGCAGAAATTTAAGTTAGCAAGTATTTTTTGCTGTAAATGATTAAGAATAAAAATTGAGCTTTAAAATGGGAGCTTTAGCTCCTGAAACAGAAAAGTAAAACTTGCCAGCTTATTTTGATTTTGTTTTATTTTATCTTCTTTTGCTTTTAAGGCTGTTCCATCTTCTGTACGGGTTACGAGGTCCAAGGCCAAAGATCTAATGGATCAGGCTAAGGTATAGTTTTAATTTAATCTACTAAGGTACGGTTAGTATACTTTTTTCCTCAGATTAAGTAAATTAATCTATTATTAGCTTCAAGAGTAGTGATTAATTTACTGGAGTAACAGGTTCCAGAATCACTGATACTGACATGATAAAATAGAACAGTTTTTTACTGGATGCTAAGGAAGTACTCATTTAAAATATTCTTTGCCCAGACATCCTTTAGGAGATCTATATTAAACTTTGTTTTTGTATCCTGGCTCTTTTTCATTTCTGGGCTCCTATTATGAAGTCCAAGTTACCATGGATCACAGACAGGGATATAAAACATTTAGGGTAGGTGTTATAAACTCATAGGTTTTCAAAACACCGTTATACATGGAGCATTAGAAAGGTTATTAAAGAAAAGTGAAGTGGGCAAGAAGGGAAATAGTGTCCCTATTTACTGGATGAGAAAGCTAATCAAGTATTCGGCAGATTTTGAGTCATAACCATGTTGCTGGCACTGTTCTAAGCTCTGGGATATAGCAGTGAACCAAACAAAATTCCCTTCTGTCATGAAGTTTACAGATAGGATGAGACAGGCAGTAAGAAAATAAATATTTATTATGCTAGATGGTCATATATATTATGGACAGGATAAAAAAGAGAAAGAAGATGGGAAATGCTATTAATAAGGGTGGGGTGGAATTTTGATTGACAGTCGGGCTGGATATCACTAATATGGTAGCATTTTGTGTAAAGTATTTAAGGAAGTAGGTAAGTAAGCCACAAGGAAGAGCTTTATATCCTGGAGACAAACTTTCTAGGCAGAATTCAAAGACCTTGAAGAGTATGCATGCCTAGTGTGTTTAAGGACCTGCAGTAAGATTATATAGTCACCTATTTTTAATAGCTTAGGTTATTAACATTTTCTGAATTCTACGATACTAAATGGAAAGAAAGAAATTTATATAATGGAAATTTTTTTTCTTTACTTTGTTCTCTTTGAAGAAGAGGGTTTTTTTTTTTTTGCTAAGTCGACTTTGGATGAGGGGTTTATAGATTCTGTGAATTTATAGATAAAAAACATGGTGGCTTGATTCATTATGCAGTTAAATCACATGGCACCTACCTAATCTTTTGAAAGGTTGATAATAGGAGTGATATTCAAGCAATCCAACCTGGTCAAAGTCTAACTTCTGAAAAGAAAGTGTTGGACAAAGAGAAAAAAGGTAGGAATATTATCAATTATTAAAAGACCATATCTGTCACAGAATTAAATTAATAATTACATATAGCATTTGATTTGATTATTTTCCCCCCAGCTGTACAACCTGCCATCCTTTCATCAATGAGAATGACTCGATCAGCTGCTCAAGCAAAGCATACTGCCAAAGCAGTCTCATCTACCACAACAAGAAACCCAGTCTCAAGAGTTACTAATGGTGAGAATTATTTCTTCACCAGTGACTAAATTGGAATGTTTATTCCTTGAGGGTTTTTGTTTTAAATATTTATTAATGCAATGTTTTGGATATATTATATATTCACATATCATAATTATCCAAATTGTACAATCAGTGGTTCACAATATCATCATATATAGCTGTATATTCGTCGTCATCACAATCGATTTTTGAACATTTTCATTACTCCAAAAGAAGTTAAAAATATGAATAAATGTAAAAAAGAACACCCAAAACATCATATACCCCCTGTTTTAGTTTGCTAGTTGCCGGAATGTGATGTAAAATTCCCCTGGCTTTTAAAAGGGGGAATTTATTAAGTTGCAGGTTTACAGTTCTAAGGCTGTGAAAATGTCCCAATTAAAGCAAGTCTATAAAAATATCCAAATTAAGGCACCAACAAGAAATTACCTTTACTCAAGAAAGACTGATAAAGTTCAGGATTTCTCTCTCAACTGGAAAGGCACATGGTGAACACGGAGACATCTGCTTGCTTTCTCTCCAGGCTTGTTTCATGAAGCTCCCCCAGGGGCGTTTTCCTTCTTCATCTCCAAAGGTCTTTGGCTGCATGGGCTCTCATGGTTCTCGTGGCTCTGTTGTATGTTGCTCTCTCCAAAATGCTTCCTCTTTTAAAGGATTCCAGTAAGCTAATCAAGACCCACCTGGAATGGGTGGAGTCACGTCTCCATCTAATCAAAAAGTTAATGCCCACAATTGGGTGTGTCACATCTCCATGGATATAATCTAATCAAAATATTCCAATCTACATTATTGAACAGAGATTAAAAGAAAGGTTGCTCCCACAAGATTGAATCAGGATTAAAATGTCACTTTTCTAGGGTACATAATCCTTTCAAGCCAGCACAAACACACACACAGACATCATTATTTATTTATATTTTCTTTTTTTTTTATTCCTTACTTATCTGTCCATACACAGGATGAGGGGAGTGTCAGTCACAAGGTTTTCACAGTCACACTTTAAAAAAAGGTCTGTCATTATTCAGTCATTTTCAGAAATCTTGGCTATTGGGTTACATTTCAGTAGTTTCAGGTATTTCTCTCTAACTACTTTGATACCCCCAAAACTGAAAAGGGATATTTGTATACTGCATAAGAATAACCTCCAGAATGACCTTTTGACTCCATTTGAAATCTGTCAGCCACCAAAACTTTATTTTGTTTCATTTCTCTTTCTCCTTCTGGTCAGGAAATCTTTCTCAGTTCCATGATGCCAGGGCCAGGCTCATCCCAGGAGGTCATGTCTCACATTGCCAGAGTGATTTTCACCCTTGGGAGTTATGTCCCACATAGAGGGGAGGGCAATGAGTTGGTTTAGAGAGGGAGGCCAAAACTGAGCAACAAAAGAGGTTCTCTGGAGGTGACTTTTAGGCATAATCACAAGTAGGCTTAGCTTCTTCTTTGCAGGAATAAGTTTCATAAGGGCAAGCCCCAAAATTTCAGGCCTAGCCTATCAAATTGTCAATTCCCCAATGCTTGTGAGAATATCAGATCTTCCCCAGGTGGAGAAGTTTAATATTTCCACCTTTTTCCCCAGTCCTTCACAGGTACTTTACAAATACTTTTTAGTCTTCTGCCCAGTATACTCTGGGATATATTGGGTACCAAACTGTACAAACCAAGATCTCATTCTCTATTCAAGTTTCCATGAATTTATGGTGTTTTAATAAGCTAACCATACAAATTAAATTAGATAGTGTGCTACTGAAAATATAAATTTTGCACCAAATAAATGTCTCTTCCTTTGGTTTCACACAGAAGTTGAAATTTTAAAATATAATCAGTATCATCCTTTACCCTTTAGTCTAATTTACCTTAATCCTACCCAGATCAATTTCTTTCACATCTCTAATTGAAGTCTGATCACTTTTTCAGTGTTTCTAACAGTTGCTATATGGGGTAATGCTGACTTTCATAGTTGCAGAACTCTGAGTCTCAGTTGTCACACAAATACCTGCAGTCCCAGGGAACAACCAAGTAATACACAAGGAGCTCAGCATCTCAGAATTTAGAAATAACAGTTACATCTCCAGAACTGATATGACTGCTTTAAGAGCTTATCATCTAGGAATCTTTACAATAGGCCTTCGCCTCATAACCTGCGCTCTTGAATTCAGTTCTCAGAGTTTGCACATTATAGTTAGTCCATGTTTAGTGAGGTGTTATAATATTTGCCTTTTCATTTCTGGCTTATTTCATTCAACATGCTGTCTTCAAGTTTCATTTGCTCACTTGCATACTTCACAACTTCATTCCTTCTGGTAGCCTTTCAGTGGCCCATGGTATATATACACCACAGTTCCCCCTTTCGTTCCTCAGTTGATGAACCCTTAGGTCACCTACATCCATTGTAAAACATGAACACTACTGCCATAAACACCAGTGTATAACTTTCCACTTCTGTCCCTGTTCTCTGTTCCTCCAAGTATACATTTAAGTACAGGGCTGCAATCCTACCCCTAGCCTCTTGTGGAGGGCTGCCCTCTGTAGGGACTGCATGCATCTAGTTGCCTACCAACAATTCACAGGTATATCTCTCCACATTTTCTTGAGCACTTGTATCTCTCTGTTCATTTTTAAACAGTTTTATTCACAGATCATACAATCCAACTTCAGTAAAAAATCAGTGGTTCCCAGTTATAATCACATGGCCATGTCTTCACCAACACAATCTGTATGAGGACATTTCCATTTCTGCCACAGGGAATCCCATCCCACTCCTTCACATCCCCTGCTTATTGGCATTTAGCTTTGGCGTATTTCCTTTGTTACCGTTGTGGAAGCATACTATAATGTTACTGTTAATTGTATGCCCATTTGCACTGATTGTATTTTTCCCTATATACCATTCCATTTTCAGCCCCTTGTAATATTGACATTCATTTGTTCTCCTGCATGCATAAGCATTCCTTTATTTGTACATTTAGTCATCATCATTGTTCACTCTAAGCATCACTAGGTTGTACTGTCCCAGTCTTTATCCTTTGTATTTCCTTCTGGTGTCATACATGCCCCAACCCTCCTCCCTCAACCAAACTCACACTCAGTTTCATTCATTGTACTTAAAATATTGTGCTACCATCAGATAGTATTGTGCTATCCATTTCTGGATTTTTACAGTCATACCTATTGAACATTCCATCATCCTTCAGTGTCAAATGTCCAATTTCTACCCTCTTTCTATCTCTTGATACCCTGTGTTCTTAACTTCAATTCTCCAAGTTCACTCATTAATGTTAGTTCATATTAGTGAGATCGTACGGTATTTGTCCTTTTGTTTCTGGCTTATTTCACTCAGCATAATGTTCTTAAGGTTCATCCACATTGGTACCTGCTTCATGACTTCATTCTTTCCTACAGCTACATAGTATTCCCTCATATGTATATACCAGTTTGTTTAGCCACTCCTCCATTGAAGGACATTTGGGCTGTTTCCATCTCTTGGCAATCGTGAATAATGCAGCTGTAAACTTTGGTGTGCAAATGTCTGTTTGTGTCCTTGCCTTCAGTTCCTCTGATATATACCTAGTAATGAGATACTGAATCATATGACAATTCTATACGTAGCTTCCTAAGGAACTGCCAAACTGCCTTCCAGAGCAGTTTGCACCATTCTGCAGTCCCATCAACAATGAATAAGTATGGCTCTTTCTCCACATCCTCTCCAGCACTTGTCGTTTTGGTTTTTTCACAGTGCATTTTAGTAGGTGTGAGATGATATCTCATTGTGGTTTTGATTTACATTTCCCTAATAGCTGGTGAGGTTGGGCTTCTTTTCATATGGTTTTGAGCCATTTGCATTTCCTCTTCTGAAAAATGTCTATACATGTCTTTTGCCCATTTTTAAATTGGGTTATTTTCCTTTTTGTTGTTGAATTGAAGAATCACTTTATATAGGCTGAATATTAAAACCATATGTGATATGTGGTTTCCAAATACTGTTTCCCAATATAGTCTATATATAGTCTGCCTGTGTACTTTCCTGACAAAGTCCCCCGATGCACAAAAATGTTTTATTTTGAGAAAATCCTATTTATCTATTTGTTTTTTCATGGTACGTGCTCTGGGTGTAAGGTCTAGGAAAACCCTCCTATCACAAGATCTATAAGATATTTCCCTACATTTTCTCCTAAAAGTTTTGTGGTCTTAGCTCTAATGTTTAGGTTTTAATCCATTTTCGTGTTAATTTTTATATAAGGTGTGAGATATGGGTCCTCTTTCATTCTTTCGGATATGAATATCCAGTGCTCCAAACACCATTTATTGAAGAGGTTGCACCGTCCCAATTGAGCTGGCTTGACCACCTTATCATAGATCAATTTTCCATAGATGAGAGGGTACGCAGCTCTACATTTTCAGGCACTTCCCTCCAGCCTCTCCAAAATGCCTTAACTAAAAAGATGATATCTATATAATGCGTGAAAATAGCCTCCAGGATAACCTCTGGACTCTGTTTGAAATCTCTCAGCCATTGACACTTTATTTTGTCACATTTCTTTCTTCCCCCTTTTGATCTAGAAGGTTTTCTCAATCCCTTGATGCTGAGTTCCAGCTCATTCTAGGATTTGTGTCCCACGTTGCCAGGAATATTTACCCCTGTGGGAGTCATGTGCCATGTAGAGGGGGAGGGCAGTGAGTTTGCTTGTCGTGTTGGCTGAGAGAGAGAGAGGTCACATCTGAGCAACAAAAGAATTTCTCTTAGGGGTGACTTGTAGGCCAGATTTTAAGTAGGCTTAGCCTATCCTTTGTGGGGATAAGTTTCATATGAAGAAACCCCAAGATTGAGGGCTCAGCCTATTGCTTTGGTTGTCCCCACTGCTTGTGAGATTATCAGGAATTCTTCACATGGGGAAGCTGAAATTTCCCCCTTTCTTGCCATTCCCCCAAGGGGGCTTTTCAAATACTTTTTTATTCACCGTTCAAATCACTCTGGAATTTATCGGGGCATCACTTTGAACAAACCTACAAAATCTCATGCCTTACTCAAGGTTCTATGTACTTATGGTGTTCAATTAAACTATCCACATAAGTTGTATTAGGAAATGCACTAGCCAAAATATAAATTTTGTACCCAAATAAACATTTTTTGCTTTAGTCTCACACATAAGTTAAAGTTTTAAAATTTGAATTACCATCTATTTTCAACACCTTGCAATGTTAACATTCCTTTGTTCTTCATGTGAAGACATTTTTTAATTTGTACATTTAGTCACTATTGTTGTACACTCTAGGCATTCCTAGATTATACTATCTCATCTTTATCGTCTATCTTTCCTTCTGATTTCATTTGTGTTCCCAGCCCTCCTCCCTCTATCATTCTCACATTCAGCTTCATTCAGTAATACTAACATTATTGTATTACAGTTAAGTTGTATTATGCTATCCATTTCTGAATTTTTACAATCAATCCTGTTGCACAATCTGTATCCTTCTGCTCCGATTACCCAATCTCTACCCTATTTCTATCTCCTGATGGTCTCTGTTCTTAACTGAAATTCTCCAAATTCATTAAAGAGAGTGTCTTATAAATAGCATACAGATGGGTCCTGTTTCTAAATCCCTTCTGCCAGTCTATGTTTTTTTTCTTTTGCATGGGCAGGCACTGGGAATCAAACCTGGGTCTCTGGCATGGTAGGTAAGAACTCTGCCTACTGAGCCACCATGGCCCGCTCCAGTCTATGTTTTTTGATTGGGAAAGTTTTACTCATTAACATTATATGTTATTAATGTACAAGCAGTACTTTCTTCTACCATTTTGTCTTTTGAATTTTTTTTGTCATATCTTATTATTTCTTTTCTCTTTTTACCCTTACTGATAGTCTTCATTTCTACACTCTTCTCCAGACTTCTCTCTCTGGTCTTTTCCTATCTGCCTGTAATGCTCCCTTTAGTATTTCTTATATAGCAGGTCCCCTGTGCATAAACTCTCACAGGGGACTTATATAGCAGGTCCCCTGTGCATAAAAATATGTCTGTCTGAGAATATTTTTAATTCTCCCTAATTTTTGAAGGACAGTTTGGCTGGATATAGAATTTTGGGTTGGCAGTTTTTCTCTTTCAGTATCTTAAATATATCCTACCACTGCCTTCTTGCCTCCGTGGTTACTGCTGAGAAATGCACACATAGTCTTATCGAGCTTCTCTTGTATGTGATGAATTGCTTTTCTCTCGCTGCTTTCAGAATTCTTTTCTTGGTCTTTGTCATTTGGCAATCTTTAAGTGTCTTGGAGTAGGTCTGTGCTGATCTATTCTGTTTGGGGTATGCTGTGCTTCTTGAATCTGTAATTTTATGTCTTTCATAAGAAAAGGGATATTTTCAATGATATCTCCTCCATTATGCTTTCTGCCTCTTTTCCCTTCTCTTCTCCTTCTAGGTCACTCGTAGCATGTATATTTGTGCACTTTCTCTCCCTCCCCTTTTCTGGAGAAGATAAGCCCTTTAGGGAATTAACTCTTTCACTTGGCTTGTTACCTCGACTCTCAGACCTATTTTGTTTTTTTTAATTTTTTATTAATTAAAAAAAAAAAATTACAAGAAGCACAAACATTCCCAACACATACACTCAGCAATTTCTCAAACCTATTTTAACTCCACCAGCCTTGGACCTATTTGAACTCCACCAGAATTAGGGCTGACAAGTGAAAATGCCTGAGGCTTTCTCTAATGAGCTACTTAGTTTAGTTTAAAAAAATCCTTTTTCAAAGTCAGTCCCCAGCCCCCAAGATTCACCTACAAGAACCCCAGTTGGTACCTGGCTTTTTGTTCCTTAGGGTATAGCCTTTTTCCAATATTTTGAGCTAGGCCGACTCAAAAAGTCTCAGTTCTTTTGTTTGTGTTTTCCTAGTCAACCCTACCTCCTGTCTGCCTGGAGATACCTCAGGATTCCTTCCTTGCTTGTTCTCCATTTATTTGTGCTTGCAGCTTGTATTCAGCAGATCAGATTTGTTAATTAAACCTGCAACTGAAGGGTGGGCAATGGTGGCTCAGTGGCAGAGTTCTCGCCTGCCATGCCAGAGACCCAGGTTCAATTCCTGGAGCCTGCCCATGCCAAAAACAAAAAAAACTGCAAATAGAACGTGGCTGCACGGCGTCCCTTACTCCCAGAAGAGGCCTCTTCTTTCTCCCACAGGGAAGTGTTTCCTACTGAGCCTGCCTCCAGCTTTGGAGGGCTTTACTCACAGTTCTGTGTTGTGATGTCAGACTTTCCACCTGTTTCAGACTAGTGTACAATGTGTGTCCATTCGTAGATTCATAGATATCCCCCAAACAGTTGTTCCAGACAGTTCCTGGCTAATTACTAGTTGCTCTAGAGGAAAAAAACAAGTTCTACTCCTCCATATGCTGTCATCTTGCCTCATCTAACACCTGTTTTTGAGATTTTTGTGTTCAATTTTTAAAATCAGCATATTCTTCTTTGAGTAGGAGAGATTCCAGTTCCTGAAAGTTCTGTACTTCAGCATCCAGAATGGTGGGTAACACAAAGCAGATGCTCAAATGTTGAAGTTTCTGACTGAGTGTAAGCAAGGCTTTAAAGTAAAAAATTAATGGCCCAAATAAATTATAGTTCATCCATTCGGTGGAATTTTATGCAGCCATTAAGAGCACGATTGTGAAAGAACACTTAGTGAAATGGCTCATGATATAGTAAGTGGGAAAAGAAAAACAGGTCAAACTCTGAAATGTATAGTAACAACTCTATAAAATAATATATGACTATATGGACATAGGGAAAAACATACCACAACTGTCATCAACAGTTACTATTACTGAGTAATGGAATCTTCATTGATAAATATTTTTATTGGTTGTTCTTTGTCCTTCTCTGAATTATACTAATTTTCTGTATTAGTATTTTTTTGGTATTCAGAAAAAAAATGGTAAAACTCCTTTGTTTTTTAAATAAGTCGTTTGTGCCTATCAATGCAAGAAGTTTTGCCTGCATTTATCCCATTTTATGATAAGGCTTTTAATCATCAAATTTCTTCAATACTTAACATTCCTGTTGTTACCTTTTTATTTCCCTGGATATCCAGTACTTTTTTTGTTAACCCAGTACTTTTTTTGTTGTTGTTTTAAAATATTTTTATTAGTGAAACTGCATTTATTAGATAATATTTCTCTTTTTAAAAAATTAATCCAAGTTTATATAACTGCCAAAATAACTTTGTTTTTATTTAAAAAAAATATTTTTATTGAGAAATCTTCACACACATACAGTCCATCCGTAGTTTGCCATCAGTGACTCACAACATCATCACATAGTTGTGTATTCATCACGATGATCATTTTCAGAACATTTGCAACACCCCAGAAAAAGAAACAAAAAGAAAACACACACATCTGTACCCCTTACCCCTCCCTCTCATTGACCACTAGTATTTCAATATACCTAATTTTTAATTTTTATTTATTTATTTTTATCCTTATTTGTTTACTTATCTGTCTATACCCTGGATAAAAGGAGCATCAGACACAAGGTTTTCATAATCACACAGTCATATTGTAAAAGCTATGTAGTTATACAGCCATCTTCAAGAATCAAAGCTATTGGAACACAGTTCAACAGCTTCAGGTACCTCTGTCTAGCCACTCCAATACACCATAACCTAAAAAGGAATATCTGTATAATGCATAAGAATAACCTCCAGGATAACCTCTTGACTCTGTTTGAAATCTCACCCACTGAAGCTTTATGTTGTTTTATTTTTCTCTTCCCCTTTTTTAGCCCAGTACTTTTAATAGAGCATTTTCTATCTAATCAAAATAGATGTCTTATTTCATTTTTATTTTAGATAATGAACCAGAAGGAAAGGCACCAATTAAAGGAAGACCTGTCAAAAAGATAGAAACAAAACCTAACAAGGTAGAGTATAAACATCTGTTTCCTTCTAAATGCTTTGAAGAACTCAGTCCTACTTTCATAAAGTTGAAATTGAACATACAGAACTGCTTTAAGGAGTTAACTTGCATGTATGTCAAAAGCTCCTTAAACCATAAGAAAGTATCAAGAGCATTTACTGTTGTTTTTCAGGTATCTTATTTTTGAAACTTATATAGATAGAGAAAGCATACTTTGGTTGACAGGAGATCGAGAAAATATGAGCACAGCTGGAGAAATTTATCATGTGAGAATTAGCAAATGGACAGGATGAAGTAAGATGGGATGCATTGGCTTTGGATGATTCAGTTAGACCCAAGTTTAAATGTTATCTCTGCTTCTAATTAACTGTATAACCTTGGATAAATTATGTAATTTATGAGTTAGTTTCCCTATCTCTATTATGGAATACCTATGTAGAGTAGGTATAGAATACTTGTATATAGAGTGGTTTTAAGATTTAAATAAGCTAATGTTTCTGATAGCATCTCACATAGTGTCTTAAAGGATCCTCAAAACTGAGCCACCTATTTCCCTTCAGTAGTTTCCTTACTTTACATTTGCTGGACATAACTCCTGAGCCCCCATGACTGGTCCTTTTGGTCACGGTAGAGGATTTTGATTGTGATAGGCTCATACTCATAATGACCTGCTGCTGAATTGTTTTTTAGTGACATATTTTCTTACCTACACTCCTCTCTCATTATCTTGCTTACCCACACCAGCTAGATGTGGTACCTTCTTTTATATCCAAACCAGAACACATTTGGAAGTTTCTGAGACTTGATAGAGCTTGTATTGTTTGTCATATGAACCTAGCCTATCTTTTCCCATGTTAAGAAATGTAAATTTTACTTTGTTTTCATGGAGCTATTTTGGTAATGTATAAGCAAATTCAGTTGTGTTTAGGAAGTGAATTCAAGGTTTCCAGGACTTAATTTGAGTTTTGCTTATGAGTATCACAGTAACAACCATTTTAATTTATCTAAATAAACCATGCTTTTTTAAAAGAAAAAAAAAGCCACCATTTTGAGGACCCAGTCCTTTGGCTTATAATCCATGATACCCTTTCTTAGCCTTAAAAAAAAATGTTATGCCAAACTGCAAGAAACCGAGCTAGATTCTTATTAAAATGAAATGCAATATTGAGGCTCGTTCTTGTAAAGTTCATGAAGTCGAAAAGCTTAGCCTACCTATAGATGTGTCTAAGAGTCACCTCTGGAGGACCTCTTTTGTTGCTCAGATATGGCCTCACTCTCTCTAAGCCCAACTTTGCAAGAGAAACCATTGCCCTCCCCCCTACATGGAACATGACAGACAAGGCTGAAAGTCTCCCTGGTGGTGTGGGAGATGTCCCCCAGGGATGAGTCTGGCCCTGGCACTGTGGAATCAACAATGCCATCCTGAACAAAAGTGGGGAAGAGAAGTGTAATAAATAAGGTATCAGTGGCTGAGAGAGCTCAAATAGAGTTGAGAGGTTACTCTGGAGGTCACTCTCACAGAAGCTTCAGTTAGATGTTACTACTATCATAACTTGCCAAACCCCAACTAAAACCATTCCTGCCAATCCTAAAGAATACCTAGGATTCTACTAGGGTACCTTTCCAGAAACCTATAACTTCCAGATAGGTCCCTAGATCAGATAAGTCCTGAAATGTAGAGGGGCCAGCCTTTTCAGAACATCAGCTAGTTCCATTCCCCTATCTCATATTATTGACAGCCCCTTCCAACATGAAAAAGTTAGAATGGCCATAGTCCAAATATGCCTAAAGAGTAAGAGAAAGATTAAGATGATGGTGAAGTTATACAGAGAAGGTCGAGTTCAACAAATGAGTATGAGTGCTGAATCAATATATTGATATTTCTTTTAGTCTCCAGTACCTTAGACCTGCTATAAAAAAACCTAAAATTGTAGGATTGTAACCCATTCCAAATTCTGCAATCTGTTCTACAACTAATTGTTGCAATGTACTTTGAAATGTATTACTTTTTTGTATATATGTTATTTTTCACAAAAATAAAAAAGAGAAGGAAGAGTATAATAGAGAAGATAAGATTTAACAAATGAATATGACTGCTGAATCATATTGTTATTCCTTTTGGTCTCCAATGTCTTGGAGCAGCTAGAAGTAAAAATGAAAAATCATGGAACCGTAACCCATATCAAACTTTAAAATCTGTTGTATAACTTCTTGTTAAAATGTACATGGAAATTTATTGCTTTTTTATATATGTTATTTTTCACAATAAAAAAAATGTTAAGGGTGGGCCACAATGGCTCAACAGGCAGAGTTCTCTCCTGCCATGCCAGAGATCCGGGTTCAATTTCTGGTGCCTGCCCATGCAAAAAGAAAAAATGTTAAAATAAAAAAAATTACACTGAAATAATATATAACAAATGATGAGTCAAAAAAAAGTGAAACGCAGATAAGAAGGGAATGTGGGGTCAGTCTTTACAGACGAAGCAGCTGGACCTCCTAGATCCTCCCTTTTAATTCATTTTCCCCTTACTTATCACTTATTTTTACATTCACCTTCATGCTGGCCTCAGGGATGAGCAGTATTACCACTTTAACTCTTATCCAGTCCCAAATTCCCTGTAAGAACTTTAGGTTAAGATAATAAAATGGAAACAGAATAACCCAAAACTAGATCATTTATCTTGGAAGATACAGTTTATTCATCTTTAGTTGGTGGTTCTCTGTCATGCTTACCGTCTCCCAAACTCCCCACCTACACCAAGGTATAGAAGCTTCCTGGAACTCCTAGTGCCTGAATTCATCCCTGAGTGTGTTGTAGAAAAAAAAAAAAAACAAGTGTTCAGTCATGATGAGTCAGTCTAAGGCCTATCTTTCTACCTTACGCCCTATCCAGTGATTGACTCTGATAGTGCATTGTCTTGAGGGACTCAGTAAACCCTATCCACAGGTGAGTGTTCTTATCCCTATGGTCACAAACAGATCATATGAGAACCTGATATAAAATACCCAAATAGAGTGAGAAGGAGTAACTTCATTATAGAGTTCTGGTTTCTTTCCTTGCCTTTCAGATAAGTGAAAAAAAGTAAATTGGCATCACCATAATAGTCATGCTTTGGGTTACAAATGCCTATTCCTATCCAATTGTTTCTTTTTAGCAATAGAGTAGAACTGTATTTTGTCAAAGTGGTGCTATGACATGTGTATCATTATTAAAATCATTTTTGCAGCATAGTAGACAGAGAGGTTTAGAACTGTGATTTGTTAAATATGCCTTAACAGAATCCTTGGAATATAGGGATAACTTGATTTAATGACATTTTCTATATTTGCCACTGTGTTTGAAAGTGAGTGAAGTCTTCTGGTTGGTATTTATACCGTTGAATCTCATTTCCTAAAATGTCCTGTTGCTTTTGCTGACTTTTTACAAGGATGCTAGCTGAGGAATACGTGTTTTTTAAAAAGAAAAGATAGAATTATATGAGGTGACTTATACTTCATTCTTTCCCTCTCCATTTTTAAAAAATGTTTTTTATTGTGAAATATAACTTATATACACAAAGTAAAAAGTAATTTTTTTTAAAAAGAAGCCATAATTTTCAGAATGCATTTTAACAAGTAGTTACAGAACAGATTTCCAAGTTTGGTATGGGTTACCATTCCACAGCTTAAGGTTTTACCATCTAGCTGCTCTAAAACACTAGAAGCTGGAAGAAGCATCAATATAGTGATTCAGCAGTCATATTCATCTGTTAGATCCTGTCTTCTCTATCTCAACTCCTCCTTCTCCTTTGATTCTACTCCCAATCTATAGCAGTCTTTGCGGGTATGCCCATTCTAACTTTTTAAGGTTGAAAAGGAGTATCAATGATATAAGTCAGGGAACAGAATTAGTTGATATTCTTGGAAAGACTGGCCCCTCTGGGTTTCAGGACTTATCTGTCCCAGGAACTCTTTGAAGGTTATAAGTTTCAGGAAAGTAGACTTAATGCATGAAACTTGTGTAGAGTCTTAGAGCCCTAACTGTTCTTTAGGGTTGCCTGGAATGATGTTGTTTGGGGTTTAGCAAACCACGGCAGTTTGCATTATCTAGCCCAAGCTTGCATAAGAGTAGCCTCCAGAATAGCCTCTCAGCTTCATTTGAACTCTCTTAGCCACTGATACCTTATTTTGTCACATTTCTTTCCCCGTTTTTGGTCCAGAAGGCATTGTCGATCCCATGGTGCCAGGGCCAGACTCATCCCTGGGAATCATGTCCCATGTTTTCAGTAAGACTTTCACCCTTGATTGTCCTGTCCCGTGTAGCAGGGAGAGTAATAATTTTCCTTGAAGAGTTGGATTTTAAGAGATAGAACCCACATCTGAGCAACAAAAGAGGTTGCCTGGAAGTAACTCTTAGGCATAATAATAAGTAGTCTTAGCTTCTCTGCTACAGAAATGAGTTTTGTACAGGGAATCCTTAAAATCAAGGGCTTGGCCTATTTTCCTGGAAGACCCTAAAAATGTTTGAGATAGTATCAGTTGTTGCCCAGATTGGGAAATTTGATAGTTCCATATTTTTCCCCCAGAGGGGACTCTACCAATACTTTTTAATTACTAGCCCACCTTAGTCTAGAATGTATCTGGGTATTACATTAAGCCATACAGAATTACAGGGCCTCATTCCCATTCTGAGTTCCATGCATTTAAGTTGTTAAAATGAGCTACTCAGGCAGGTTAATTTAATTGTCTTACATTAAATTAAGTTCTAGATGCAATAAACCTCTCTGCCTTTGGTCTCATACAATACGTGAAGCTCTAGAATGCATACCCTATCACCCTTTGCCCTGTATTCTGATTTGCCTTAGTCCCAACCAAACTGGCTTCAGTTTTATCTCTAACTGACACACACGGGTCAAAGTGGATTAAGCAGTATACTGGAATCAGTGCTATCTCAGAGAAAGAATTGATGTTGGTTATGAGCGATTCTTGGGACCTGAAATATTTTTTCACCCAGAATTTGCTAATCCAGACTTCACACAACCTATCTCAAAAGTTGTAGATGAGGTAATTCAGAATTGTCCTATTGATGTCACACATCTTCTCTACAAGAACATTGTCCTCTCTGGAGGTTCAACCATGTTCAAGGACTTTGGACATCACTTGCAAAGAGATTTGAAAAGAACGGTAGATGCCAGGCTGAAATTAAGTGAGGAATTGAGTGGTGGGAGATTGAAGCCAAAGCCTATTGACATAAAAGTGATTACAAACCACATGCAGCGATATGCAGTCTGATTTGGGGGATCGATGCTGGCCTCCGCACCTGAGTTCTACCAAGTATGCCTCATCAAAAAGGATTATGAAGAAATTGGACCTAGCATTTGTCATTACAACCCAGTGTTTTTGAGTCACGTCATAAAATTGACTTCTAGTTATTGGGACTGGGGAAGAGATCCATCTTTCTGATTGCCTGTTTTGTCTGGATAGCTGTTTTGAAGTTTTAAGCCTGACTTGACAATAATAAGACCAAACATAATTATACAGGAATATTTTAATAAGTGTATCAACATGTGAATGTAGAAGAAAGCGAAAATGAATGTGTTTTTCTTTAGATTGGAAATTTAACTCTTATGTGTAACAAAAAGGAGTGGATTTTAGCTCTTTCTGTGCCCTTATATTTTGTATATTATTGAATTACCCAAGATTTGATGGGATTTATCAGTATGTAGATAGCTTTATAATGCTTGAATTGTACACATCTAAGTGTGCAGTGCAAGAGCTTGTTTATATTTCCTACTTTTTATACTTTGAAGAAAAAGTCAAAGAAAAACTGTAGTATGTGAGGGAAAAAAGTGACCAAATAACAGATTAATTCTAAAAGTAGCCTCATGAGACTTGACATACATGTTCATGGGATTCCAGTTATTAGGAATTGCTTTATTCCCCTCGACCCTCTCCATGGTTTTCTTTGCAAGTGCTTTTGGAACTAAGAAGCTAGTATCTTGGATTAATTGATGCCTGCTAGTGTTTTCTGATTACGTGCATTCTGTTTCTTACTTTAAAAGGAAAGTAAAGACAAGAGTGTTGGACCAGTATTGCAATTCTGTAGCATCATTTCTTATTAAAAAAAAACAATAATTTGATGATCAGCATTGGTGTATTTAAAACCTAACACTGTCCTAATAAAGGCACAAATTTCTTTTTAAAAAAAAAGCTTTAAGTAGGAAACATTGTTCACTGGGGGGAAAAAGCAAGTGAATTTTTTTTTAGCGTAATACAGCTAAGCTTTCAAAAGTAGGACCTAATTTTAAAGTACCAAAGTTGTCATTTAAATAAGAAAATGTACTTGACTTAGTCTAAAGTGAAGTTATCATTCATTGCCTTTTCAACAAGACTTCAATGAAAGAGGGTAATTTCTGGAAAGCCAGAACAACCACACATATACACAAAAACCCTAGGTTAAGGTAAGAAAAGTTAGTAAGTAAACCAAGTTAAAAAAAAAAAAAAGCCCAGTACATAGGGAAAATCTTTGGGATCTCTCCACAGACTTTTATACAGCACAAAGCTATTTTATATAAGAAATGCTGCTTAGTTCAGCACATGCCACCCAATACCCAGATTCCTTATTCTCCATTCTGAAATTGAATCTGTAACTTCAGCTAACATGTCAGTATTTGAGAACAGAAGGTCCTACTAGCTCCATTCTTTCAGTCTTCAGCCAAAAGGTTACTCTTTACTCTCAGTGTTCAACAGGATAAATGAATGAAGTTAAATTAGGATTAAAAAGGTTCGTTGAAGATAAATGCAAAGAGCAACTTTTTTTTTTTACAAGCAGGTCATCCCTGAGTAGAACATATGGAATAAAAATAATAAGGGGAAGAAATGTTAAAATAAATTCATTTTGAAATGCTAGTGATCAATGAAAGGGAGGGGTAAGGGGTATGGTATGTATAATTTTTTTTTCTGTTTTCATTTTATTTCTTTTTCTGTTGTCTTTTTATTTCTTTTTCTGAATTGATGCAAATATTCTAAGAAATGATCATGGTGATGAACATGCAACTATGTGATGATATTGTGAATTACTGATTATATATGTAGAATGGAATGATCATATGTTAAGAATGTTTATGTTTCTTTCTTGTAATATATTTTTTTAATTTTAAAATTAATTTTAAAAATTTAAAAAAAAACAAGCAGGTCATCCCAGTTACCTTAAAAAATACACTTCCAATTAACTGACAGAATTGTGCCAGAACCATATGATTTCAGTGAAAACACAATAATTAAATATTAACAAAAGATCAATTTAGAAATACTAGATCAGGCTAACTTGCAAAATTCAGCGCAAGGCCTAGTGGCCAAATAAAGACACTCCTTAGGAGAAGGTGGATTTGAAGATGCTGGACAGAACTATATAAATTAGGAACTGAAAGGGATGCCTTAGAGATCATTGGACCAGTTCCCTTATTTTATAAATGAGGAAAGTGAGCAGACATGAATTGATTTTCTTTCTTCACACTCACAGCCTGTTCTTGAAATTGGGGTCACTCTGTCTCTTGAGGTCGAAGTAAATGGAATACCCAATGAAAAGGGTCCTGCATACAGCACACCGGTGGCGATGGCGCTGTTCCAACTCACTATTTCCACCTCTCTCATCGGCGGTGGTCAGATTTGAGCAGCACTGTCCCGCTTAAGGGTTGGGAGCCGAAGGTTCCTTTGCAGACTGCCACCACTGCCCTCCTCGGTCCAAGGGAGATGGAAACTTCCAAATAAATTTGATAACAAGTTTTGTTTTTTTTTAATTTTTTTAAAACATAACAACATACAAACACGAACATTCTTACCATATGATCATTCCATTCTTGGTATATAAACAGTAACTCACAATATCATCACATGATTATATATTCATCACCACTATCACTTCTCAGAACATTTGCATCAATCCAGAAAAATTAAAAAGAAAAAAATTCATACATACCATACCCCCCTCCCCTTACCAAGCACTAGCATTTCAATCTACTAAATTTATTTCAACATTTGTTCCCTTTTGTTTATTTTTAATCCATATGTTTTTTACTCATCTATCGATAAGGTAGATAAAAGGAACATCAGACACAAGGTTTTCACAATCAGACACATTGCTAAAGCTGTATCATTATACAATCATCTTCAAGAAACATGGCACTGGAACACAGCTCTCCATTTTCAGACAGTTCACTCCAGCCTCTCCATTACCTTGACTAAAAAGGTGATATCTATTTAATGCGTCAGAATAACCTCTCAACTCTGTTTGGAATCTGTCAGCCATTGACACTTTATTTTGTCTCATTTCATTCTTCCCCCTTTTGGTCAAGAAGGTTTTCTCAGTCCCTTGATGTGGAGTCCCTACTCATTCTAAGTTTTCTGTCCCATGTTGCCAGGAAGGTCTACACCTCTGGGAGTCATGTCGCACATGGAGAGGTGGAGGGCAGTGAGTTTGCTCGTCATGTTGGCTAAGAAAGAGAGAGGCCACATCTGAGCCACAAAAGAGGTTCTCTGGGGTGATAACAAGTTTTACCAAAGGCTTCAAAATAGGTTTTCGGAATTTTTATTGGTGTTGCATTGAATCTGTAGATCAATTTGGGTAGAATTGACATCTTGACAACATTCAGCCTTCCTATCCATAAGCACAGAATGTCTTTCCATCTATTTAGATCTTTTTTTATTTCTTTTAGCAGTGTTTTATAGTTTTCGGCATACAGGTCCCTAACGTATCTGGTTAACCTTATTCCTAGATATTTGATTCTTTCAGTTGCTATTTTGAATGGAATTCTTTCCTTAAGTGTCTCCTTAGTTAGGTCATTACTCGTGTATAGATACATTACTGATTTTTGTACATTAAACTTGTATCCCGCCACTTGGCTGAATTTATTAGCTCAGGTAGGTTTGTCATAGATTTCTCAGGATTTTCCAAGTATAGGATCATGTCATCTGCAAATAATGAAAGTTTTACTTCTTCCTTTCCTATTTAGATGCCTTTATTCCTTTCTCCTGCTTTATTGCTCTAGCTAAAACTTCTGGTACAATATTCAATAATAGCAGTGACAATGGGCATCCTTGTCATTCCAAATTTTAGGGGTAAGGCTTTCAGTCTCTCACCATTGAATATGATGTTGGCTATGGGTTTTCTTTTCTTTTTTTAATTTATTTTTTAAATTTATTTTGTATTATCAAACCAAAACAACATACAAATATGGACATTCTTAACATACAAACAGTCTGTGTATGGTGTACAATCATAGCTCACAATATCATCACATAGTAATACTTTTATCACCAGGATCATTTTTTAGAACATTTGCATCACTCCAAAAAGAGAAATAAAAAGAAAAAAGAAAAAACTCACACATACCGTACCCTTTACCCCTCCCTCTCATTGACCACTAGTATTTCCATCTACTCAATATATTTTAACCTTTGTCCCCCCTATTTTTTCCATACCCCTTTCCACTCCCTTTCATTGTTCATTAGTATTTCAGTCTACTCAATTTATTTTCACATTTGTTTCCCCTATTTATTTATTTTTAATCCATATTTTTTACTCATCTGTCAATATTATAGAAAAATGGAGCATCAGACACAAGGTTTTCGCAATCACATAGTCACATTGCAAAAGCTATATCATTATACATTCATCTTCAAGAAACATAGATACTGGAAAACTCAAACGGAGTCAAGTGGTTGTCCTGGAGGTTATTCCTATGCATTTTATAGATATCCCCTTTTTAGTTTAGGTGTATTAGAGAGGCTAGAGGGAAGTGCCGGAAACTGTAGAGCTGGCTATAGAGTTTTCATATATGTCCTTTATGATACTGAGGAAGTTTCCTTCAATTCCTACCTTTTGAAGTGTTTTTATCAGAAAAGGACGCTGAATTTTGTCTATTGCTTTTTCAGCATCAAGCAAATATGATCATGTGATTTTTTTCACATGATCCATGTGAAACCATCCATCCTTGCATTCTTGTTATAAACCCCACTTGTTCATAGAATTCTTTTAATGTGTTGTTGAACTCAGTTTGCTTGTAACATGTTGAGAATTTTTGCAACTATGTTTATTAGAAAGATTGGTCTAGTTTTGGTATTAGAGGGATGTTAGGTTCATAAAATGAGTTGGGTAGCATTCTTTTTCCTCATTTTTTGGAATGTTTAGCTCTTTTCCAGGATTGGTGTTAGCTCTTTTTGGAATGTTTGATAAAATTCCCGTGAATCTGTCTGGTCCTGGACTTTTCTTTGGGGAAAGTTTTTTTTTTTTTACAGATTACATCTCTTTACTTACAATTGTATTGTTTGGTTTTTTTTTTTCCTGATTACATCTCTTTACTTACATTTGTATTGTTGAGATCTTATGTTCCCACTCGAGTAAGTGTAGGTTGTTCGTGTGTCTCTAGGAATTTGTCCATTTATCTAAGTTGTCTAGTTTGTTGGCATATAGTTGCTCACAGTATCCTTGTATGATTTTAAGAGCCAACTTTTGGTTTTATTGATTCTACTGGTTTTTTGTTTTCCAGTTCATTTATTTCTGCTTCAAATTTTATTTCTCTTCTATTTGTTTTACAGTTAGTTTGCTGTTCTTTCTGTAGTCCCCCCAGGTGAGCAGTTAATTCCTTGATTTTTGTTCTTTCTTTTTTTTTTTTTTTATATAGGCATTTTGGGCAATAGATTTTCCTCTCAGCACACAGCCTTTGTCATATCCCATAAATCCCATAAATTCTGATATGTTGTATTCTTATTTTCATTCATCTCCAAATATTTACCTATTTCTGTAGCAACTTCTTCTTTGAACCACTGTTTGTTTAAGAGTGCATTTAATTTCCAGGTATTTGTGAAAGTTTTGGTTCTTTGGTGGTTATTGATTTCCATTTTCATTCTGTTGCAGTCAAGAGGAAGTGCTCTGAATGATTTCAATCTATTAAATTTAGAAACACTTGTTTTGTGTCCCTCTATATGATCTGTCCTGGAAAATGTTCCATGAGCCCTAGAGAAGAATGTGTATCGTGATTTTGGGGGTGTATGTATGTTAGGTCCAATTCACTTATCGCCTTAAGGTCTCTATTTCCTTATTGATCCTGTATCTGGTTGTTCTAACTATGGAAAAGGGTGGTGTATTGAAGTCTCCCAGTATTATTATTGAAACATCTATTGCTCCCTTCAGTGTTGCCAGTGTTTGCCTTATGTACTTTGGAGCTCCTTGACTGGGAGCATGAACGTTTCTGATTGTTATTTCTTCTTGGTGAATTGTCCCTTTTATTAATATGTAGCATCCTTCCTTGTCTGTTATCACACCTTTGCATTTAAAATCTATTTTATCTGATATTGACATAGCTATTCTTGCTTTCTTTTGGTTACAGCTTGCATAGAACATCCTTTTCTATCCTTTCATTTTCAGTCTAATTATATTCTTGGGTGTAAGATGAGTCTCTTGTAAGTAGCATATATATATATATATATATAATATATATTGTTTTTCTGTATGCTGTGTGGTAGGGGTCACATTTCATTATTTTCCCATGTGCGTATCCCCTTATTGTAGCACCATTTGTTGAATATTTTTGTTTAGTTGTTTTGTATATTTGTTTGTTTGTTTGGGAAGTGCATGGGCAGGAATCAAACCCAGGTTTCCTGCGTGGCAGGCAAGAATTCTACCACTGAACTACCCTTGCATCCCCTATCATACTTTTTAATCCACCTGCCAATCGGTATCTTTTAATTGATAAGTTTAGTTTGTTAACATTCAAAGTTATTACTGTAAAGGCAGTTCTTAAATCTACCATCTTATCCTTTTAGTTTTTATTTGCCAGATCTATATATTCTTTTCCCTCTCTTTCTTTTTATCCTTTAAGTTACCTTACTGATACTCTTCAATTCTCTGCCCTCCTGCAGACCTCCCTCTCTTGTCTTTTTTTTTTCCCAGCTGGCAGAACTCTCTTTAGAATTTCTTGTAGAGCAGGTCTCTTGTTGACATATTCTCTTAGCCTTTGTTTGTCTGAGATTTACTCTCTCCCTTTAAAAAAAAGAAAGGACGACTTAGCTGGATAAAGAATTCTTGGCTAGAAGGCTTTCTTGTTCAAGATCTTAAATATATCATACCACCATCTTCTCACCTCCATGATACCTGCTGAGTAGTCCAAACTTAATCTTATGTGGTTTCCCTTGCATGTAGTGAATCGCTTTTCTCTTGCTGTTTTCACAACTTTCTGATTCTCTTCAACATTTGGCAACCTGATTAGTATGTGTCTTGGTGTATTTGTATTTATTCTATTTGGGGTGGTGGTGGGGCTTCTTTCATTTACGTATTTATGTCTTTTATAAGATTTGGGCAGTTTTCACTCATTATCTCTTCAGGTAACCTACCTAATCCTTTTCTTTCTTTCTCCTTCTGGGACTCTCATAATGCTTATATTTATACTCTCCATGATGATAATGCCCATCATCTCCCTGAAATCCTATTCCATTTTTCCATCTTTCTTTCCTTTTATTCTTTTGTGTATTCTAGTTCAATCATCCTATTTTCTAGCTTGCTTATTCTCTTTCACTTCTTCAAATCTGCCATTTTGAATGTCTCTAGTATATCTTTAATTTGGTCTACAGTATCTTCTCTCTGTGCAATTTGCTATTTTTTTGTTTATTCTTTCATATTCTTCTTTATGCTCCTCTAGGTCTTCCTGATATCCTTTATGTTATTGTGAACATCTTTAATTAATTGTTCTCAATTCCGTGTCCCCTCCAAGATTTTAATTTGGTCATTTGGCTGGACCATATCTCCCTGAATCTTCACATGCTTTGTGACTTCCTGTTGTACCTGGAGCATTTGTTTTTCTTGATTAGATTATTTTGCAGGTTAACTTCCTTGATTCATTTAAGGTTTTACATTTGTTTGGGTTTCCGTTGAAGGTTATCTTTTGCATTTGGTTTGTCAGTAATTACAAACCAAGACCCAGATCTTATAAAGGGGATTCAAATCAAATTGAGGCTTACCAATATATGGCAACCTTGAGGTACCTCTTCCCCTTAGACCCTCCTCTCCCTGACTGTGGCATCCAACTGAGCATGATGGCACAGGGTAGGGTGGCTATTGTCTGTGCAGGTCAGGGTGGCTGTTCGTGATGCCTGGTGGAGTGGCTGGTCCCAGCAGACAGAGCAGGGCTTCTCATTCCCGCAGGTAACCAGGCTGCTATGCCAACAGTCTCTGTGGCTGGGGAAACTTCATTTCTATGTGGGATCTTGGCAGTTCCACCGTTCCAGACTAGACTATCCAGACTATCATCACTGAGTTCCCCCAAAGAGTTGTTCCATACAGTTACTAGCTGCCCTAGAGGAAGAACTAATTCTGCTCCTCACTGTACCACCATCTTGCCCCGACTCTCCTCCATTTTGCTTTTAACAAATAGACCAAAAGTTTTTTTTTTTTATTAATTAACGGAAAAAAAGAAATTAACACAACATTTAGAAATCATACCATTCTACATATGCAATCAGTAATTCTTAATATCATCACATAGATGCGTGATCATCATTTCTTAGTACATTTGCATCGGTTTAGAAGAACTAGCAACACAACAGAAAAAGATACAGAATGTTAACATAGAGAAAAAAAATAAAAGTAATAATAATAGTAAAAAAAAAAAAAAAAAGAACCTGTAGCTCAGTTGCAGCTTCATTCAGTGTTTTAACATGATTACTTTACAATTAGGTATTATTGTGCTGTCCATTTTTGAGATTTTGTATCTAGTCCTGTTGCACAGTCTGTATCCCTTCAGCTCCAATTACCCATTATCTTACCCTGTTTCTAACTCCTGCTGGACTCTGTTACCAATGACATATTCCAAGTTTATTCTCGAATGTCGGTTCACATCAGTGGGACCATACAGTATTTGTCCTTTAGTTTTTGACTAGTCTCACTCAGCATAATGTTCTCTAGGTCCATCCATGTTATTACATGCTTCATAAGTTTATCCTGTCTTAAAGCTGCATAATATTCCATCGTATGTATATACCACAGTTTGTTTAGCCACTCTTCTGTTGATGGACATTTTGGCTGTTTCCATCTCTTTGCAATTGTAAATAACGCTGCTATAAACATTGGTGTGCAAATGTCCATTTGTGTCTTTCCCCTTAAGTCCTTTGAGTAGATACCCAGCAATGGTATGGCTGGGTCGTATGGCAATTCTATATTCAGCTTTTTGAGGAACCACCAAACTGCCTTCCACAGTGGTTGTACCATTTGACATTCCCACCAACAGTGGATAAGTGTGCCTCTTTCTCCGCATCCTCTCCAGCACTTGTCATTTTCTGTTTTGTTGATAATGGCCATTCTGGTGGGTGTGAGATGATATCTCATTGTGGTTTTGATTTGCATTTTTCTAATGGCCAGGGACATTGAGCATCTCTTCATGTGCCTTTTGGCCATTTGTATTTCCTCTTCTGAGAGGTGTCTGTTCAAGTCTTTTTCCCATTTTGTAATTGGGTTGGCTGTCTTTCTGTTGTTGAGTTGAACAATCTCTTTATAAATTCTGGATACTAGACCTTTATCTGATATGTCATTTCCAAATATTGTCTTCCATTGTGTAGGCTGTCTTTCTACTTTCTTGATGAAGTTCTTTGATGCACAAAAGGGTTTAATTTTGAGGAGCTCCCATTTATTTATTTCCTTCTTCAGTGCTCTTGCTTTAGACTTAAGGTCCATAAAACCGCCTCCAATTGTAAGTTTCATAAGATGTCTCCCTACATTTTCCTCTAACTGTTTTATGGTCTTAGACCTAATGTTTAGATCTTTGATGCATTTTGAGTTAACTTTTGTATAGGGTATGAGATACGGGTCTTCTTTCATTCTTTTGCATATGGATATCCAGTTCTCTAGTCACCATTTATTGAAGAGACTGTTCTGTCCCAGGTGAGTTGGCTTGACTGCCTTATCAAAGATCAAATGTCCATAGATGAGAGGGTCTATATCTGAGCACTCTATTCGATTCCATTGGACGATATGTCTATCTTTATGCCAATACCATGCTGTTTTGACCACTGTGGCTTCATAATATGCCTTAAAGTCAGGCAGCACGAGACCTCCAGCTTCGTTTTTTTCCTCAAGATGTTTTTAGCAATTCAGGACACCCTGCCCTTCCAGATAAATTTGCTTATTGGTTTTTCTATTTCTGAAAATAAGTTGTTGGGATTTTGATTGGTATTGCATTGAATCTGTAAATCAATTTAGGTAGGATTGACATCTTAACTATATTTAGTCTTCCAATCCATGAACACGGTATGCCCTTCCATCTATTTAGGTCTTCTGTGATTTCTTTTAACAGTTTTTTGTAGTTTCTTTGTATAGGTTTTTTGTCTCTTTAGTTAAATTTATTCCTAGGTATTTTATTCTTTTAGTTGCAATTGTAAATGGGATTCGTTTCTTTATTTCCCCCTCAGCTTGTTCATTACTAGTGTATAGAAATGCTACAGATTTTTGAATGTTGATCTTGTAACCTGCTACTTTGCTGTACTCATTTATTAGCTCTAGTAGTTCTGTTGTGGATTTTTCCGGGTTTTCGACGTATAGTATCATATCGTCTGCAAATAGTGATAGTTTTACTTCTTCCTTTCCAATTTTGATGCCTTGTATTTCTTTTTCTTGTCTAATTGCTCTGGCTAGAACCTCCAACAAGATGTTGAATAATAGTGGTGATAATGGACATCCTTGTCTTGTTCCTGATCTTAGGGGGAAAGTTTTCAATTTTTCCCCATTGAGGATGATATTAGCTGTGGGTTTTTCATATATTCCCTCTATCATTTTAAGGAAGTTCCCTTGTATTCCTATCTTTTGAAGTGTTTTCAACAGGAAAGGATGTTGAATCTTTCAAATGCCTTCTCTGCATCAATTGAGATGATCATGTGATTTTTCTGCTTTGATTTGTTGATGTGGTGTATTACATTGATTGATTTTCTTATGTTGAACCATCCTTGCATACCTGGGATGAATCCTACTTGGTCATGATGTATAATTCTTTTAATGTGTTGTTGGGTACGATTTGCTAGAATTTTATTGAGAATTTTTGCATCTGTATTCATTAGAGAGATTGGTCTGTAGTTTTCTTTTTTGTAATATCTTTGCCTGGTTTTGGTATGAGGGTGATGTTGGCTTCATCGAATGAATTAGGTAGTTTTCCCTCCACTTCGATTATGTTGAAGAGTTTGAGGAGAGTTGGTACTAATTCTTTCTGGAATGTTTGATAGAATTCACATGTGAAGCCGTCTGGTCCTGGACTTTTCTTTTTAGGAAGCTTTTGAATGACTAATTCAATTTCTTTACTTGTGATTGGTTTGTTGAGGTCATCTATTTCTTCGAGTCAAAGTTGGTTGTTCATGTCTTTCCAGGAACCCGTCCATTTCATCTAAATTGTTGTATTTATTAGCGTAAAGTTGTTCATAGTATCGTGTTATTACCTCCTTTATTTCTGTGAGGTCAGTAGTTATGTCTCCTCTTCCATTTCTGATCTTATTTATTTGCATCCTCTCTCTTCTTCTTTTTGTCAATCTTGCTAAGGGCCCATCAATCTTATTGATTTTCTCATAGAACCAACTTCTGGCCTTATTGATATTCTCTATTGTTTTCATATTTTCAATTTCATTTATTTGTGCTCTAATCTTTGTTATATCTTTCCTTTTGCTTGCTTTGGGGTTAGCTTGCTGTTCTTTCTCCAGTTCTTCCAAATGGATCGTTAATTCCTGAATTTTTGCCTTTTCTTCTTTTCTGATATAGGCATTTAGAGCAATAAATTTCCCTCTTAGCACTGCCTTTGCTGCGTCCCATAAGTTTTGATATGTTGTGTTTTCATTTTCATTCGCCTCGAGGTATTTGCTAATTTCCCTTGCAATTTCTTCTTTGACCCAGTCGTTGTTTAGGAGTGTGTTGTTGAGCCTCCACGTATTTGTGAATTTTCTGGCACTCTGCCTATTATTGATTTCCAACATCATTCCTTTATGGTCCGAGAAAGTGTTGTGTAAGATTTCAATCTCTTTAAATTTGTTAAGACTTGCTTTGTGACCCAGCATATGGTCTGTCTTTGAGAATGATCCATGAGCACTTGAGAAAAATGTGTATCCTGCTGTTGTGGGATGTAATGTCCTATAAATGTCTGTTAAGTCTAGCTCATTTATAGTAATATTCAGATTCTCTATTTCTTTATTGATCCTCTGTCTAGATGTTCTGTCCATTGATGAGAGTGGTGAATTGAAGTCTCCAACTATTATGGTATATGTGTCTATTTCCCTTTTCAGTGTTTGCAGTGTATTCCTCATGTATTTTGGGGCATTCTGGTTCGGTGCGTAAATATTTATGATTGTTATGTCTTCTTGTTTAATTGTTCCTTTTATTAGTATATAGTGTCCATCTTTGTCTCTTAACTGTTTTACATTTGAAGTCTAATTTGTTAGATATTAGTATAGCCACTCCTGCTCTTTTCTGGTTGTCATTTGCATGAAATATCTTTTCCCAACCTTTCACTTTCAACCTATGTTTATCTTTGGGTCTAGTCTGTGTTTCCTGTAGACAGCATATAGAAGGATCCTGTTTTCTAATCCATTCTGCCAATCTATGTCTTTGATTGGGGAATTCAGTCCATTAACATTTGGTGTTATTACTGTTTGGATAATATTTTCCTCTACCATTTTGCCTTTTGTATTATATATATCATATCTGATTTTCCTTCTTTCTACACTCTTCTCCATACCTCTCTCTTCTGTCTTTTCGTATCTGACTCTAGTGCTCCCTTTAGTATTTCTTGCAGAGCTGGTCTCTTGGTCACAAATTCTCTCAGTAACTTTTTGTCTGAGAATGTTTTAATTTCTCCCTCATTTTTGAAGGACAATTTTGCTGGATATAGGAGTCTTGGTTGGCAGTTTTTCTCTTTTAGTAATTTAAATATATCATCCCACTGTCTTCTAGCTTCCATGGTTTCTGCTGAGAAATCTACACATAGTCTTATTGGGTTTCCCTTGTATGTGATGCATTGTTTTTCTCTTGCTGCTTTCAAGATCCTCTCTTTCTCTTTGACCTCTGGCATTCTAACTAGTAAGTGTCTTGGAGAATGCCTATTTGGGTCTATTCTCTTTGGGGTGCGCTGCGCTTCTTGGATCTGTAATTTTAGGTCTTTCATAAGAGTTGGGAAATTTTCAGTGATAATTTCTTCCATTAGTTTTTCTCCTCCTTTTCCCTTCTCTTCTCCTTCTGGGACACCCACAACACGTATATTTGTGCGATTCACATTGTCCTTGAGTTCCCTGATACCCTGTTCAAATTTTTCCATTCTTTTCCTGATAGTTTCTGTTTCTTTTTGGAATTCAGATGTTCCATCCTCCAAATCACTAATTCTATCTTCTGTCTCTTTAAATCTGTCATTGTAGTTATCCATTGTTTTTTCCTTCTTTTCTACTTTATCCTTCACTTCCATAAGTTCTGTGATTTGATTTTTCAGTTTTTCTATTTCTTCTTTTTGTTCAGCCCATGTCTTCTTCATGTCCTCCCTCAATTTATCGATTTGGTTTTTGAAGAGGTTTTCCATTTCTGTTCGTATATTCAGCATTAGTTGTCTCAGCCCCTGTATCTCATTTGAACTATTGGTTTGTTCCTTTGGCTGGGCCATATTTTCAATTTTCTGAACGTGATCCGTTATCTTCTGCTCACGTCTGGGCATTTAGTCAGATTTCGCTGGGTGTTGGACCCAACAGGTTGAAAGATTTTTCTGTGAAATCTCTGGGTTCTGTTTTTCTTATCCTGCCCAGTAGGTGGCGCTCGTGGCACACGTTTGTCTGCAGGTCCCACCAGTAAAAGGTGCTGTGGGTCCTTTAACTTTGGAAAACTCTCGCCGTGGTGGAGGTTCGCCAGCCGAAGTGGCTTTGAAGAGTACCAGCCGGCCTGGGCTTCTGAATGGGGGAGGGTCGCCGTCCGCCGCAGCCCGGGAGAGCGCCCGTCCGAATTTCCTAGTCGGCCCGGGGTGCCAAGTGTGGTGGGAGGGCGCCAGCCGCCGCGGCCCGGGAGAGTGCACCGTTCCCAGCCGGACCGGGGAGTCACGTGTTTGGAAAGGCCCCCACCCTTCACCGTTCTCCGCGGCCTGGGGATTTCCAATCCAATTCTCTCAGTTGGTCCGGGGGGCCGCGCGTGGTAGGGGCGCCAGCCGCCATAGCTTGAGGGGACCGCCTGCCCAATTCTGCCAGCTGTAGGCCAAAAGTTTTTATCTGTTGCCTACATTTTTTGTATCTTTTGGACACAAGAATAAAAGTTAAATTAAGTGCCCTTTAAGTACTAATACACCAGCTGTGTATGTGTTAGAGAGATGTTTTATTCAAAATAGATACATTCATCTATCTTATATTTTTACCCCCTTTGAGTTGAAGAGCGTTTCACAAAAAAAAAAGTAAAGGCTTTAAAATGAAGTAAATTCGATTACTTCTAAAAACTAGTTGCAATCTGGTCTGTATCTTAAATGTATTGTGGCTGTGTACAAACAGGTCAGAGGAGGTCTTTTAGTTATTTTTCTGGAAAATGAATTTTCTATAAAATCATTTTATTTAAAAAATACCCACAGAAACTTAGAAGTCTCTAAAAAATGTATTTATGTGCCAAGTAGCAATTGATTTGAAAAATAAAATATACTTCATATTTTACATTATTAATCTTATTACATCACAGTGAAAAATATTTTTGCTCATGTGGTATTTTTTAAAAGGATTCTTTTTTAAGAATTTTTTTTCTTGACATAGTAATCATTAAATAGACATTGGATTTCCAGTTCTCAAACCACTGTAATTATTGATACAATTAAAATAAAAAGATAAATATTTGTTAGTTAAATAAATATATCCTCTTTAGTTTCCATGTGTTTTAATTTGCTTTAATATCAAAAACACATTTAAAAATTATAGTGGTAATATATATACAACATAAAATTCCTTGTTTTAAGCACTTTCAAGTGTAAAATTCAGTGGTGTTAATTACATTCACAATGTTGTGCTACCATTAGCACCACCATTATAGAAGGTGTTCTTTGTTCTCATATTGACGGTACTGTGAATGCATAACTATGTGATTATACTGAGAGCCATTGCTTGTACACTTAGGATGGATTATCTGGTTTGTGAATAAAAATTAAAAAAGAAAATGTATTATTTAGTCTTTTAATTAAGATTGGCTGTCTGTCTTCCTGGATCACAACAGGAACAGTGATTTAATCACTACAGTGATTTAATGTAGCTAGTTTTGTCCTTCCATGTATACATTTAATTGTATCTTTTTGTGTGTCTCAAATTATTTACATGGGACATATAGCTCAACAGTTACATTCTTAGGCCTGTAAAAATTGGTCATATATATCCCTAGAAGAGAAATTCTTACTCACCTCTGTTTACTTACATCCAGGATATTTCTTTTAAAATTGAGAAAGAAGAAAATGCTTTGGATTCACAAACCAGTGCAATAAATGGAATGGATCCATATGGAGGCTTTTCAAAAATGGAAAGCTTACCTAAGACAAATACTGCAAAAATAAGAGAGAGGAATTCCTTTGCACCTAAAGATTTTATGTTCCAGCCACTGGATGGCCTGAAAACCTATCAAGCAACACCCATGACTCCCAGAAGTGCTGATGCTTTCTTGACACCCAGTTCCAGCTGGACGCCTTTAAATACAAAAATGTAAGAATGTAATCTTAATAATGAATTCCTTGCTAAGATGAATGACAAAATATTAATGGCCTTTCTTAAATTTCTCTGTGATTTTTGAATGTTATTGTTTAGTTAGTAAACTATGCTAATTATAAATCAAGAAAAAAATTTTTTTTAGTTCTTCAGAAGGCTGCAGTCACATTTGACAGTTTTGTTTTGACATTTCCTGTGTACTGTTATTATTATTATTTTCACCATACAATTATGGGGAAGTTTTCTTTTAATAAGTGACTTTATTGTAATATTTAGAAATTATACTACATGTAGAAATACATTTTTAGAAAGAAGAGAATTGCTGTATACTTTGACGTGGTTTTTTTGTTGAGTATCACTTTAGAAAATCTACCTCTAAAGACAAAAATGATTAACTTGCAAAGTGGAAAAAAATCAGTTTGAGTCTTTAAAAGAAAAGGCCAAGGTCATTTTGCAAAAGCTACCTGGTAGCAAAATTACTAGGAACTGCTCAGCAGCATTCAAGATTAATGTGTTCCATTAAGAGATCTTAAAAATCTTTGACTCTCATTACAATTAGTAAAGTTGGTTTTTAAGCTCTTTCTTTCCAGAATAAACATATATTTTTTAAAGAAAATATTTCTATTTTATCCCAGATTTTAAAAGTCAACAAAATATCAAGATCCCTCAATTAAATATATGGAATTACATAATTCATGAAGTATTTATTTATGTTGTTTTTAGTGATAAGACTCAAGAAGCAACAAAAGAAATTTTGGCACACAATTATAAAACTTACTCTACCGAGACAGTACACCAAGATTCAAATAAATTACCATGTCCTTTGGGTTCTCTCACAGCTTGGGATAAAGGTATAGTAATTTAATTAAATTTTTATTTGCCCTTCTGGATTGTGACTTATCAGTGATTTGTTTATACTTTTTTTTTTGCCATATAGTTCAAGGATATTGACCTCAGAGTCAGAAAAGATTAAAGAACAAGGATAAAGATATCTGGAGCAAGGTAGTTAGAATGAGAACTACAGACTGAGAAAAAAGGGGGGAAAAGTGTAATCTTAAAGAGATGAAGTATATTGAGAGAGACTACAGGAAATGTGATGAATGAAATGATTGAAGCAGAAATAAAATTTTTTAATTCTACATTTAGAAAGTTGAAGCATTTTAAAAATTAGTGTTTCTATGGAAGATGTCATTTTAGGAATTGCTACTTTGAAATTAATATGTAATATTTTATTTAATTTATAGAACATGTCTTAAATAAAAATGAAGCTACTACTAAAAATTCAAATGGTCTTCCAATAATAGAAGTTGTCCCATCACTTGAAATAAATGAAGGCCAAATATATCAACTACAGCATGATGTCCCATATTTCAGGTTTGTCTTTTTACAGTGTAAGAATTTTGTATTAATGTCTAGATATTTAAAACCAAAATTGAAGAAAATATTTTAACCTTGGTACAGAGACTAATTAGGAGGAAACTGACTTTGGATAATTTTCTTTTATGTTTTAAATTATAATTATATTTTTTCAATAGCTAGTACATTCACATTGTTCCTAATTCAAAAAATAGGAAAAAGTATTCAAGTGAGACGTCTCCTTCTAAACTCTCCAAACGCCATGGTTTGAACCTTCCACAGAGGCAGTCAGTATAATTTTCTTGTGAATCTTCCCTCCCTGTGATAGATAATGCATGTGTGGGCAAATATAAACATGTTTCTTTTCCTTTTTTTCATATAAATGGTAGCCAGCTATACACACTATACTGTTTTCACTTAATGTTAAATGTTGGAAGCATTTCATTTTAGTACTTGAAGAGCTTTCTTTATTACTGTTTATGGTTTGTTTGTTTTTTAATGGCCACATTGTTTCCAATTATATGGATATACCACAGTTTATTTAACTAGTTCCCTGTTAGTGGACATTTACATTGGGTTCAGTCTGTTGCTATCACAGTCAATGCTTCAGAGATTAACCTTGTATACTTTGAATTCTCTAATATACAAATATATAATCACTTCAATATAACATCTCATATCTCCAACAGGATATGAGAGTCCTTGTTTTCTAATGCTTTTTCCAGTACAGATTTAACAATTTTTTTAGTTTTGCCAATGAAATAGATGAGAAATATTATTTTACCATCATTTTAAGGTTCATTTGTCATGAGTATCTTTTCCTGTATTTCAGAGCCACTTCAATTATTTTTAGAGACATAAAGTTTTAGAGTTGTAAAGGATTTTAGAGATTAGCAAATCTATTGTGTTGTTCAAGTGAGACATTGAGATATTAAGCAAGTTATCCAACTAGATAATGTCAGAGGTAAGCTAGGTCTCCTTTTTAAACTCAGTAGTTCTATATTATGCCATTGGGTGTAAACAACTCAATTTTTCTTTTAAGGTACAAAAACTATCCTCAGTTTCTCATAGGATGGTTTTGTTTGTTTTGTTTTGTTTTTGCTACATGGTCCAAGAATCGAACCTGGGTCTCCTGCATGGAAGGCGAGCATTGTACTACTGAACCACCTGTGCACCCAAGGATGTTTTTATATATAAAAACAGTTTACGCTTCCCTTAGACCAGAGTTTCTCATTCTTGGTACTATTGATATTTCAGACTAGATAATCCTTTATTGTGTGGGGCCATCTGGTGAGTTGTAGGATATTTAGCAGCATCTCTAGCCTCTACCCACTAGATACCCACCCCTCCAGTTATGATAGTATCTTTAGACACAGCCAGATGTCCCCTGTGGGACAAAATTGACCCAGTTCCTTCGTCCAGGTAAAGCCTAGTAATCAGAGAGAATCTGTAAGTGTCTATCATTGTAATCTCAGACTTTTTAGCCTTATCTTATTCTTGACAGGTATGCTGGTCTTGGCTCTGTGGACAGTAGCAAAGAATCTGATGTGTACCATAGAAAGTCTAACTCAGTTCAGCCTCTGAAAAATGAGAACACAACAAATTAGAAGTAGTAGCCTAAAAAGTGAGGTCTGGAATTACCCATTCACCTAAGTTATTGGGTTGAAGGATGGACATATACAGGATATCAACTTGCACTTATGGATTTTAATATATCATAATTCATGAAATATTTAAGCATTAACTCTGAGAAGTGAATGTTGTGCTTACCTTTAGAACTTTATATTATAAATATGTCATAATGCTAATACTTAGATATTAGTGTGAGAAACAGTTGTAAAATTGAGATGTATGTCATAATTTTAGAAATATTCTCCAATCAGAAACTGAGAAATTAACATCACACTGCATTGTATGGGAGAGTAAACTTGAATTGGACATTCCAGATGATGGTGAGAAAACATTTATATTTTTTAATGTCTTAGCTTTGTTACTTTTCATATGGTTACATTTATCTAAAACATAAAAATCTGGTGTTGTTCAACTTTATAGTTTCATTATTATTCAAAATAGTATGAATTTTTCATATCTCAATATATGCACTGATATTTTTGTGCTGAAATGACATATGTCCTAAAAGATATAAGTAATCAAAATACTATTATTCCTGTGAGTTAGACATTTGCCTGTTTTTATTATTAGTTTTTTTATATGACTTTATGGATAATATCAATATATCTGGTGTTGTTTATACAAAATATTTTCTGAATGAAAATTACTTAAATCAACATGAAAAGGATTTTCTGAAAAGTTCTATAATCTTATTTACTTGGAAACTGTTTAGAAAAAATCCTTTGTGTGCTATCAGTGTGAACTCCTTAAAAAGAAGCTAATGCATCTTAAAGTTATCTAAAAGATAATCTTCTTAGATAGATTATTTGCAATGAGTTAAGGTTGAATTCTTGTAACAGATGTTTAAGGAAAGATAAAATGTTATTTACCATATAGCAGTATGTATGAGAATGAATACTGCTAATTTTTTAGTAGGAATTGAAGCAAATAGTTAATGTTCAATATTTTTAATAAAAAGTTTTGAAGTAGTTATTTTTTGTTTTACACTGAGGTAAGAATGTGATTCTTTGAGGCCCAGGATATTTGGGGTGAGTTCTTCTTATCAATTGGTTGACTTTTAATAAAGGTCCTGCTTTGTCTTTTAAAAACCTCATATTCCTTTTAGCTAAAGATCTTATTCGTACAGCAGTTGGTCAAACAAGACTCCTTATGAAGGAAAGGTTCAAACAGTTTGAAGGACTGGTAAATGATTGTGAATATAAACGAGGTGAAAAGGAGACTACCTGTACAGATCTGGATGGATTTTGGGATATGGTTAGTTTTCAGGTATGTGGTCAACAATTTTGAATGTATTAACTTAAAAATATGTTTTATTTTTCATAAAATTGGGTAACAGTAAAAAAAAGGTAATAGTAGCTCCTTAGGTATCTGTCATATTAATTGAGGTATTAAAAAACATTTTTGTAAACTGAAAAGAACTATCTGAATTTTATAGCTAATATGTTATAATAATAACCCATATTAAAATGAGGATTATATTCAGTAGTTGAAATCTGTAATGATTCTACCTGTGAAAAAATGAATAAATCTAGTCTTTGGTCATTCAGCTCAACTAACAGTTATTGATTTCCTGTTGTGTGCTAGGAATTGGTAAATAAGGCACATTCTCTCTTCCAGAGGAGTTTGTAGTTTCACTGGAGAGTCTGACATGACATATAATTCCCATCTGATGTAGAAAATGCTATAATAGTGAGAATCACTAGGAGGATCAGTAAAGGCATAGGTGGAGATGATACTTTCTAGCTTTTTTAGCTTATTCTAGAAATAAGCATATAAAATACCATTTCAAGAACCATTAGCCAAGGATGCATGGGTAGTTCAGTGGTTAGAATGTGCACTTTCCATGTGGGAGACCTGGGATCGATTCCCAAACCATGTACCCCCCCCCCCCCAAAAAAAAACCATTAGCCAGTTGATGAAGGCCTCAAACCTAAGAAAAAAAAGACACAAAAACAAGCTTACAGGAAGAAAGCTATTTGGATGGAGGGAATGGGGTTAATGGAAGGAAAAAAAGAACTTTTAAAAGCCAGTACTAATATTCTCAAAGATATTAGGCAGTTTAACTATTAAATAAGAAGAAAGAAATACAATATTCAACATAAAACAGAAAAAGATGTAAAATAAGGGCAACTAGATCAGATAACTAAGTTGACCAGTCCAAGAAGTGTAAAATCCAAATAATAGGAATTTGGGGGAAAGAAAACAAATAAAAGAGTGGGGTAGAAATGATCGATGAAATGGTTCAAAAAATTTTCCCAGAACTGGAGAGCATGAATTCTAGATGAAGGGACCCTTGGAGTGCCTAGCATTGTGAATTAGAGTAGATCCCATGAGCAACATCTTTAAATATAATTGCACAACTCTTGGGATGAAGAGAAGATCTAGAAGCATACAGAAAGAAATAAGTTTTTTTCTAGGGTTCAAGAATCAGAATAGTTTTGGACTTCTCAGCAGAAATACCGAAAGCTGAGAGAACAATGCCCTCAAAATTCTGAGGGAAAGTAATGTCCAACCTGGAATTCTATACCCAACCAAGTGTGAAGATAGAAAAGACATTTTTCAGACATACTAGGTCTCAAATTTTACCTCCCATTTACCCTTTCTTAGGAAGCTGAGAATATACCTCACAAAAATGATGGAATAAGCCAAGAAGCGGGGAGGAGGTGGGATCCATCCCCAGAAAGGGGCTTAGGCAGTCATTACTGATAGTGAATAAAGGAGTCTGAGAGATGACAGCTGTGAGTACATTTAGGAAGCAGTAGTTTCGTTTGGAATAGAGGTCCCAAGGCTCTGGAAGATATCTCTCTGTGAAGCTGAACTGGATACATTACTTCTTTATTTTGTTTTTAATTTAAAAAGAAGAGATTTGTACTTATTGAAGAGAGTTTAGAGCTGAATTGATGATAGGTACATAAAAAACTGAGCAAATAGAAAGCAAACAATTATGAGGTTTAGAAGAAGTAAGCATAATAATCTCAGTAATCATATAGACTAGATATGATAATGTTCGTGTAGTCATAGTAATATAAACATTACATTATGACTAATTTTTATGTATTTACCAGTTTTCATTATAATGAGCTGGTTTGCTAATTTATGGGTTTAAAGATATTTGATATGTTTAAATTGCGTCTTTATTGATACACATTTCCCAGCTTTGGCCAGTTGGCACCTCTTCAAGGCAGCTTCTGAGGTCTTTTTTTTTTAGAGTTTTATTGTGCTATAATTATATATCATAAAATTTGCCTATTTGAAGTGTTCAGTTCGTTAATTTTTAGTAAATTTACAGAGCTGTGCAACCATCACTACAATCCAATTTTAGAACGTTTTCATCATCCCAAAAAGTTCCTTTGGGCTTGTTTGCAGTCACTCTCCATTCCCACTTCCAGCCCCAGGCAACCACTAGTCTACTTACTGTTTCTGTAGATTTGCCTTTTTTGGACATTTTATAACAATAGAATCATACAGTATATGGTCTTTTGCATCTACTGTATTTCACGTACATGATGTATTTGAGAGTCATCCATGTTGTAGCATGTATTTGTACTTCATTCCTTATTATTGTTGAATTATAATTCATTTTATGACTAAACTACATTTTGTTTATCCATTTATCTGTTGTTGGACATTTGGGTTGCTTCCACCCTTCGACATTTGTGAATAATGCTGCTACGGACATTGGTGTACAAATTGTTAAGTGTTCAAGTCCCTGGTTTCAGTTCCTATGGGTATATATATCTTGAGTCCTTCTGATATTTGCATTGTTTTAAGAGAAACTGAGAGAATGCATGTGTATAAATACATAGTAAGGGGACTCAGAGCACGTTTATGAAACTGTTTACAGTGGTTACTTTGAAGGGAACTGGAAATGGCATAAGGGTGGAGATCAGACACTTCCATCCTGTTATGTATATGAATAAGTGTATTATTTGAATCTTTTAAAATTAGATTGTTTTCACATTGTTTGATTAAAGGGGGAAAATATTTAAGGTATCATACCATTTTATGGATTAAAAGTGATTCAGGAGTATTACTCATCTATTACCTCTTACATGTAGATTTGGGAGGTTTATAAGACCAACAACATCAATAAACGGTTTTACCGTAGAAATTTTTGTTTTGAATATAAATTGGAATGTGTCTAATTTTTTCTGTCACCAGTTCTGAGCCACAATTTTGATATTGTTTTTGAAGCTTCTTTTCATCGGTTTAACTTTATTTGGTTAGCGTTAGTTTGATAAATATATGCTTTATTTATTAATAGATAGATGATGTAAACAAAAAATTTAACAATTTGAGCAAACTTGAAGAATCTGGATGGCAAAGCAATAATACAAGCAAAAAAGTCTTACGGGTAAGTTTGTGGGTTTTATGTTCAAGTTCCTGTTATAGGCTCTTCTACTTTAATTAGTTTTTGCTTTTAATCTTTATAAAACATTTTCCTTCACAATTTTCATCATTTCACAAAGCAGCTTCCATATATTACTCAGATATCCTGATTGCCTTTTGAAGAAAGTTAGGAAATGATCAACACAAAATTTAGGGTGGTTATTTCTGGAAGGAAGAAGGTAATGTCTGTGACTGAGTTGTGGCATCTGCGAGGCTTCTAAGTTAAATCATATGTACCAGATGGGTGTTTGTTTTATTCTTTAAACTGTATTGAAGATTTTGTTTTAATAGGAATAGTCGTAGTTGATAATTTATATAGTGCTTAGTCTGTTTCAAATACTATTCCAAGTACTTTCCATATATTAACTCATTTAATCCTCACAACAGTCCTATGAGATAGGTACAGGTGAGCAGTCTGAGGTAGAACTGGACTTCAGATCAGGCTTTCTCATTCCAGAATTTATACTTCTAACTAGTAGGCAATGCCACCACTAGTTTGTATGATATATTTAGAAACGAAAGAATTTTTTAATAGAAAGGAGGAATGTCTTTTTCCCTATAATTTGTCTTGTAAAATTTCCTGTTACTTTCTCCTATAAAATTTGCTTTAACATGATAAATTCCATTCTTATCATTTCTAATAAAAAATTTAAAACATTGAATATTAAAAATAATAAACATTTTCTTTCAGTAATATTTTGAACTCAGAGGTTTTGGTTTAGATGGACACTTTTCAAGATATGTTGGAGTATTGTCAGTTTTTCTTTATGAATTTGTAAAATACCTGTAGTTATAAAATAAGGTTTTCTAGATTGGCGTTTTATGTCATGCAATCCAAATAAAAACTCTTTGAATCCTATTTTAGGAGATTACGGTGTTAAAGAACCTTATAAAATTTTCCTAATGAAATCGTCCCATTTCAAGGACCATAAGTACAATAATTATGAATTGCTTGAATGAATTTCAAGTCTCCTAAACATGAAAGGAAGCTGCTGGGGGTATTTTTTTGTTGAATACTTAGTCCCTGGAAGCATTAATATCATCAGTGATACAAATGATGGCAGGATCAGTGTCGCAATGTATCAGAGCCTTGCAATTTTGCCCCTTAGCACCGGGTGTCTCTCTCCTCCTACTTTATTTTATAGGCTATTAAGATTATTGAACAAATAAAATAAATCTAACCTTTTACATATACCGTAGCCTTCTTATTTTATTTCTCTTCATTGACTTCATTCCATTAATTTCCTTGTTTTTTTTCCTTCCCTGTTCCTTTCTGTCAGTTTTTAGACATATTTAAGTGTCTTATGTGTACATTTTTTTTTTAAGTGTGACATTCACATCTGCAGTCAGTTATCTATACTCCTGTTCTGTTTCTTTCTCCCAATCAAAAGCTCCCTTAAAAAGTTGTGTGTACTCTAGTTTTACTATTTACTATTTTGGTTTGTTTTATCTCTGCAACTCATTATAATTCATCTTCACCCCTTCCTGTGCCTCTGGAAAAGTTATCACCAAGGATATTGATCTATTTAGTTGCTGAAGTCATGAGACACTTATTTATAAGATATAACTATTCTCCCTATTTATTAGGGTTCATTCTTTCCTTCTTAAAATTATATTCTACTGAGTTTTCCTCCAAGATCTTAGCCCATTCTTCAGTCATGTTTGCAAGTGTCTGGTTTTTCCATTTATCCTTTTAAAATGTTTGTGATGTTCGAAATTCTTCTGTGCAGTCTTGTTTACCCCGTGGTGATTCCCAAATCTATATTTCAAACCACACTGAGTGCTGAGCTCAATTCTACATATTTTAATTCACTGAATCTTTTTTTTTAATTATATGACTTTAGCATGCTAATAGTTTATCCTGGTAATAAATTAATATGTAAAGTTACCAAAAATGCTGGGTGTTTAAAAAAAAAATGTTTCTTTCTGGAGGTATATACTAAAATGTATGTAAAATCATTTGAACAGCTGTCTTCATAATTTAAAATTTTAAAGTATGGTGACATCAAGTTTTTGAAGAAGAGAATCTCATTCCCTGTAATTCATGATTTAGAGAGTTTGAGTTTATGAAGTTTTCAGATACCATTTCAGTTCCTACAAGCTCCCAAACCTGACATTATAGAACTGACAGTTAAGAAATCATCTGATCCAGCCACCTAATTGTTCAGATAAGGAATCCACTGGCATTCTCAAAGATTACTAATTAGAAGCAGAGCCTGGGCCACAAATGGGTTCTTAGAAAGACTCCAGATATGTCTGTTGGGATAAATAAGGAACATATATCAAACAGGACTCTAATCATATCTAAAACGACCCTGGTTTACTTTCTGTTTCACAGTGGATTGGATTCCAATGTTTTTTTGTTTTTTTTTTTTTTTGTAGTTCACAAACATATTTAGTGATTCAGTTGCTTTGGAAACAAAATGATTCCTACTATTGCAGTTTATCACAGATCGCTGATTGCCAGTGCTATTTATGCTTCTTTTCTGCTGGGATATTTCAACGTTGGCAACTTTTCTTTCCATTTTTCTGTGCTCATAATAGACCTCTGTTAAGTGTATCTGTTTTTGTTTGAAATTCAACATCAGCAGAAAGAGCTGACATCATATCAGTAGCTACAAAAGCAACAACATTTGAATTTGGGACAGCTCATTCCGGTAGAAGTCATCATGTATCCTGAACTGTTAATCTGAACAGTCACTGGTTCCAAGTGTAGAGTAGTAAAGTTGATGTTAAATTTCAAAGGAAGGGCTAATTTTAATAATATTGATAATCAAGTAAAAAACACAACTTTTTTTTTCTATCAAGGAATACTAATGACTTTGAGATAGATGATTTTAAGATATAGAAGTAAGTAATCAGGTTTATGATATAAAAATCATAAAACTGAAGGGTAAAAAGTATTGCTTTGAAATTATCTTTTTTAAAAAATTAGATGAAAAATTAAGAACACTTGGAATTCAAGTTTTATGCATGAAATCCAGGTATGTCAAGTTGTGACTTGCTTCTTTAATTGAAGGTGAATGTGGCAGTTAATGGAAGGATTCCACACTCTGTAACAAAACAGCCACAAAAAAAATTGTCCTTGTGAAGAGATCTGTAACTTTGTATTTGATTTTTTCATCTTGGCTCAATTGAAATTTGAATTCTTAAACCCTTCCTCAGCATTTAACTAATTCTTTGTAGGTGAAAGGTGCTGGGATTGTTTCTGCACATATATACTGATCTTTGTCATAAATCACTTTTATAATGAGAGAGCAGCGAGGACACGTTGCCACATCTTCCCCTTTCTCTAGCTCTTCTTCAGTGATAGAGAAATTATCCCCACGTGGACAGGGGTAGAAATATGTCTCCAAGTCTTCAGCTTGCTCTCCACCCTGTCATGAAACATCGCCATCATCACTGGGGTCAGCAGAAGGGCTGTCACCCCTGCTGTCTGATACCACCTTTGTGGGTCCAATTTTGATGGCGCTGGCTGGGGCTGGGTGCAGTCACCACCAGTTCACTGTATCTTAAAATCAATATATCCCTAACTGAAATCATCTTTACATACACCAACACCTATCTCAGTGAATGGTATGACTGTCCCACAGGTATCCAAACTAAAAACCTGGATATCTTCTTTGGTCCTTTTCTTTCTCTATTTTGCCCTGTCTGTCCCACACACATCCAGTAGATCACTAATTATCAATACTACCTCTTAAATTTTTCTTAAATCTGTTCACTTTTTTCCATTTCTTTCTCCTTACTCTTATTACCACTGTCTTTTCCCACTATTCATTGCAGCTATCTTCTTCCGAACTGGATTGTAACTCTCCAGTCCATTCACCAGGCTGTAACCAGAGTGATCTTTCCAAAACACAAATCCAATTATGTTAATCTCTTGCTTAAAAATCATCAACAGCTCTCTATTCCTTTGTCCTCTATATAAATGTAACCCCTCAGAACAGTTACATGCAAGGGCAACTGCTATCTCTTACCAACTCCTCTGTGCTTTCTTTCACTTGTAATTTTTCAAATAGGCTATTCGCTCTACCTAGTCCATCAACCCTCCCCTTTCCTCACTTCATATTTTAACCTTACTAACTGTGGTTTTAGCTTATATATATTTTCTATAATCCTTTCACAGTGCTCTGAAGATTGATTTAGGTGCCATCTTTGTATTTTCCCATAGTCCTCTGAATTTATCTCTGACTCAATATTTATCTTACCTATTGTCCTTGTCTGGCTCCTACACTAAGCTATAAACTCCTTGAAGGCAGGAATTTTATCTTTTTTATCTTTTTATTCACATAATTTTAAGCACATACCAGGAAATTGATACATATTTCATGAATGTGAAATATTTAATGTATGTTTTATTTGCTTTTCTCATAAAATTGTAGTGAACAGCTTTAATAAATGTCATAATATCTCTTTGCAGAAAAAAGTCATCTCTGGTATAGCAAATAAACCCAAAAAAGATGATGGTGGAAGAATTGCAGCTAGAAATCGCCTAGCTGCCATAAAAAATGCAATGAGAGACAGAATTAAACAGGAAGAACATGCTGAAGCAGCAACCTCTTTAATACCAAAGGAAGTTGATAAAATAGTGTTTGATGCTGGATTTTTTAGAATTGAAAGTCCAGTTAAATCATTTTCAGGTTAGTTTTCTTGCTGAGACAATTTAAGGGAAATATTTGGGGTAGACAAGAGACTGTATATAAGAGATTAAAGATAGTTTTTACATGCAGGTCTATAAGCTTTCTGTGACTATTAGAAAATGAACTGTGTACTTGTTCACAAACACACATACAAATCACATTTTGATGGGATGGTCAGATTGCTTTAAGTGTAATATATGTTCTAAAATAGCTTTTGTATTTTCTAAGTGATTTCATATCTGTTTTTACCACTTGACCTTATAGTCCTGTGAGGTAGGTCACAGTGTCCCGAGAGTTAAGGGAAATGATGGAAGCATGAGAAGTGGTTTTCTCCAGGTCACAGAGTTAGAAGTTGGGTTAGAATTTGAGATGCAAAGGGGACTTAGCAGTCAAGCCATCATATTTCTCTAACTTTGTTTTAAAATGAAGCTTAATGGAAGGTAGATAAATCTATATTGAGATTATTTATTTATAAGCCATAAAATGAGAAGTAATATACCCTCTCTAAGCCCAACTCTGCAAGTAAAATCGTTGCCCACCCCCGCTACATGGGACTTGACATCCAGGAGTGAAAGTCTCCCTAACGGTGTGGGAGATGACTCCCAGGGATGAGTCTGGCCCTGGCACTGTGGAATCAACAATTCCATTCTGGCCGAAAGGGGAAAAAGAAGTATAACTAATAAAGCATCCGTGGCAGAGAGAGTTCAAATAGAGTTGGGAGGCTCCTCAGGAAGTTACTGTTACGCAAGCTTCAGTTAGACCTTGCTACCTATCATAACCTGCCAACCCCCAACCAGGACCATTCCAGCCAATCCTAAAGAACACCTAAGGCAACTTATAAGATTCCACAAGAGTTCCATGCAGTAGTGTCACTTTCCAGAAACCTACGACCTCCAGATGGGTCCTAGGACCAGATAAGTCCTGAAACTTAGAGAGCCCAGCCTCTCCAGAACATCAAATAATTCCATCTCCCTACCCCATGTTATTGAAAGACCCTTCCAACATGAAAAAGTTAGAATGGCCATAGCCCAAATACCCCAACAGAGAGGGATAGAAAGATCGAAGGTGATGGTGGACTTATGCAGAGAAGATAGGATTTAACAAATGAATATGATTGCTGAATCATTACACTGATTTCCCCTTTAGTCTCCAGTATCTTAGAGCAGCTAGAAGTAAAAACCTAAAATTGTGAAATTGTAACCCATGCCAAACTCTGAAATATGTTCTACAACTAACTGTGGTGCTGTGCTTTGAAATTTACTGCTTTTTTGTATATATGATACGTTTCACAAAAGAAGTTAATTGTGATGATAAAAAAAAAAAGGTACTTATTCCTTCTAGCCTCCTAATATTCTGGAGCAGCTAGAAGGAGAAATCTGAGAGGATTGTTTGGTAGCCCATGACAGACTCTGGAATCTGTCCTGTAACTACTTGTTGAAGAGTGCTTTGAAAACTATTGCTTATTTCTTTCTTTGCTTGGTAAATATGTTATATTATACGACTAAAAAAATTTTTAAAAGAATGAGAGGTAATAGTTGAAGTAATCTGTGCTTCAAATCTTGGTAGATATTTCTTTAAGTGCTACATATTTATTTTGAAGAATAAAGGGGCCAGTTCCTCTTCAACTACCAATAAGCTGATAGGCTGTTTTCTCCCCATTTTTAAACTGTGTCCTGAAAATAACCCTGAGCTAAAAAATAAAAAAATAACCCTGAGTTGCTGGTCTAATATCTGCTTTCTAATGTTTATATTAAAATGTAAATGCATCATCTTGTCATGTTAGGTATCACATCTGGTACAATTTTGGTTTCTTTTACCCTTAGCAACTGCATTCCTTGCATATCAGAAATCTCCCTACTGCTAATAGCATGGCTCTTTACTTCCCAGGAATCCTAGTGGTTTCTACAGCCCCAACCTTGTCACTACTTTCATGTACCCAACTTATCCCATATGGAGAGAGAGATTAAGGTTTATGATAATAAATTGATCTTTTAAGATTTTTTTAGTTATAGAGTGTACAATTTATATGAGGCTTGTTACAAAGAGTAGTCGTGCAAGGAGCCCCTCTCATCCGATTTTCCATTCCCTAGAGGTGACCATTTTCAAATCTTAATGGAGTCTTGTATTGTTTACCACCATATCTCTAGACAGGGTGCAGAATTTTTCTTGAGCTATTCCTTTGGTTTACTTTCAGTTTTCTCTAATCTTTCTTTTGCAAATATGTATTCTCCTAGTAAGCAGAGTCTGTTTTTTAAGCTTTTCCCTGTGTTTGTTATTTCCTTCTACTTTTGGAAGTTTTCTTCAACTTTCATGTTGGCTATTATGCTTTTAATTCACGGGAACCCTTTCTTGTTCTCTGAATGTTTTTTAATAACGTTCTATAATTGTTGGTTATATGCTGCAGTATCTCATCTTTCTGAATCTATTATTTATAGTTTTTATGTTTTCTTCCCCCTATATAGTCAGTATTTGTTCCAAGATACTTTCATGTGTTTGCTTTTGGTACCCATTTCTTGTGTTAGAGGCTCTCCTCAGGTGCTTCGTTATCCTTCACTGCCTGCTCCTGGTTAGGAATAGGGTGCTAAGATGCTGACCAGAAGTTCCGTGCACATGGGTAGGCCCTTACTGTGGGGTGATTTAGCTGGCCCATTATACTGGGAACTTAAACATCACTGTATTAAAGCATTTTTTTATGGAGTAGTTAGATTCCCCAAAGAAGATTTTCACAATCTGCTTTCTGGAAGGTATGAGCCATGCAGGGAAGAAAACTGAGAGTCTCAACAGTTCATTTGTAAATGCTCACTCACTTAATCCCCTTATTTTCCATATAGTACTCCTTCTGTGTCCTCTAAACATCTCCACTTCTAGTTACTTGGGGCCACCAATTTCTTTAGAGTTTTGTGGTATAAATTGGATTATTTCTCATCCTTTCTTAACTGGTGGCTTACGATTAGTTTTCTTACATTTACTAAGTAATAAATCTCTCATCCATCTATATTAAAGTTTGTAAAATTTTCTTGTCTCTTCTTTTGTCCTTGTAGATTTCTGCCTTTTAAGATTATCTGTTAATGTTATAGTAGCAAGATGTCAAAGGGAAGCAGAGTCTAATACATGTGTTCAATATTGTCTTTAACTGAAAATCCCAGGCATTTGACTTGAACAAACATCATTTCACAGGAGAAAGTAGCCAATTGGAAGAATTTGTCCCATCTTCCTTGTTATAATGAAAAGTAAATGAAAGAAATTTTTTGGTGTTGAAGTGATTTCTCTCATCTTTTAGGACTTTCTATCTCTTCTGAGCATCTTTCTCAAGGACTTAGAACTCCTAAATCTGTCAGCAAAGCTGTGTCTCAGAGCAAGGCTGAGATGGGCCTTCTAATTCAACCTACATCACCAAAGAATCCTGATCCTCAGTCTACCAAAAGCAAACACCCTGTTGATAAGATTTTGTTTTCAAATACTACTGAAAACAGGTATTTCTTCAATATGTTATTAAAAGTTTAACAGTATGCTGAAGGTAGGGTTTAACAAAGAGTATGATTGCTGAATAATTATATTGAGATTTCTTTTAGTCTCTAGTATCTTAGAGCAGCTACAAGTAAAAACTTAAAATTGGAGAATTGTTAACCCATACCAAACTCTGAAATCTGTTCTACAACTAATTGTTGCGATGTACTTTGAAATTTATTGCTTTTTGGTATATATGTTATTTTTCACAAAAAAAGGAAAAAAAAGTTGATTTTGATGATAAGTATACAATTATATAATGAAAAAAATAAAAAGAAAAATAATGCTCCCTTTGAATGTAAAACAAAATAAATGCACTCTTTAAGAAAAGTTTAACATATTCTGAAATTAAGTACCATTTTGGATTGTTATGCTAATAAAATGTGCGAGACATATTTAAATCATTTCACCATGACTGTAACATATAGACAGTACTTCCATTTTATGAATGAAGAAACTGAGGCTTTAAGATTTCTGGTTAGTAAATAATCATATTTAGACAGACAAAGTAAATTCTGCAGAACTAAAAAGAAAATGGTATCCTTTGGTGCTAAAATAGACCTTGGTACTCAACAGATCTGAGCTGAAAATCAGCTCACTGACTTACTAGCTATGAAACTTCAGTTTTATCATCTATGAGGTAGAAGTATTGATACCTCCCTTACAGAGTCATTGATAAGTACATACTTTTATACCAGGCTTCATAGCAAGTACCTTGAGACTGAGGTCTTGACAGATGGCAGAACATACAGAAGGAGGAGCTAATGTGTACTGCATAACTGTTATGAACTAGACATGGTTCTAAGTCCTTAACATGTGTCATCTTATTTAACCCTCATAACAACCCTGTGGGGTAGGTACTAAATCCTCATTTTTCAAGTGTGAAAACTGAGGTTTTAAGTTAATAACACACCCAAATTCAATTTATATAATTGGTAAAACTTATCACTGCTTGTATTATTTCTACTACACAGTACTGCCCCTCTCAAATGCATCAAAATCTCCCCTGTCCATGGAAAATAAATGCACTGGAGATATGGATAGGAAAGGAAATACTTTTAAGTGGGTGGAAAAAAATCATTATAATCTAGAGTCAAAACTAGACTGTTAGGATCTATTAGTAATCTTTCAATGGGACTGCATTGAATACTCAGCCGTAGCAGCAAACAGGGCTATCAAAAAAATAAGGAACACCCCATGAATTAGAAACGAGAAAGCAAATTAAAGTTGTTATTTTTAAACACATAAATACTTCATGAAATGAGTTTAACATTTTTAAATTTTTAGGAATAACCAAAGTATATTTAGCCTCTATGGAGGCTAAAATATTTAAGTGTTCTAGAAACCTGTGGATTATAAAATATCAATTTATTGTCATGACTTAAATGCAAGAAATTTATAGTCTATAGTTTATTAGTCTATAGTTTATTATCTGGCACTAACCAGATCCCTAATTGCTTTTGAGTGGTAATTTTGAAAATACTCATTTAAACATTTTTATACAATTTCTAAAAATAGTCCTGAACGAAAGCATCTTATAGGGGTAAAGAAAAAAATAGGGGAAACAAAGGCTAAAATATATTGGGTAGATGGAAATACTAACAATCAATTAGAGGGAGGGGTAAGGCGTATGGTATGTATGAGTTTTTTTCTTTTTCTTTTTCTTTCTTTTTCTGAATTGATGCAAATGTTCTAAGAAATGATCATGGTAATGAATATACAACTATGTGATGATATTGTGAGTTATTGATTATATACCAAGGATGGAATGATCATATGGTAAGAATGTTCATGTTTGTATGTTTAAAAAAAAATTCAAAAAAAAAGAGAAAGCATCTTATAAATAAACAACTTTGTGAAATTAAGGCAACGTGAAGCTGAAAGAAAGCTCGAAAAATACTGTGTGTTTATATATATATGAACTTGGAGGAAGTTGAAACAGATATTTCCAATAAAATACAAATTAAGAACCTCAGGATTAGAATACATTGCTTTATAATTTGTATGTAAATGTAGCCAACTCCAGTTAAACAATTATTGAAATGTTGCTTCCACACTCTCAGAAGTCACCTTCCCCCTGACCTTTCCCTAGTGTGGGACCTGGATTTGTTTGATATTCAGAGCTTCTGAATCTACATTAGCTTAACTGGCTACCATGGTAACAGGCTCATGAGCAAAAATAGCATTTAGTTTGTAAGGCCATCCTGCAATAGCTAGAATCCAAAAGTCTTTTTAAATCAGGCCTGATTTGGGATCAGGCTCCATCTTTGACCCATTCTCTAAACTAATTCCCTCCATGAAGAATAGACTCACGAGCCCTGGTACCATGGAATTGACAATGTTTCCTGACCAAAAGGGGAAAAGAAATGTAATACCGTAAGACTTCAGTGGCCGAGAGATCAGATAGAGTCAAGAGACTATTCTGGAGACGACTCTTATGCAAACTTCAGTAGGATAGTGCTAATTGCCATGGTTTGCTAAACCCCAACCAACATCAGTCCTGTTGACTCTTAAGAATGCCTATGACTTGAACTAAGAATCTATAAAGGTTTCATCCACTAAGTTTGCCTTCCTGGAACCTATAACTCTCAGAGGGTTCCTAGGTCAGATAAATCTGAAACCTAGATGGACCAGCCTCTCCAAGATTATCAATTGATTACATCCCTCTAATCCTTTAGTGTTGACACCCTTCTCAACATAAAGTCAGAATGGGCATTGCCTAAAGAGCCCTATAAATTGAGAGAGGGATTAAAGGAAAAGAAAGGAGGTATAACAGAGAAAATAGGATTTAACAAATGAGAATAATGACTGATCACCATATTAATATTCCTTCTAGCTTCCAGTGTTTCGGAGCAGCAAGAAAGAAAAATCTGAGCCGGTGTAATGTAGCACATGACAAACTCTGGGATCTTGTCATGTAATTACTTGTTAAAGTGTGCTTTGAAAATTATTGCTTTTTCTTTCTTTGCTTTGTATATATGCTATATTTTACAATAAAAAAGTTAAAAAAAATACAAGGACAAAGAAAAAGCATAGACTCAAATTACAAATCAAAGATAGCAGTACATTTAACTAATGGAATATAATTCCATGCTGATTTTTTTTATTTGTAAGGAACAGTGTAGTAGAAGATGCCCGGTCTCCTGATGCCCTATGTCCTGGATTTCAAGATTTAATTGAAGTAAACCATGTAAGTCCTATTCCAATGCATATATGCATAATGTATATTATCTACATTATTATATAACAAGCATATGTGGAGAATATTGTGGATTCAGTTCCCGACCACCACGAAGAAGTAAATATTGCAACAAAATGAGTCACATGAAAATGTTGGTTTTGCAGGGCATATAAAAGTTATGCTTATGCTATGCTGTTTGTTAAGTTTGTGGTAGCAATTATGTCTAAAAAATCCAATGTACATGCCTTAATCAAAATGTGACACAGAGTGAGCACATACTGTTGGAAAAATGACACCAAAAGACTTGCTCAACACAGATTTGCCACAAACCTCCAATTTGTAAAAATGCAATATCTGTATAGTACAATAAAATGAAACTCAGTAAAGTAATGTATGCCCGTAGTAACTCCATTGGAAATCTAAGTCAGTCATACAGAGTAGTAGTTCTTGTTTCAAAGTCATTTGTCTCATTTGAAACCACAATGCCATTTTCTATTCTTTACCTCACATCAAAATGAATAGGAGCCAGTGAACAAGAAGAGGCCAGCAAACTATGATCTCTACTCTTGTAAATAAAGTGTTGTTAGAACAGTCATGTTTGTTTATATACATACTGTCTCTGACTGCCTTCACAATGTACTGTCAGAATTGAGTAGTTATGATAGAGACCTTATGACTCTCAAAGCTTAAAGCATTTATTATCTGGCCTTTACAGAAAGTGTTTATCAACTCCTGAGCTGGAGTATATATAATCACTGAAAAACTTTCTTTGAGTCATACTATTTCCAAAATATTATCTGAGCTAACTATTCAGGAAGTAAGAATGGTAGGATTTACAATGTCCTTTAGCCTGTTTAAAATGTCAGCCTTCTGTTTTTTTTTTGTTTTTTTTTTTTTTTTTTTTAAGAGAGAGGGAGGAAGGGAAGGAAAGACAGAGAGAAGGAAGGAAGGATGGAAGGAAGGAAGGAAGAAAGGGAAACATCTTTAAACATTTTCTTGTTTTATTGTATTTTGTTTGTTTGTTTGTTTTTTACATGGGCTGGGGCCGGGAATCGAACCGAGGTCCTCCGGCATGGCAGGCAAGCACTTTGCCCGCTGAGCCACCGCGGCCCGCCCAGCCTTCTGTTTTTATTATTTTGGGTACAATAGGACTTTTTCTATTTGCCCCAATTTTTGGTAATTAAATATAATACTGTTGTTGACTTCTAGAAAGCAAATAAGATAAACTCTGAGATGGATTGTTTGCCCAGTGAAAGAATGAATTTGCAGCTACTTGCTGGTGAAATGGCATATAATAATACTAAAAAAAAAGAAGAAATTTCAGATGTCATAGAGGGAATGGAACTGAATTCTTCAATCATAGCACAGGATGTTTTGATGAGTAGCCCTGAAAAACTTATACTATTACAAAATAACACATCACAGGAAGAAGAAATTAAAATTTCTTTATGTCAATCAGGTGAGATCTTTTTAATATATTTAAATGAGGCTTTGTTTAATAAGCTAACATAGGCAAAGGCATAGATGTTCTAAATGCTTATGAATACCAGTTTCTAAGGATCAAGGTTGAAGAATTACATATCCACAGAATATATCTTATAAGAATTAGTTTTTGATGTAGTAATCTTTGCTCCATTAGGAACACCTAATAGAAATCAACTGTTTCTATTAAATAAAATTAAATTTCTATTAACCCAAGATACCAATCCAAGTTGGATGTAAGAACCATTTTACGTTAAACCTAACTATTTGGGATCCTCCACTGTTTGTGAAGACTTAGAATTAGAAAAATTCCCTAAAATTATTTTAGGCATCCTCCTTTCAACATATATCACCAAACCTTTCTTTAAAATGCCCTATTTTTCCTATCTATTTTATTGTAATTGTTCTGCAGTAGGAAATGACTCTTGTATTTTTGTTATAAGATAATGTATGACAGTTTCAGCTACTGTTTTCATATGTTACTCCATGGTGCTGGTCTGTCTGGAAACTGAGGCTAAGTAAAACAGTGTAATATTGACCAGCATTTAATGTTCTCTGTGTTCTTCATCCGGCCTTTATTTTTTTAGGTATCTCTAACATTACAAGCATGAGATTTGTTTGCAGGAGACTCTTTTAGGATTAAAAATTACTAAGAAATTTGACTACACGTAAAAAAAAGTTGTGGGGTGGGCCATGGTGGCTCACTGGCAGAGTTCTCGCCTGCCGTGCCAGAGACCTGGGTTCAATTCCTGGTGCCTGCCCATGCAAAAAAAAAAAAGTAAAGTCATGGGTGGTGCAACAGTGGCTCAGTGGCAGAATTCTCGCCTGCCATACTGGAGACCTGGGTTCAATTTCCGGAGCCTGCCCATGCAAAACAAGACAAAAAAAAAAGTAGTAGCAAAAAATTACCTGTATTTTTGCCTTAAAATTTAATATGTGGCACTTTACATATATTTCTAGGCTTTTTCTATTTTCTAACAACCCTTGACTGTGAGAATATTCTTTAAAAAGTTAAAAAAAATTTTGTTTGTTTTTCAGTACTAAGAGACAGAGATCTCACTACTGAATCCCAGCTTCTTGATTCAGTAAGTTTTCAAACTTGATTTGACAAATTCCTTTGTATTCTAGATTTGTTTTCAATTTGTGGGTAAGGTTTAAAATTTACGTCTTCTCATGATTTTGCTTACTCTGAAATGTATTCATTATTCATTTTTTTTCTAAATGTGAAAAAGATTCCCATGTTTATATACTTTAAAATATAGTATAGTTTAGTATTAAACCCTGAAGATTCATTTCCTTATATGATTTATTTATCAAATTTGCTATGACAGGTTGAATACTTGAATATCTAATATGCTAGATATTTATAAGTAATGCAAGAAAAATATTTAGAAGTTTTTGCCTATCTGAAACATACATTTAGGAGATGATGTCTATCCTACCATTAGTTATCACTGGCTTTTATTTGCATTCTTTTAGATTACTCTATTTATGTCTTGCTGTTTTGTTTGAAAGCTTTCTCCAGCCTTTATTTTTGGAGACATCTTCCTTCTAAATCTAGTTCAAACATTAGCCCTTCTGTGGAGCTTCTTAGAAATGTTCTCACCTCTCCTGTGTTAATCTCTCATTAAGCATGTAATGATATGAATAGGTTATAATTTCAGGAATCTATTTGCCTTATTAACTGTAAAATCCTAATGTACAGCCAAGATTGACAACTCTGGTTTAAAGCCTTACCTTGAAGTTCTCCGGGAACAACTGCCAAAATGGATCAGGGAGTAACTTTAGTTTGCTAATTTTTGATCCCAGAATATAAGATTTTTGCTATGGCAAGTGTAGGATCAAATAGCAACAATTTTCATTTACCTCATGAACCCTGGCAAATACCGTTTCCTTAAGCTACTAATTCCTTAAGGGTCTCTGTATATCTTGGCTTTTATTATATTACCAAGCTGCCTTCTTTGTGGTCAACCTCCTGGACTGTCCTGTGACTCAGTAGCAGAGTGAAGTGGGTTACTATGACCCTCACACCTTCCTTAATCACAAGCTAAGATCTAGAGGGTCAAGGACTTCAGTTTAAGGCCAGTTTATATAAACCCCATTTACTCCTGATCCCAGATCTTAACTCTCAATAATTGGTTCTGATAATATGTGATATTATAAGTAAACCTGGAAATTAACAAATTGTAATATTGGTTTTTGTATCAGTGATATGATTAAAAGTGCTTCACAGTTATATTATACATTATCCCATTGATAAATCTTAGTACCCTTATAATTTTGTCCCCCTGTGATTTCTTCCTTGTTTCCATAAATACTAGGATTTTGGCATACCTTATACCATACCTATAGGCCCATTTGTCTATTTTAGGCCCACATTATTACTTGCCCAGTAGCATCATTTAAACCTGAAGTAAGGCCTGAGGTGGAAAAGAGAAGAGGATCCCAACAGGGTCACACTCTAATAAGATGCCTATTAAGTGCTGTTATGTAGATCAGGGATTGTAGCATCTGCACAAGTAGCTTAGGATATGGCCTCTTATTTTATTCAAGCTGCATAATACGTCTTAAATCCATCTATATATTACTAATCACCTCTTTTTTAGGCACATGTTCCTAATATAACTTTTCAATTTAAAAAAAGCTATATATTTTAAATTAGATTTGGTGCAAAGTAGCATAACCATTGTTATTAATGAATCCATTCATAATTCATGTTATATTTGATTATATTTAAAAATGTTATTTATGTTTCTTAATGAATCTACTAATAAGTAGCAATGTTCAAAACTTAATTGGTAAAACAGTTACTTTAATGATTTCTCTTATTCTAGACAGACCTGAACTGCAGTAATCCATTTACTCATGTGGAAAGGAGACATCAAGATCATGCCAGACACATATCCTTTGGTGGTAACCTGATTACCTTTTCACCTCTCAGACCCCTCAGTGGAGAACAACCGGAAGAATTTTGAATTTACAAGTAAATACAAAAATGTTTCTCTTCATATTATTGATGTCTTGATAAATTCTTAGAATATTTGAAACTATGAATAATTTTTGTTTCTGTTAACTTCTACTCAATCCATTTATATATTGTCATGTAATGTTTTAATGTTCAAGGTTCTTCAAAGTTTGTTTTAGATATGATGTTGTTTCTCAAGGGAAGTTGGGATATTTTTTACATTAACCATGCAGAATAAAAAATTTACTTGTCTTACCACTCTTGTTTAGAATGTGTAAGGTGAAAGCTGAATATACTTACTTATGAAGCATCCTTCAGTTTATTCAAAATATAGTATTAAACTTTGACAGAAACATTTGCAAATACTTTGCTCTTATTTTGAATTCTTAAATTCGCTGATTTTTGAACGGCTTTATATATTGCATTTTCCAGGGTATGCTGTTTCTTTAGATGAGCTTTTGTTTGTTTTCCTTTTTTTCTTTTTTTAATATTTTTATTGACAAATCTTCACACACATATAGTCCATACATGGTGTACAATCAGTGGTTCACAATGTCATCACATAGTTATGTATTCTTTACCATGATCATTTTCAGAACATTTGCATCACTCCAGAAAAAAGAAATAAAAAGAAAAACTCATATATCCCATATCCATTACCCCTCCCTCTCACTGACCACTAGCATTTCCATTTATTTTATCCCATATTGCCCTGTTATTTATTTATTTTTTATCCATATTTTTTACTCATCTGTCCATACCCTAGATAAAAGGAGCAATAGACACAAGGTTTTCACAATCACACAGTCACATTGTAAAAGTTATATCTTTATACAGTTGTCTTCAAGAGTCAAGGCTATGGGAACACAGTGCAACAGTTTCAGGTATTTCTCTCCAGCCACTCCAATACACCATAAACTAAAAAGGGGTATCTATATAATGCATAAGAATAACCTCCAGGATAACCTCTTGACTCTGTTTGAAATCTCTCAGCCACTGAAATTTTATTTTGCTTCTTTTCTCTTTTTCCCCTTTTGGTCAAGAAGCCTTTCTCAATCCTGTGATGCTGGGTTCCGGTGAATCCCAGGCCAAATGTACTTCCTATATGATCATATACATGAAATAAAATATTATATTGAGATAAAATATTATATTTTGCACTAAGGGAAAGTACCATAATACATCAGTGAATATTTATTGGGGAGTGTTATAGACATCAGTAATTACAACAAAGGGCTTTTTTTTCTCTTCGATTTGAATAGAATTTAATGAAAGCTGTCAACCTCTCTGGAATACCAATTGTACTAAAGCCATTTGTTATTCTGAGTTTTAATGCTATGCTTCTTTCTGTAAAACAATGGTTTTGTCATTTTTTACCTTTATACCATTCCTTACTGAATCTAGACTGAGAGATCGGGATCAGTAAGCTGTCTGTCAGAGCCAATTAAACAGAAGATTTTCAGAAATGGGATTCACGAATCTTTCAAGGAGGGGAGGAGAGATGCAGAGAAGGAATGGGAAAGGATGGAAAGAAGGAAGTAAGGGAGGGTAGAAGGAAGGAAGACAAATAAGTTAAAATACTAATATTGTCAGCTTCTATTAATTTGTGAGAATCTAGTTAACTGCTTCAATACCAGTCACACTCTGTTGTAGTTTGCTAGCTGCCAGAATGCAACACACCAGAGACGGATTGGCTTTTAATAAAAGGGGGTTTATTTTATTAGTTCTTCAGAGGAAAGGCAGCTAACTTTCCACTGAGGTTCTTTCTTACGTGGGAAGGCACAGGATGGTCTCTACTGCCCCTCTCTCCTGGCTGGAAGGGCACATGGCAAACATGGCATCATCTGCTAGCTTTGTCTCCTGGCTTCCTGTTTCATGAAGCTCCCCGGGAGGCATTTTCCTTCTTCATCTCCAAAGGTCACTGGCTGGTGGACTCTCTGCTTTGTGGTGCTGCAGCACCCTCTGCTCTCTCTGAATCTCCTCTCCAAAATGTTTCCTCTTTTATAGGACTTCAGAAACTGATCAAGACCCACCCAAATGGGTGGAGACATGTCGTCCCTTAATCCAGTTTAACAGCCACTCTTGACTAAATCACATCATCCAGGGACATAATCTGATTACAGTTTCAAACATACAGTATTGAATACAGATTATTCTATATTTACGAAATGGGATTTATATTAAAACATGGCTTTTCTTAGGGGGCATACTTCCTTTCAAACCAGAACACACTCCTTTCCAATTCCTTGAATAGATTACAAGTAAAGGGGTAAAAGTGAAATTAAATTAAAATCAGAGTTCCTTTTCAAAGAAAAAAACAGAAAACTTAAACAAATTTATCACTATAAATGACGTAAAAGCAGGGAGTCATGTCACCATCAAGAAAGTAATTCCCTGACACAGACCTTTAGCATCCATGTATCCATTCACCCATGTTGCTGCTGACTAGAACCTGTCTCTGGGAATCAGTTTGCCTCTCACTACATCAACAGTTTTCTCCTGACATGGAAATTTACCCCAAACATTGCAAAAGAATAGATGCAAATTCAATCATAAGGTCTTGTAGTACACACATGCCTGGCTTGGATCCCAGTCAAATTCCTGTTCTTTATGTGAACATTCACCTCTGTGAATCTCATTTTATTTTTCTAAAGTCCAATGAAAGCAGGGCAGCACTCCTTCAGCTGAAATTCAGGCATCCATGCTCCTTCCATCATGTAGTCAAGTCAAGGTTGGGGTCCTCAACGGGTTGTTAGGAGAATCCTGTTTCCAAGCCCAATCCATCAAACCTCCATATGGTGTTTCCTGGCATGGCAGCCTTGGTTCAAGAAGGCCAATGACATTCAACGTTTCTCTGTCAGCTGGAAGGGCACGTGGCGAACATGGCGGCATCTGCTGACTTTCTAGTGGCTCTACAAAAAGGTTTAGATGAGCTTTTGCATTCTGAAGTTAGTTTACAATGCTGCAGTTTCAAATAAGTTATTAGAGGTGGCTATTAAATTTTTGCCTTTTATTTTCATTTTTCCTTTTGGAAAAATTTGAAGGAAATACCTTTTCCTCTTGAAGAGAACTTTACCAATCACTTAATGTGTTGAAATATTGTTTCTTTTATCAAACTCTTAACTCTTATTAGATTGTAGAAGACAAGGCCATCTGAATATCAGAGCACCAAAAAGACTTGGAATAGCTGAAGTTTGTAACCAGAACTGGGCCCAGTCATTTCTGTCTACAAATGAGTTGAGGTTCAAGGCAGTCACCAAACAAGCATCAATTTTGTAGATAATTCCTATTAGATTAGGGGTTTTCAAATAAGAAAATAAAACACATCTACTTTGTTGTCGGAGGGAGATGTATTATTAGACAAAGGCAGTGGATTCTTTGGCCCAGTGCACTCAAATGACCAATCCCTGAGACACTAGGGTCTCAAAGAGGGAAAAAGTTTATTGCTAGGCACACAGTAGGAGAGCAGATGGCCTGTTGGCCCAAAATCTGTCTCCCCCAAACTGCAATAATTCTGATAGTTTTATAGAATTAATAGATGGACAGTCTTTAGAATAATGAGCACAGTGGCTCCAGCTCGTGTAATCAGAAGTGATCTAATTAGTGAGCATGCGCAGAATGATTGCATGCTTAGTCCCAGAATATATGGAAGAAAATAGCAGACTTAATATCTGATATCTTAATTTTTTTTGTATTTTTTGTATTACAATGAGGTATAAGTGACTTGTAGGTTAAAGTCTAAGCTACTGCGTATGTCTGGTGGACCCATTTTGGTTAAATCCAGTCTGTTATCAGGATAACTTTGGGCTTTTGAGATAGTTCTGGACTGACCCAAGACCCTTCATTAACATTAGGGGCTGTCTTTACTGATCACAAGACTCTAAAGTTGAAAAACTTGATAAATGGGTACAATGAAGGTTAGTCACAAGCTGTTCTAGTTTGCTAGCTGCCAGAATATGATATACCAGAAATGGAACAGCTTTTAAAAGGGGAATTTAATAAGTTACAGGTTTACAGTTCTAAGGCCATGAAAATCTCCAAATTAAAGCAAGTCTATAACAGTGTTCAAATTAAGGCACCATCAAGAGTTTACTTTCACTCAAGAAAGGCAGATGAAGTTCAGGGTTTCTCTCTCAACTGGAAAGTCACATGGAGAACATGGTGATATCTGCCAACTTTCTCTTCAGGCTTCTTGTTTCATGAAGCGCCCCCAGGGGTGTATTCCTTCTTCATCTCCAAAGGTCTCTAGCTGCATGGGCTCTCAGTCTCCAAGCTCTTAGCCTCCTGGCTTTCATGAATCTTGTCATTCTGAAGCTTTCTCCAAAATGCTTTCTCTTTTAAATGATTCCATGTGGAATGGGTGGCATCAAAATCTCCTCGCATCAAAATTTAATACCCACAGTTGGGCAAGCTACATCTTCATGCAGTTAATCTAATCAAGCCACCCAGCATATAATGCTGAATGGGGATTAAGGAAGGCTGCCTCCACATGATAAGATCAGGATTAAGCCACGGCTTTCCTAGGGTACATAATCCTTTGAAACCAGCTCGCAAGGTTTTTGCAGTCACAGGGACAGAAGATAAAGGCGATACAGTCGTTATCAGAGATCAAGGCAGCAGGATTACAGTTTAGCGATTTCAAGTATTTCCCTCTGTCTACTCCAATATACCAGAAAGCAAAAAGGAATATAGAATGATTCAGTAATCAAAATCATCCCTTAAATCCTAATTTCTTGGTTACAAGTATGTTAGACTTTTGAGAAAGATGGATATTATTAAGTCCATGTGAACTGTGGGGAGGCTAAGTGAGGTTTAGAAAAATGTGCTCAGAATTCCTAGTCTTGCCAAAAGGTAAAATAGCTTTAACAGCTCAGTAATGGAAAGTTCAAGTAAGCCAAGCAGAACACAAAAACATATATAAAACCCTTAGGGTTTTCTAAGCACCGAGGGCCATGAACATCTCAAGGAGGTTAATGCAACGTTATCTAAAACTTAAATCCATATAAAGCAATAAAGTATAATGAAAAAGTTGGCTCCCTGGGGAAGCAACTTCTGAATCTTTGGAATTTCCTGTGTTAGGAGTGTCTCTTGTTCTTCATGGCAGTCCCAGGCCCATACCTGGTAGTTCATGTGCTAAGGAGAAGACTGGGAGTTGGCCAACCACACCTGCAGTCTTAGGGTGGGGGCTAGTTCCATCAGAAAAACCAACCATGTGATTAAATAATTGGGGCTTTGATCCTCTGGGAGAGGAAGGGAGCTGCAAATTGAGTTCAACCACATGGACACTGATTCATCAATCATGTCTATGTAATAATACCCCATATAAGCTCAGGGCGTTCAAAGCTCAGAAGAGCTTCCATGATTGAGAAAATGCATTGCTGCTGAGCTGGAAGGGTGATGTATTTTGACTCCACATAAAGAGGACACGAAGCTTGCATTTCATACTCTTCCAGATCTCACTCTTATGTATCTCTTAACTATAATTGTAAGTTCTATGAAGTCTTCTGAGTTCTGTGAATCCTTCTAGAGAATTATTGAAGCTGAGGGGGTTGTGGGAACCCTCAAGTTTGTAGCCAGTGAGTGAGAAGTGTGGGTGGCTTAGGCCTCCAAACTCAACATCTGGTGCCTGAGGATTGCCCTTAACCAGTGGGGTCTGATCTAAAGTCAGAATGAATTGATTGAGTTACTGCAGTGTTTGCATTTGGGGTCAGGAGCTGTGGAAGGTAAGAGATTTTTTGATAACCTGCACAATTGATATTAGAGAATTGGATTTGCTGGAATGACTCTGAATCACTGAAACATGGTTTGGGAAGAGAAATGATAAAAGGGCCAGGGATGAGGACCTATGATTTCTGAATGGCTATCTAGTCATCCGTGGTTGAAGTGGTGGCAGCCACATCACCAATTACTAAAAGTAAAAGTTGCCAGTGGAATTTAGAAATATCGGTAGATCAACTCCTGAGGACTTAGCTCACTGGATACATAAGAAAAAGCAAATTAAAAACAAGCAGGTGGCAGGCCAGCTGATGGTAACCAGGCTGAGAGGTGATGTGGACAGAGGGCTGAAGATGAATGCCAGAGAACTTGGATCTCAGCTAAAAGATAGTATTCCAGTTGTGGAATTTTCAGCAAGTGACCCTTTTGAAAGCCAAGATCTTTTTCACAGAAGGATTTCCTTCCGTGAAAAATGACCTTTTGTGCAGTCATCCTCTTGAATTATCAGAAAAGAATTTCCAGCTCAACCAGGATCAAATGAATTTTTCCACACTGAGAAATATCCAAGGTCTGTTTCCTCTACTAAAATTACAGATGGAATTCAAGGTAGTACAGCAGGCTCAGCAGCTTCCATTTCTTCAGAGGTCAAACTTTTCCTTGGATATTTTAAGGGTTAATGATAAGAATATTGGATTTGAAGATATTCTTAATGATCCATCACAAAATGAAGTAATGGGAGAACAACACTTGATGGTTGAATATAAACTTGTTTTACTGTAATATGATTGTGTGTTAGTGAAAATAGTGACTACACCTTGTTTATAGTTGTCTTTCTACATTTACACAATATTAAAAGTACTGACACATGAGAATTTTTGCCTAAATATTATCAGTGATCATTTGAAATTATTTGGTTTATGGCCATGTAATAATTGAAAACACTAAAAAGAGATGTCTTTAAAGCTAGTTTATGTTAACGTAGTGGCCTTATACGTCTTTAAAAAAAAATCATTGCAAATGAATATTATAAATATGCCTACAGGTTCTGATTAAATCCATGTTCTAGATATTCCATAAATTTAATTTTGAATGATCATTACAATGTTTGAATGTGTAGCCTGAATTCATAGTAGCATCTTTCAGAATAAGTATTTGTAATTGATTTCACTGGCAACTTCAAATTAAGAATAAAATAAAATGTTTATACTTTAACCTGTTTCAATATCAACCATTTATACTCATGAGAACATTTGCTCTATTGCTACTGTTTTAAATTACAACCATTTGATTCTTTTAAGTTGAAAATTATAAGCTCACAGGTTTTAATTTTCATCTTCTCTTTAAAGTGACAAAAGTAAAGTTACCAACAGAAGTATATTAAACTCTGGTTCTTATAGATTTGATATTTATTGATATTTAATATGTAACCAAGTAATACTGTTTAAAAAAAAGTAAATCGCATCTTTCCTTGTTCTTGTTTTACATATTACAAGATGCATAAGTTAAAAAATGTATGTTTAAAAATTTTTTAAATGTTAAAAATCCTTCAAAAGAAAAGAAAAATATACAATTCCTTGGTCATTGTTATTTATAATTGCTAAAATGGAAGTAAAAGGAAGTGTTTGGGCAGGTCCTGAAGCTGGGCCAAACTCAGATTTTGTCTGGTCTGAGCTACAAACACTAGCCTCAGGACTGGTTCCAAAGGGAATAATTATACAGGGGTGACGGTGCCTCTTCAGCCTTTGGTCACCAAGAAGGTAGTCCAGCGGAGAGAAGGACAAAACCCAGAAACTATGAAACTAGTGTTGCTGGATTTTGGCTTCCAGGTTCTTGGCCATACCATGAGAAAGAATTCAAGGGCATAGCACAACATAAAGTAAGCAAATAGAAAGTTTATTGAATATGTATGTGAAAGAACATGTGGGCACTCTCGCAAGAGGGGGTGAAGGCTAAGAGGCCTCGCAATGTGGGGCTGTTTTCATTTGTGGTTTACTTGCTTTCCCTCCCTCTTCCTGTTCCAGGCTCTTTTTCCTACCCTCCCTTCTCTCCAGGGTGGTGGTAGATAGTACATTTTGGTGGGTCAGTTAGCTCCACCCTTCTCCTTAGATAACTCACTCAGGGCGGGGATTGTTTGGCTCTAGATGGTGGGTGTTACCAGTAAGTGGGTCACCCCTGGGTAGGGTATCTGTAGGGACCACCTACCTTCCCAACCATCCTTGCTCAAGGACTTCTCTTCCCTCTCAGGTCCCCGGTCTAGCTTGCCTCACTAGGGGATACAGTATGAAGAAGTCTCATTGTGTGGATAGGTACCATCAACTTCCTGAATAACCTTTACTGAAATGTATTGTGAGAGTAACTAACTTAACGGCAGTATTTTGGTTTTGAAAGCTGCAGAGTAGAAGGGCATGTTTGGGTTGACAACATACAGCTCACTATGAACAATCTGCACATGATCCAGATTGTTGAGAATAACCCAGTTATTCTCAGGGAAGCAGTAAGCCTGGTGGACAAGACAAAAGCTACTATTAAATTTGTTTACCCTGCTCTCATGCTATGAAACACAGCGCAAAGAGCAGGGCGACTCCCAGGCTGTTCCTTAGCAATCGGTTGACCCGCTCCCTCTGGGATGTCCTTCTCTAGCACTGCAGCCCCCACCCCAGGAGGGATTCTCCCAGCTCTCTCTCCAGCTGCGCCCGCAGCGCTCAGCTGTTGCCTGGGAAGCTGTGGTCCTGTGATTGACTTATGTATGTCATAGAAAGTGGTACTTGAAATTTCCATGGTGTGTGATCTTAAAAGAGGGAAGCATGCCTTTCCTAGAATTGGATGTAGGGGCTGGAGCTATAGCATCTCTTTTGGACCAGGAGGTGGTCCTAGGAATGAATATTTGCACAGTGGCACAAGTAAGAGGACCTGAGTCTCTGATGGCATCCTGGGTTGATAACTTCTCACCTTCAGGAAGTAAAAGAGAAATGAATTTCTTTTTTGTTCAAAGCACTGCTTTTTGCCAGCCATCTGTGACTCACAACTGAACTTGATCCTGTTTGAAACACATGGTTTTGGCTATTACAGACAAAGCTGCCACAGACCTTCATGGGAGATCCTTGTGTGGATGCATGTTTTCATCTCTCCTTGGTAAATACCAAGAGTGAATTTGCTGTGTCATACGTGACAAAGGAACACCCAAAACATACAGAGACTTTTCTCACCACCACCTTATCTACCCGGGAACTGTCATGCTACAAATGCTGAGACCATTTTTTCCCTTTGAGGAAAGTATCTGGAATTGAGCCATTCTTTACATACAAAATCTAGCATTAAGTGCTATTGGCTATGGTTCTACTTTGCTAGGTGCTGGAATGCAACACACCAGAGACGGATTGGCTTTTAATAAAAGGGGGTTTATTTCATTAGTTCTTCAGAGGAAAGGCAGCTAACTTTAATCTGAGGTTCTTTCTTACGTGGAAAGGCTCAGGGTGATCTCTGCTGGCCTTCTCTCCAGGTCTCTGGGTTCCAACAACTCCCTGGGGTGATTTCTTTCTGCATCGCCAAAGGCTTGGACTGAGCTACTAGTGCTGAGATGAGGTATGCTGAGCTGCTTGGGCTGTGCTACCGTTGCACTGTCTCATTTAAGCACTAGCCAAGTAAGTCAAACGACATTCATTGCAGCAGGCACACCTCCTAACCGACTGCAGATGTAATCAGCAACAGATAAGGTTCATGTACCATTGGCTCATATCCACAGCAACAGAACTAGGTACATTTACCTGGCCAAATTGACAACTGAATCTAACTACCCCAGCCATCAAAAACAAAACAAAACCAAAACAACAGTAAAAAATGTGTACCTCTGGACTTAATGCTGATCTCAAACTATTTGAGACCAACTAATACGTTTACCTGCAACTGGAAACTAAAAGCTTCCATTACAAGTGAGAAAATCTACCTGGCTGACCCAAAGTACAGTGTCTATTTTACATTGTATCAAGCATTAACCACTACAGCATGGCATGGTGGAAACATTTCCATATTCTTAAGAGAACCCTGAGAGGTGAGAGGGCAGCTGCTGGTTTCTGGAGATCTTGGGCTGCATGCTGTGGAACTGGAACTCCTGTCCCAATGTTTCATTTGTCCACAGGTGTTCCCTGGATGAAAGACAGCAGTTAGAATGGAGTCCTGAAGGGTTCTATTCCACTATCCAGCAAAGGAGTGAGAAATGAAAGGAGAAACAAAGATGTATGTAAGGTTATCATTGGCTTTTACTGGGCCGAGGAAATTTCTCAGCTCAGTAAGTTGTGGTTAAAGGCAGCATTATCATCTGGTGGCCTTCCAAACCACAAGGAGGTGTGATTAATGTGCACACGACCCTCATAGCAGTTCCATCATTGATTTGTTCATCCTGAGGTCCTTGCTTATGTAGTCAACCCACAGCATGGGGGCTCAAGGCTGTTGAACTTCTGCTCAGGACTTAGGAGATGTTTATTCAAGAAGTTCCTACCTTCAGAGAGCCTTTGGCTTAATATTGAATCCCAAATTATACGGACTCACACATACACTTGCAATTCTTTCTCCTCCCTAACTGTATACAGAAGGAAGAGTGAGTCAACTATTATACAAACAAAAGGAAAGATGAAATTAACATGGTATATTAGTTTCCTGGTAGGTGGTTCTGTAACAAATTGCCACCAACTTACCAGTTGAAAACAACTCAATGTTTTTTTCCTACAGTTCTGAAGGTTCAAAGTCCAAAATAAGCCTTTTAGGGCTAAAACCAAGGTATTGACAGGGCTGGTTCCTTCCAGGGCTTCTAGTGGAGAATGTATTCCCTTGCCTTTTCCAGCTTCTAGAGGTATATTCCTTAATGCCTTGAGGCATGGCCCCTCCCTGCATCTTCAAGGTCCCCAGAGTAGCATCTTAAATCTCTCTCTACTTTAGTAAATTGCCTTCTGTCCCTCTGATCACCTGCCTCATATAAGGACAGTTGTGATTATATCAGGACCATCCAGATAATCCAGGATAAATGCCCTGCTTTAAGATCCCTAACTGAATCACATCTGTAAAGTCCTTTTGGCCATATATGGTAACATTCACAGGTTCCAGGGATTAGGATGTGGTCATCTTGAGGGGTAGAGGGGGCGAGTGTATATTCAGCCTACCACTCATAGCAACAAAACCTTGTACCAGAGGGGGAGGTGCCAAGATGGTGGCTTAGCAAGGTGCGTGATTTACATCGTCCTCTAGAACAGCTACTAAATAACCAGGAACAGTACAGAACAGCTCCTAGAGCCATGTCAGTGACTGGAGACACAATGTACCCCAGTCTGGACCAGGTGGACCGGCTGTGAGCCCCCCCAGAACCATGACTTCCCCAAGCCACTGCAGCCAGCGACCCTTGCCCAGGCTGCTTCCCAGAGGGGAAAGGAAAGGGACTTTTCCAGCAGCAGGCACTGAGTGCAACCAAATGGCAATCGTGGAATTAATTAACACATTCTGACAACTGAAAATAGGCCCCCAGCTCAGGTGAACCTGGTCAAAGCAGAGGTTGCTCATTTTTGCCCTGGCGCCAAGGGGGCAGGGCTGACGGAAAAAGAAAAAAAGAAGTAACAAGTTTTTGTGGCTGTGTTTCTACAAAGGCTTGACTGCCTTTGGATACAGCAGCAGGACTTCTCAGGCTGCAACTGGCCCGGACATAGGTAGAAACAAGTTCGTTTGAGGGCTTGTCTGGAGCCTGTGCCTTCCCCAGGGGAGGGGTGAAGACCAACTCAGCTGGAATCCCTCCCTTAAGGAATTCAAACACCAGGGCTTGGTAATTTGAAGCCATTAAAACCAGCCTACAACCTCTCCTTTCTCTCCACCACGCCCCCAGCAGGGAGAGTGGGCCAAAGTTAAAGGTACCACATCATCTTATGTTGGTGGGACCTGCAGGCAAATAAGAGCCACATATTGGGCAGGATAAGAAAAACAGAGTCCAGAGACTTCACAGGAAAAATCTTTCAACATGCTGGGTCTCACCCTCAGGGAAAACTGACACAGGTGATTCTTTCCTCCTGACAGGAGGCCAGTTTGGACTGGGAAAATTTGGCTGGGGTCTATAATACCTAAGTAGACCCTCCTAAGGGTGGAGGATGGGGGAAGGCACCTTGAAGTCAGAGCAAGAGACAAGAAAACAAGAACTGAAAAATTCTCTGTTAAACAAAACCTAAGCTAGATGTCCAGAAAAAGCTGAACTAATGTGAAAGAACAGACAGACAACAAATTCATGCAGCAAGAAAACTCTAGGTAAAACAAGTGAAAGCAATATCTAGAATAAACTAATTAAGGTAATTAAATGCCTAGATGCCAGCAAAAAATAACAAATCACACTAGGAAAATTGAAGATATGGCCCAGTCAAAGGAACAAATCAACAATTCAAATGAGATACAGGAGTTGAAACAATTAATTCAGAATATACAAACAGACATGGAAAACCTCATCAAAAATCAAATCAGTGAATTGAGGGAGGATATAAAGAAGGCAAGGAATGAACAAAAAGAAGAAATCAAAAGTCTGAAAAAAATCACAGAACTTATGGAAATGAAAGGCACAGTAGAAGAGATGAAAAAAACAATGGGAACTTACAAGGGTAGATTTCGAGAGGCAGAAGATAGGATTGGTGAACTGGAGGACGGAACATCTGAAATCTGACAAGCAAAAGAAAATATAGGTTAAAAAATGGAAACATATGAGCAGGGACGCAGAGAATTGAATGACAATATGAAGCGCACAAATATACGTGTTGTGAGTGTCCCAGAAGGAGAAGAGAAAAGGAGGAGAAAAACTAATGGAGGAAATTATCACTGAAAATTTCCCAACTCTTATGAAAGACTAAGAATTACAGATCCAAGAAGTACAGCATACCCCAAAGAGAATAGATCCATATAGATGTACTCCAAGACACTTACTTATCAGAATGTCAGAGGTCAAAGAGAAAGAGAGAATCTTGAAAGCAGCAAGAAAAAAGCAATCCATCACATACAAGGGAAGCCCAATAAGACTATGTGTAGATTTCTCAGCAGAAATCAGTGAGGTGAGAAGACAGTGGGAAGATATATTTAATTACTAAAAGAGAAAAACTGCCAACCAGGAATTCTATATCCAGCAAAATTGTGCTTCAAAAATGAGGGAGAAATTAAAACATTTTCAGACAAAATCACTGACAGAATTTGTGGCCAAGAGACGAGCTATTCAAGAAATACTAGAGGGAGCACTAGAGACAGATATGAAAAGACAGAAGAGAGAGATGTGGAGAAGAGTGTAGAAATGAAGACTATGAGTAAAGGTAAAAAGAAGGAAAATTAGATATGCCATATAAAATCCAAAAGGTAAAATGGTAGAAGAAAGTACTACCCGTACAGTAATAACACTAAATGTTAATGGATTAAACTCCCCAATCAAAAGACATAGACTGGCAGAATGGATTAAAAAGCAGGACCCATCTATGCACTGTCTACAGGAAACACATCTTAGATGCAAGGATAAACATAGGTTAAAAGTGAAAGGTTGGGAAAAGATATTTCATGCAAATAACAATCAGAAAAGAGCAGGAGTAGCAATACTAATATCCAACAAATTAGACTTCAAATGCAAAACAGTTAAAAGAGACAAAGAAGGATACTATGCACTAATAAAAGGAACAATTCAGCAAGAAGACATAACAATCATAAATATTTATGCACCGAGTGAGAATGCTCCAAAATACACGCGGCAAACACTGAAAAGAGAAATAGACACATCTCCTATAATAGTTGGAGATTTCAATTCACCACTCTCGTCAATGGACAGAACATCTAGACAGAGGATCAATAAAGAAACAGAGAATTTGAATACTACAATAAATGAGCTAGACTTAACAGATATTTATAGAACATTACACCCCACAACAGCAGGATACACCTTTTTCTCAAGTGCTCATGGATCATTCTTAAGGATAGACCATATTCTGGGTCACAAAGCAAGTCTTAACAAATTTAAAAACATTGAAATTATAGAAAACACTTTCTCAGATCATAAAGGAATGATGGAAATCAATAATAGGCAGAGTGCCAGGAAATTAACAAATATGTGAAGGATCAACAACACACTGTTAAACAACCAGTGGGTCAGGGAAGAAATTACAAGAGAAATCAGTAAATATTTCGAGGCAAATGAGAATGAAAACACAACATATCAAAACCTATGGGACGCAGCAAAGGCAGTGCTAAGAGGGAAATTTATTGCCCTAAATGCCTATATCAAAAAAGAAGAAAGGGGAAAAATCAATAAATTAGCTGTCCTCTTGGAAGAACTAGAGAAAGAACAGCAAACTAACCCCAAAGCAAGCAAAAGGAAAGGAATAATGAAGATTAGAGCAGAAATAAATGAAAGTGAAAACATGAAAACTATTGACAAAATCAATAAAACCAGAAACTGGTTTTATGAGAAAATCAAAAAGATTGATGGACCCTTAGCAAGACTGACAAAAAGAAGAAGAGAGAGGATGCAAATAAATAAGATCAGAAATGGAAGAGGAGACATAACCACTGACCCCACAGAAATAAAGGAAGTAATGACAGGATACTATGAACAACTTTATGCTAATAAATACAACAATGTAGATGAAATCACAACTTCCTAGAAAGGCATGAACAACCAACTTTGACTTGAGAAGAAATAGACAACCTCAACAAACCAATCACAAGTAAAGAAATTGAATCAGTCATTAAGAAGCTCGCCAAAAAGAAAAGTCCAGGACCAGATGGCTTCACATGTGAATTCTACCAAACATTCCAGAAAGAATTAGTACCAATCCTGCTCAAACTCTTTGAAAAAATTGAAGACAAGGGAAAAGCTACCTAACTCATTCTATGAAGCAAACATCACCCTCATACCAAAGCCAGACAAAGATATTACAAAAAAAGAAAACTACAGACCAATCTCTATAATGAATATAGATGCAAAAATCCTCAACAAAATCCCAGCAAATCAAATCCAGCAACACATTAAAATAATTATACATCATGACCAAGTAGGATTTATCCCAGGTATGCAAGGATGGTTCAACATAAGAAAATCAATTAATGTAACACACCATATCAACAAATCAAAGCAGAAATATCACATGATCATCTCAATTGATGCAGAGAAGGCATTTGATAAGATTCAACATCCTTTCCTGTTGAAAACACTTCAAAGGATAGGAATACAAGAAAGCGTCCTTAAAATGATAAAAGGAATATATGTAAAACCCACAGCTAATATCATCCTCAATGGGGAAAAACTGAAAACTTTTCCCCTAAGATCAGGAACAAGACAAGGATGTCCACTATCACCACTGTTATTCAACATTGTGTTAGAAGTTCTAGCCAGAGCAATTAGACAAGAAAAAGAAATACAAGACATCAAAATTGGAAAAGAAGAAGTAAAACTCTCACTGTTTGCAGATGATATGATACTATACGTTGAAAACCCTGAAAAACCCACAGCAAAACTACTAGAGCTAATAAATGAATACAGCAAAGTGGCAGGTTACAAGATGAACACTCAAAAATCTGTAGTGTTTCCATACACTAGTAAGGAACAATCTGACGGGGAAATCAAGAAACGAATTCCACTTACAATTGCAACTAAAAGAATAAAATACTTAGGAATAAATTTAACTAGGGAGACAAAAGACCTATACAAAGAAAACTACAACAAACTGTTAAAAGAAATCACAGAGGACCTAAACAGATGGAACGGCATACTGTGTTCATGGATTGGAAGACTAAATATAGTTAAGATGTCAATTCTACCTAAATTGATTTACAGATTCAATGTACTACCAATCAAAATCCCAATAACTTAATTTTCAGAAATAGAAAAACCAATAAGCAAATTTATCTGGAAGGGCAGGGTGCCCCAATTGCTAAAAGTATCTTGAGGAAAAAAAATGAAGTCGGAGGTCTCACGCTACCTGACTTTAAGGCATATTATGAAGCCACAGTGGTCAAAACAGCATGGTACTGGCATAAAGATAGATATATTGACCAATGGAATCAAATAGAGAGTTCAGATATAGACCCTGCATCTATGGACATTTAATCTTTGATAAGGCAGTCAAGGCAACTCACCTGGGACAGAACAGTCTCATCAATAAACGGTGCGTAGAGAACTGGATATCCATATGCAAAAGAATGAAAGAGGACCCATATCTCACACCCTACACAAAAGTTAACTCAAAATGGATCAAAGATCTAAACATTAGGTCTAAGACCATAAAACAGTTAGAGGAAAATGTAGGGAAATATCTTATAAATCTTATAATTGGAGGTTGTTTTATAGACCTTACACCCAAAGCAAGAGCACTGAAGAAAGAAAGAAAGAAATGGGAATTCTTCAAACTTAAACACTTTTGTGCATCAAAGAACTTCATCAAGAAAGTAAAAAGACAGCCTACACAATGGGAGACAATACTTGGAAATGGCATATCAGATAAAGGTCTAGTATCCAGAATTTATAAAGAGATTGTTCAACTCAACAACGAAAAGACAGCCAATCCAATTACAAAATGGGAAAAAGACTTGAACAGACACCTCTCAGAAGAGGAAATACAAATGGCCAAAAGGCACATGAAGAGATGCTCAATGTCCCTGGCCATTAGAGAAATGCAAATCAAAACCACAATGAGATATCATCTCACACCCACCAGAATGGCCATTATCAACAAAACAGAAAATGACAAGTGCTGGAGAGGATGCGGAGAAAGAGGCACACTTATCCACTGTTGGTGGGAATGTCAAATGGTGCAACCGCTGTGGAAGGCAGTTTGTCGGTTCCTCAAAAAGCTGAATATAGAATTGCCGTATGACCCAGCAATACCATTGCTGGGTATCTACTCAAAGGACTTGAGGGCAAAGACACAAACGGACATTTGCACACCAATGTTTATAGCAGCGTTATTTACAATTGCAAAGAGATGGAAACAGCCAAAATGTCCATCAACAGAAGAGTGGCTAAACAAACTGTGGTATATACATACGATGGAATATTATGCAACTTTAAGACAGAATAAACTTATGAAGCATGTAATAACATGTATGGACCTAGAGAACATTATGCTGAGTGAGACTAGCCAAAAACTAAAGGACAAATACTGTATGGTCCCACTGATGTGAACCGACATTCGAGAATAAACTTGGAATATGTCATTGGTAACAGAGTCCAGCAGGAGTTGGAAACAGGGTAAGATAATGGGTAATTGGAGCTGAAGGGATACAGACTGTGCAACAGGACTAGATACAAAATCTCAAAAATGGACAGCACAATAATACCTAACTGTAAAGTAATCATGTTAAAACAGTGAATGAAGCTGCATCTGAGCTATAGGTTGTTTTTTGGGTTTTTTTTACTATTATTATTACTTTTATTTTTTTTCTTTATATTAACATTCTATATCTTAAAAAAAAAAAAAAAAAGAAAGTAAGTAAAAAGACAGCCTACACAATAGGAGACAATACTTGGAAATGGCATATCAGATAAAGGTCTAGTATCCAGAATTTATAAAGAGATTGTTCAACTCAACAACAAAAAGACAGCCAACCCAATTACAAAATGGGAAAAAGACTTGAACAGACACCTCTCAGAAGAGGAAATACAAATGGCCAAAAGGCACATGAAGAGATGCTCAATGTCCCTGGCCATTAGAGAAATGCAAATCAAAACCACAATGAGATATCATCTCACACCCACCAGAATGGCCATTATCAACAAAACAGAAAATGACAAGTGCTGGAGAGGATGTGGAGAAAGCAGCACACTTATCCACTGTTGGTGGGAATGTCAAATGGTGCAACCACTGTGGAAGGCAGTTTGGCGGTTCCTCAAAAAGCTGAATATAGAATTGCCATATGATCCAGCAATACCATTGCTAGGAATCTACTCAGAGGACATAAGGGCAAAGTCACAAACAGACACTTGCACTCCAATGTTTATAGCAGCATTATTTACAATTGCAAAGAGATGGAAACAGCCAAAATGTCCATCAACAGACTAGTGGCTAAACAAACTGTGTTATATACATACGATAGAATATTATGCAGCTTTAAGACAGAATAAGGTTATGAAGTATGTAGCAACATGTAGGGACCTTGAGGACATTATGCTGAGTAAGACTAGCCAAAAACAAAAAGACAAATACTTTATGGTCTTACCAATATGAACTGACGTTAGTGAATAAACTTGGAATATTTTGTTGATAACAGAGACCATCAGGATATAGAAATAAGGTAAGATAATGGGTAATTGGAGCTGAAGGGATACACACTGTGCAACAGGACTAGATACAAAAACTCAGAAATGGACAGCACAATACTACCTAACTGTAATACAATTATGTTAAAATGCTGAATGAAGCTGCATGTGAGAATGATAGAGGGAGGAAGGCGGGGACATGAATGAAATCAGAAAGAAAGATAGATGTTAAAGATTGAGATGGTATAATCTAGGAATGCCTAGAGTGTATAATAATACTGAAATGTACAAGGTACAATTTTAAAAATGCTTTTGCGTGAGGAAGAACAAAGGAATGTCATTATTGCAGGGTACTGAAAATAGATGGTAACTAATATTTAAAATGTCACCTTCTGTGTGAGACTAAAGCAAAAATTGTTTATTTGTTACAAAATTTATATTTTGACTAGTGTATTTCCTAATATAATTTATGTAGATAGTTTGATTGAACGCCATAAGTACTTGGAGTCTCAGGTAGGACATGAGACTTTGTTGGTTTGTCCAGAGTGATGCCCTGATGAATCCCAGAGTGATTTGATCAGTGAGTGGAAAAGTATTTGCAAAGCCCCCTTCAGGGAATGGTGAGAACAGGGAGAAATTCAACTTCCCCAAGTTCAATTCTTGATATTCTCACAAGCAGTGTGGACAACCAAAGCTATAGGCTGAGCCCCCAGTCTTGGGGTTTGTTCATATGAAACTGAACCCCATAAATGATAGGTCAAGTCTACTTAAAATCTAGGCCTAAGAGTCACCCCCAAGAGAGCCTCTTTTGTTGCTCAGATGTCGCCTCTCTCTCCAGCCAACACGACAAGCAGTCTCACCACCCTACCACTGTCTGCGTGGGACATGACTTGCAGGAGTGTGGACCTTCCTCGCAATGTGGGATAGAGATCCTGGAATGAGCTGAGACTCAGCATCAAGAGATTGAGAAAAACCCAAAAATGAGCTGAGACTCAGCATCAAGGGATTGAGAAAACCTTGACCAAAAGGGAGTGAAATCAGACAGTGTCAATGGCTGAGAGATTCCAAACAGAGTTATTTGGACTCTGGAGGTTGTTCTTACACATTTAGTAGATATCACTTTGTTATTCAAGATGTAGTGGAGAAGCTGGAGGGAACTGCCTAAAAATGTAGAGCTGTGTTCCAGTAGCCATGTTTCTTGTTGATGATTGTATAATGATATAGCTCTCACAATGTGACTGTGTGATTGTGAAAACCTTGTGTGCTGCTTTTATCTACCTTGTCAACAGACGAGTAGAACATATGGAATACAAATGAATAAAGGGGGAACAGATGTTAAAATAAATTTAGTTTGAAATGCTTGTGATCAGTGAAAGGGAGGGGTAAAGGGTATGTTGTGTATAAATTTTTTTCTGTTTTCATTTTATTTCTTTTCCTGAATAGATGCAAATGTTCCAAGAAATGATCATGATGATGAATATGCAACTATGTAATGATATTGTGAACTGCTGATTATATATGTAGAACAGAATTATCAAAATAGGAATGTTTGCATTTGTTTGGTGTTTTTTGGTATTTAAAAGAATAAAATAAAATAATTAAAAAATAAAAACCTTGTACCTCACTGACATGACAACCAATTCAATAGGATGAACCCTCATCTACGAAGCTTATTCCTTCAAGGGAGAAGATAAGCCCTGATAATTATTCCTGAGTCACGCCCAGAGAGCCTCTTTTGCTGCTTAGATATGACCTCTTCTCTAAGCTAACTCAGCAGGTGAACTCATTGCCTTACCCTCTAAGTGGGACATTACTTCCTGGCTTATAAATCTCCCTGGCAATGTGGAACCTGACTCCCAGGGATAAGCCAGGACCCAGCTTCACGGGAATTAGAAAGTCTTCTTGACCAAAAGAGGGAAGAGAAAAATGAGAGAAAATAAAATCTCAGTGGCTGAGAGATATCAAACAGATTCAGGAGGCTTTTCTGGCGGTTATTCTTATGCAATATATAGATACCCGGTTTTAGTTTATGATGTATTGCAGCAGTCGCTAGAGGAAATACCTGAAACTGTTGAGCTGTGTTCCAGTAGCCCTGATTCTTGAAGAAGACAGTATAAGTATAACTATATAGCTTTTACAATGCAACTGTGTGATTCTGAAAAGCTTGTGTCTGATGATTCTTTTACCCAAGATACAGGCAGATGAGTAAAAAAATAATAAGGATAAAATATAAATAATAAGACTTCCGGAGAAGATGGCGGCTTAGTAAGACGCGCGGGTCTTAGTTCCTCCTCCAGAACAGCTACTTGGGGAGTAGAAACGATACAGAACAGCTCCCAGAGCCACGACAGAGATCAAGAAGACAGCGTACCCCATTCTGGAACAGATGACTGGCTGGGAGAACCCACTCCAGTGAGAACACCGAGGGGCGCGGGCTTCTCCAGGCCAGGGCTGCAAGCGGCCGGAGTCCCTCCCTTCCTCCTTCCCGGGCCAGCTGGGAGAATTGGACAGACGGTCCCCTCAAGTCGCGGGAGCTGGTGCCCCCCCCCAACGCGTGGCCCCCCTGACCAGCTGGGAGAATTGGATCAGAGATCCCCAGGCCACAGAGAACGGTGACTGGGGTCCCTTCCAAACACGTGGCTTCCCGGTCCGGCTGGGAACGGTGCACTCTCCCGGGCCGCGGCGGCTGGCGCCCTCCCGCCACGCTTGGTGCCCCAGGCCGGCTAGGAGATTCAGACGGGCTCTCTCCCGGGCTGCGGCGGCCGGCAACCCTCCCCGCGTTCGGATCCCTGGGCCAGCTGGCACTCTTCCAAGCCGCTTTGGCTGGCGAACCTCCCCCACGGCAAGAGTTTTCCAAAGTTAAAGGACCCACAGCAATTTTTACTGGTGGGACCCGCAGACAAACGAGTGCCACAAGCACAACCTACTGGGCCGGATAACGCAGAACCCAGAGATTTCACAGAAAAATCTTTCAACCTGTTGGTTCCAACACCCAGGGAAATCTGATTGAATGCCCAGACGCCAACAGAAGATAACGATCACGCTCAGGAAATTGAAAATATGGCCCAGTCAAACGAACAAACCAATAGTTCAAATGAGATACAGGAGCTGAGACAACTAATGCTGAATATACGAACAGAAATGGAAAACCTCTTCAAAAACGAAATCAATAAATTGAGGGAGGACATGAAGAAGACATGGGCTGAACAAAAAGAAGAAATAGAAAAACTGAAAATACAAATCACAGAACTTATGGAAGTGAAGGATAAAGTAGAAAAGATGGAAAAAACAATGGATACCTACAATGATAGATTTAAAGAGACCGAAGATAGAATTAGTGATTTGGGGGATGGAACATCTGAATTCCAAAAAGAAACAAACTATCCAGAAAAGAATGGAAAAATTTGAACAGGGGATCAGGGAACTGAAGGACAATATGAAGTGCACAAATATACGTGTTGTGGGTGTCCCAGAAGGAGAAGAGAAGGGAAAAGGAGGAGAAAAACTAATGGAAGAAATTATCACTGAAAATTTCCCAACTCTTATGAAAGACCTAAAATTACAGATCCAAGAAGTGCAGCACACTCCAAAGAGAATAGACCCAAATAGGCGTTCTCCAAGACACTTACTAGTTAGAATGTCAGAGGTCAAAGAGAAAGAGAGGATCTTGAAAGCAGCAAGAGAAAAACAATCCATCACATACAAGGGAAACCCAATAAGACTATGTGTAGATTTCTCAGCAGAAACCATGGAAGCTAGAAGACAGTGGGATGATATATTTAAATTACTAAAAGAGAAAAACTGCCAACCAAGACTCCTATATCCAGCAAAATTGTCCTTCAAAAATGAGGGAGAAATTAAAACATTCTCAGACAAAAAGTCACTGAGAGAATTTGTGACCAAGAGACCAGCTCTGCAAGAAATACTAAAGGGAGCACTAGAGTCAGATACGAAAAGACAGAAGAGAGAGGTATGGAGAAGAGTGTAGAAAGAAGGAAAATCAGATATGATGTACATAATACAAAAGACAAAATGGTAGAGGAAAATATTATCCAAACAGTAATAACACTAAATGTTAATGGACTGAATTCCCCAAACAAAAGACATAGACTGGCAGAAGGGATTAAAAAACAGGATCCTTCTATATGCTGTCTACAGGAAACACATCTTAGACCCAAAGATAAACACAGGTTGAAAGTGAAAGGTTGGGAAAAGATATTTCATGCAAATAACAACCAAAAAATAGCAGGAGTGGCTATACTAATATCCAACAAATTAGACTTCAAATGTAAAACAGTTAAAAGAGACAAAGAAGGACACTATCTACTAATAAAAAGAAAAATTAAACAAGAAGACATAACAATCATAAATATTTATGCACCGAACCGGAATGCCCCTAAATATGTGAGGAATACACTGCAAACACTGAAAAGGGAAATAGACACATATACCATAATAGTTGGACACTTCAATTCACCACTCTCATCAATGGACAGAACATCTAGACAGAGGATCAATAAAGAAATAGAGAATCTGAATATTACTATAAATGAGCTAGACTTAACAGACATTTATAGGACATTACATCCCACAACAGCAGGATACACCTTTTTCTCAAGTGCTCATGGATCATTCTCAAAGATAGACAATATGCTGGGTCACAAAGCAAGTCTTAACAAATTTAAAAAGATTGAAATCATACACAACACTTTCTCGGATCATAAAGGAATGAAGTTGGAAATCAATAATAGGCGGAGTGCCAGAAAATTCACAAATACGTGGAGGCTCAACAACACACTCTTAAACAACGAGTGGGTCAAAGAAGAAATTGCAAGAGAAATTAGTAAATACCTTGAGGCGAATGAAAACGAAAACACAACATATCAAAACTTATGGGACCCAGGAAAGGCAGTGCTAAGAGGGAAGTTTATTGCCCTAAATGCCTATATCAGAAAAGAAGAAAAGGAAAAAATGCAGGAATTAACTGTCCACTTGGAAGAACTGGAGAAAGAACAGCAAATGAATCCCAAAGCAAGCAAAAGGAAAGAAATAACAAAGATTAGAGCAGAAATAAATGAAAGTGAAAACATGAAAACAGTAGAGAAAATCAATAAGACCAGAAGTTGGTTCTATGAGAAAATCAATAAGATTGATGGGCCCTTAGCAAGACTGGCAAAAAGAAGGAGAGAGAGGATGCAAATAAATAAGATCAGAAATGGAAGAGGAGACATAACTACTGACCTCACAGAAATAAAGGAGGTAATAACAGGATACTATGAACAACTTTACGCTAATAAATACAACAATTTAGATGAAATGGACGGGTTCCTGGAAAGACATGAACAACCAACTTTACTCAAGAAGAAATAGATGACCGCAACAAACCAATCACAAGTAAAGAAATTGAATTAGTCATTCAAAAGCTTCCTAAAAAGAAAAGTCCAGGACCAGACGGCTTCACATGTGAATTCTATCAAACATTCCAGAAAGAATTAGCCAACTCTCCTCAAACTCTTCAAAAAAATCGAAGTGGAGGGAAAACTACCTAATTCATTCGATGAAGCCAACATCACCCTCATACCAAAACCAGGCAAAGATATTACAAAAAAAGAAAACTACAGACCAATTTCTCTAATGAATATAGATGCAAAAATCCTCAATAAAATTCTAGCAAATCGTATTCAACAACACATTAAAAGAATTATACATCATGACCAAATAGGATTCATCCCAGGTATGCAAGGATGTTTCAACATAAGAAAATCAATTAATGTAACACACCATATCAACAAATCAAAGCAGAAAAATCACATGATCATCTCAATTGATGCAGAGAAGGCATTTGTAAGATTCAACATCCTTTCCTGTTGAAAACACTTCAAAAGATAGGAATACAAGGGAACTTCCTTAAAATGATAGAGGGAATATATGAAAAACCCACAGCTAATATCATCCTCAATGGGGAAAAATTGAAAACTTTCCCCCTAAGATCAGGAACAAGACAAGGATGTCCATTATCACCACTATTATTCAACATCTTGTTGGAGGTTCTAGCCAGAGCAATTAGACAAGAAAAAGAAATACAAGGCATCAAAATTGGAAAGGAAGAAGTAAAACTATCACTGTTTGCAGACGATATGATACTATACATCGAAAACCCGGAAAAATCCACAACAAAACTACTAGAGCTAATAAATGAGTACAGCAAAGTAGCAGGTTACAAGATCAACATTCAAAAATCTGTAGCATTTCTATACACTAGTAATGAACAAGCTGAGGGGGAAATAAAGAAACGAATCCCATTTACAATTGCAACTAAAAGAATAAAATACCTAGGAATAAATTTAACTAAAGAGACAAAAAAACCTATGCAAAGAAACTACAAAAAACTGTTAAAAGAAATCACAGAAGACCTAAATAGATGGAAGGGCATACCGTGTTCATGGATTGGAAGACTAAATATAGTTAAGATGTCAATCCTACCTAAATTGATTTACAGATTCAATGCAATACCAATCAAAATCCCAACAACTTTTTTTTCAGAAATAGAAAAACCAATAAGCAAATTTATCTGGAAGGGCAGGGTGCCCCAAATTGCTAAAAACATCTTGAGGAAAAAACGAAGCTGGAGGTCTCGCACTGCCTGACTTTAAGGCATATTATGAAGCCACAGTGGTCAAAACAGCATGGTATTGGCATAAAGATAGACATATCGACCAATGGAATCGAATAGAGTGCTCAGATATAGACCCTCTCATCTATGGACATTTGATCTTTGATAAGGCAGTCAAGCCAACTCACCTGGGACAGAACAGTCTCTTCAATAAATGGTCCCTAGAAAACTGGATATCCATATGCAAAAGAATGAAAGAAGACCCGTATCTCATACCCTATACAAAAGTTAACTCAAAATGCATCAAAGATCTAAACATTAGGTCTAAGACCATAAAACAGTTAGAGGAAAATGTAGGGAGACATCTTATGAAACTTACAATTGGAGGCGGTTTTATGGGCCTTAAGCCTAAAGCAAGAGCAGTGAAGAAGGAAATAAATAAATGGGAGCTCCTCAAAATTAAACCCTTTTGTGCATCAAAGAACTTCATCAAGAAAGTAGAAAAACAGCCTACACAATGGGAGACAATATTTGGAAATGACATATCAGATAAAGGTCTAGTATCCAGAATTTATAAAGAGATTGTCCAACTCAACAACAAAAAGACAGCCAACCCAATTACAAAATGGGAAAAAGACTTGAGCAGACACCTCTCAGAAGAGGAAATACGGATGGCCAAGAGGCACATGAAGAGATGCTCAATGTCCCTGGCCATTAGAGAAATGCAAATCAAAACCACAATGAGATATCATCTCACACCCACCACAATGGCCATTATCAACAAAACAGAAAATGACAAGTGCTGGAGAGGATGCGGAGAAAGAGGCACACTTATCCACTGTTGGTGGGAATGTCAAATGGTGCAACCGCTGTGGAAGGCAGTTTGGCGGTTCCTCAAAAAGCTGAATATAGAATTGCCATACCACCCAGCAATACCATTGCTGGGAATATACTCAAAGGACTTAAGGGCAAAGACACAAACTGACATTTGCACACCAATGTTTATAGCAGCGTTATTTACAATTGCAAAGAGATGGAAACAGCCAAAATGTCCATCAACAGACGAGTGGCTAAACAAACTGTGTTATATACATACGATAGAATATTATGCAGCTTTAAGACAGGATAAACTTATGAAGCATGTAATAACATGGATGGACCTAGAGAACATTATGCTGAGTGAGACTAGCCAAAAACTAAAGGACAAATACTGTATGGTCCCACTGATGTGAAACAACATTCGAGAATAAACTTGGAATATGTCAAAAAAAAAAAAAAAAAAAGAAACAAAGGCTGAAAGCAACGGAGACCAGGAACAAGGGACCAATAGATGCCAGCCACATGCTTTCCCATCTCAAAGGGGTGTTGTGGATGGCATCAGCTTTTCTTGAGTGAAAGTAATACCCAGATTTTTGAGTAAATGTTTCACTCTACCCAGAAATTAAAGAGGAGAAGAGCTCACTACTAGATCCTGAATTAATTATACTAATGTATCAGTTAGTGTATGGTGGAATACTAGAGAGAAGCTGATTTATATAAGACTAGGTGTAGGACAACCACAAGGGATATTGCAGTGACCCAGAGCTAATAATTAGCAAACTGTTACTATTTCTTAGTTCTAAAGGAATGAAGAAGAGGGAGAGCCTTTCTGCAGTTCAGAAAGACAGATTTTTGAGCCAATGGGCCATCTGATTTTCTGTTTTGTGCCTAGCAATAAACTTTTCCTCTCTTTGAAAAAAAAAAAATATATATATATCAATAATAGGGGGAGATAAAGGGTAAAAATTGCGTAGATTGAAATACTGTAGATTGATGAAAGGGAGGGGTAAGTGGTATGGGATGTATGAGTTCTTTTTTTTTTCTTTTTCTTTTTCTGGAGTGATGCAAATGTTCTAAAAATGATCATGGTGATGAATACACAAGTATGTGATGATATTGTGAGCTGTTGATGTATAATATAGTTGGACTGTACATGTGTGGGTATTTCTCAATAAAAATATTTTTTAAATAAAGATAAAATAAAGAGAGTCAGCAGGAGGGGCCCAGATACTGATTGGCTTAAATGAAATGGTATTCCCTGTTGAATCTGGAATCATATCTGAATAAAACCATGACTGTTAAGAGAATGGATATTGTCTCTTACAACTAGATAGAGTGTTTTTGAGTGATTGGACCCTAGAATTATGAGGTATCAGGAAAATCTTTGGGGATAAAATGAAAAAGAAAATATACCACTTGGGTATTAGAATGGGCATTCCCCAAAGTCAGAACGGGCATTCCCCAGAGAGTCCTATAGATTGAGATATTTAAAGAAGAAGGAGGAGGTATAACAGGGAAAATGGGATTTAACAAATGAGTATGGCTGCTAAATCACTATATTAATATAACTTCTAGCCTCCAGGGTTTTGAAGCAGCTAGAAGAAAAAATCTGAGATAGTGGAGTGGTAGCCCATGACAAACTCTAGGATCTATTCTGTAACTAATTGTTGAAGAGTGCTTTGAAAATTATTGTTTTTTTCTTTCTTTGCTTTGTATATATATGTTATATTTTACAATTTATAAAAGTTTAAAAAAAACACTTGGGTAGAACAAGAGCCTTTTCAAAATAGGAAGAAAGGGAATTTCCATCTATTGAACACCTACTACTTGGCAAGATCTTGAAAACAATATTTCATTTAATGATCACAGATACCCCACAAGAGATGTATTATACCACCCATTTTAGAGACAAAGTAAACCAAGGCTCAGAGGATTTCTGTAACTTGCAAAGTCAGATAGTTGCCAATAGTCAGATTTGGATGAACACCAAGTTCTCTCTTATCTCTAAAGCTTATTTTCTCCCATTTAAGCATATAAGTAGAATAATTAGGAGACCAGAATGTTGAGGTAAGGCATCAACATATTTTTTGAAATCTGCTGTGATGTGCTGCCCAGACCCTTTCGGAGTGAAGTGCTTATTCCCTCAACTGCTAGAAATACTGCTGGCAGACAGCCATCAGCTGTCATCCCGTATGAGAACTGCCTCAGCCCCAGAGCATGCTTCACCAAGGTCACACCCCATTACCCAGGGGGTCTGTATTCAGTGACTGAAGTGAGGATAGAAAAGCCTAACCCCATGCCCCAACTTGGAATAACTTTGAAGGGTCATCAAAACTTCAGTAGAAAACGCTGAGATACTGAGCTGTTTGTTTATAACCTGTTTGTTTAAAACCAGTAAACTTTGGTTATTTATAAGACACCTAAGACTCACAGTTAGAGCTCCGAAACGATGAAAGTCAGCAGCACCCAATACAGGAACTGTTTAAAAAGTTGAAAAAAGGATCAAACTTCAACTAGAGATATGAAAGAAGCTGATCTGGATGGGACTAAGGTAAATCAGAATACAGGGTATAGGATATCATCCAAATTTTAAAACTTCAAATTCTGTGTGAGACCAAAAGGAGAGATGTTTATTTGTAGCAAAGTTTATATTTTGGGTAGTGCATTTCCTAATTTAACTTGTATGGTCAGTTTAGTTGAACACCATAATTGCATGGAGTCTGAATAGGATGTGAGATTTTGTTGGTTTGTCCAGGTTAGTGTGATGCCCTTATATACCCAGAGTAATTTGGGCAGTGAGTAAAGAAAGATTTGCAAAGTCCCCTTGGGGGACTGGGAGAAAGGAGGAAATACTAAATTTCCCCATTTGGAGAATTTCTGATATTCCCTTAAGAACTAGGGACAACCAAATCAATAGGCTGAACCCTTGGTCTTGGGGTTTGCTCCTATGAAACTTATTCCTGCAAAGGATAGGCTAAGCCTACTTAAAATTAGGCTTAAGAAGGTATACAGAGAAGAGAGGATTTAACAAATGAATATGATTGCAGAATCATATTGCTCCAGTATCTTAGTGTAGCTAGTAGTAAAAACCTAAAATTGTGGAATTGTAACCCATGCCAAACTCTGAAATATGTTCTACAACTAATATGGTGCTGTGCTTTGAAATTTATTGCTTTTTTGTATATATGTTATTTTTCACACACAAAAAAGTCGATTGTGATGATAAAAATAAATATTTATGCCTTCTAGCCTCCTATATTCTGGAGCAGCTGGAAGAAAAAATCTGAGAGGATTGTATGGTAACCCATGACAGACTCTGGAATCTGTCCTCTAACTACTTGTTGAAGAGTGCTTTGAAAACAATTGCTTTTTTCTTTGTTTGCTTTATATATGTTATATTATAAAATAGAAAAAAGTTTTTAAAAAATTAAGCCTAGGAGTCAGCCCCAGAGAACCTCTTTTGTTGCTCAGATGTGGCCTCTCTCTTCAGCAGGTGAATTCACTACCCTCCCTTCTATGTGGGACATGACTCCCAAGGGTGTAAATCTTCCTGGCAATGTGGGACAGAAATCCTGGGATGAGCCGGGACCTGGCATCAAGAGATTTTAAGAAAGCCTTCTTGACAAAAGCGGGAAGAGAAATGAGACAAAATGAAGTGTCGGTGGCTGAGAGATTTCAAATAGAGTAGAGAGGTTATCCTGGAGGTTATTCTTATGCATTATATAGATATCCCTTTTTAGCTGATAGTGTGTTAGAGTGGCTGGAGGGAAGTACCTGAAACTTTTGAGCTGTGTTTCAGTAGCTGTGATTCTTGAAGATGATTGTATAAAGATAAAACTTTAAAATGTAACTGTGTGATTGTGAAAATCTTGTGTTGATCCTTTTATTAAGGGTAGGGACAGATGAGTAAAAAAATATGGATTAAAAAAATAAATAATGGGGGGATAAAGGGTAAAATACATTGGGTAGATGGAAATACTAGTGGTCAATGAGAGAGAGGTGTAAGGGGTATGGTATGTGTGAGTTTTTTCTTTTCTCTTTGTATTTCTTTTTGTGGAGTGATGCAAATATTCTAAAATGGATCATGTTGAAGAATACACAACTATGTGATGATATTGTGAGCCACTGATTGTACACCGTGTATGGTATGCACGTGTGTGAAGATTTCTCAATACAAATATTAAAAAAAAAACTTCAGTAGAGTAAGGAAGCCTGAGGCATTGCCACTTAACTTCTCCCTCTGCCCAGACCTCTGCTGTCTCATTCCTACAGCTGTTGATCACATAACCTCTTTGCTTCCTGGGAAACTAAACCTGTAACATTACCAATTTAAAGTATTTGAGAAGATGTCAGTATAAGAACAGTAATGGATAAAATATTATTTTGATCTTCTAAAAAATGAAGGGTATGACTACAACCTAATTTTGAAATATTAATAAATAATAATTAATAACTTACTTGCTGGTAAGAAGGAAGGGCAGAAAGGGATGGTGAAGAATTCTGACAATGAGAACAATTAAATCTTTGAAGCTGACTGTGCTGGTTTGAAATGATTCATGTACCCTAGAAAAGCCACGTTTTAATCCTAATCCCATTTTGTAAGGGCAGTCATTTCTTCTAAACCCTATTCAGCATTATATGTTTGAAACTGTAATTCGATCATCTCCCTGTAGATGTGATTTATTAAGCTGGATTAGCTGGAGGCATGTCTCCACCCATTTGGGTAGGTCTCGATTAGTTTCTGGAGTCCTTTAAAAGAGGAGACATTTTGGAGAAAGAGAGATTCAGAGAGAGCAGAGAATGCTGCAGCACCACAAAGGAGAGTCCATGGGCCAGCAACCTTTGGAGATGAAGAAGGGCAACGCCTCCCAGGGAGCTTCATGAAAAAGGAAGCCAAGAGAAGCAGCTAGCAGATGACGCTGTGTTCGCCATGTGCCCTTCCAGATGAGAGAAAAGCTGGGTTCACCATGTGCTTTCCACTTGAGAAAGAAAGCCTGAACTTCATCGGCCTTCTTGAACCAAGGTATCTTTCCCTGGATGCCTTAGATTGGATATTTCTATAGACTTGTTTTAATTGGGACATTTTCCTGGCCTTAGAACTGTAAACTAGCAACTTATTAAATTCCCCCTTTCAAAAGCCATTCTGTTTCTGGTATATTGCATTCTGGCAGCTAGCAAACTAGAACACTGACTATGTACCTAAATAAAACTACTTTTTTTCCTCTACAATTCTGGAGATTTCATGAAAACTAACAGGATTTACAATATGAGATAACCTCATATTGTATCAAATTTTGAAAGCAGTGAACTCTAATTTAAAGAGATAAAATAGGATTAAAAAGCAGTCAAAACAGATGAGTAAAAAAATATGGATAAAAAATAATAGGGGGCAGAAACAAAAGAAAAAGTAGACAAATGGGAACTCCTCAGAATCAAATGCTTCTGCATCTCAAAAGACTGTCAAAAAGGTGAAGAGGCAGTCAACTCAATGGGATGAAATATTTGGAAATCACACAATCGGACAAAGATTTGATATCGTGTATACATAAAGAAGTCCTGCAACTCAACAATAGAAGAACAAACAACCTAGTTATAAAATGGGCTAAAGATATGAATGGGCATTTTTCTGAGGAGTGAATACAGATGGTTCAAAAGCACATGAAGAGATGCTCATTTCCATTAGCTATAAGGGAAATGCAGATCAAAACTACGAGATACCACCTCTCAACTATAAGAATGGCTGCTGTTAAACAAATAGGAAACTATAAATATTGGAGAGGATGTGGAGAAATCAGGACACTTATACACTGCTGGTGGGAATGTATAATGGTACAGCCATTATGGAAGACAGTTTGGTGGTTATTTAGGAAACTAAACATCTAGTTGCCCTATGACCTAGCAGTAGCATTACTTGTGAGCTGAAAGCAGTGACACAAACAGATATTTGCACACCAATATTCATAGCAGCATTATTCACAATTGTCAAAAGATGGGAACGATCCAAATGTCCATCAACAGATGAATAGATTAACAAAATGTGGTAGATACATGAAATGGAATATTATGCAGCAGTAAAGACAAAATGACATCCTGAAGCACATAACAAGATGGATGAGCCTTGAGGACATAATGCTGAGTGAAATAGGCCAGACGCAAAGGGATAGATACTGTATGACTCCACTTTTGTGACTGTGGTAAAGGTAAAATCGGAGGCTTATAATACAGGGTTTAGGGGACTTAGAAATAAATACAAGTTAGAGATGGGTAAACGGTTAGCTAATGATGTTGAAATCAAATATAAGGGGATAGATAGAAGTGAAGGCCATTCTCTAGTGGGTCTGTAAGTAATATTACCACAATGAAGGTGGAGACGATTGAAAGGGGTTGTATAGACCTATGTGTCCAACTGTTTAACAATACAAAAATAAATAAGGTTCTTGTATGAACTAAAAAATAAAAATAAAAAAATAACGGGGGACAAAGGGTAAAATAAATTGGGTAGATGGAAATACTAGTCAATAAGAGGGAGGGGCATGTATGAGTTTTTTTTCTCTTTTTATTTCTTTTCCTGGAGTGATGCAAATGTTCTAAAAAAGGATCATATGATGAATACACAACTATGTGATACTGTCAGCCACTGATTGTACACCATGTATGAAATGTATGTGTGTGAAGATTTCTCAATAAAAATATTTAAAGTAAAAAGTAGTCAAAAGAAATATACCAGAATGATGTTAATAGTAACTGTCAGTAATGGTTAATGGGCCATTGGTCATCTGTGGGTAAGCTTTTTTTCCTACTTTTCTCATTTTCTGCATATATAATATTTTCTTAAATAAGCAAGGGAAAGAATGTTCTCCCAGTAGCATCTCCTGGTTTTTATGAAACTCTGGAAGAAAATGGAGAAAATAATTTGGGAGTAGTATATACTCCTAACCCTTTATTAAAAAAATATTTTAACAAGTATTGAAAAATGTAGGAGACCCTAATGCAGTATTAATATTGGCACACATTTCTTTCTCCTTTGAGTTCAATGAGCATTATCTAGAATAAACTGTACTAAATTAAATAACATATAAAGACAGCTAACTCTTAGAATAATAATATTTATTAAATGGATGATTTACAAGAACGATGTTGATGGATAAACAAAGTTTTTTTTATAATGAATATGAAGCTCTTAAATGTGTATGGCTTACATTCAAATTTTATTTTTTAGAAAAGCTTCTGATCCTCAAAGATTATATCATTGTGTATGAAGCACTAGTTAGGTCTATATCACCAGATATGCCCAGTTTGTTGATTTCGTTGAGATTTTTCACCCGATGATTATACTGCAACAAGTGGGCGTCATTGACCGCAACCTTGAAGTGGTCAGATTCAACCAGCACTTGTATCTGAAATGATACATATACAGAACCGTTAGAAATGCACATTAATTTAAGTCAGTCTGGCCTGAGCCCAGGATGTTCAACATTCCATCTTTATGTGCAACTAAGGCCAAGAATACATAACTTTACAACAAAAGTCAACTCCAGATTAATTGATGATTTAAACAAAAGAAGATGAAGCAATAAAATTATTAGGATACATAAGTAAATCCATAAAGGAAAAGATTAATAATGTATCTACATAAGAACTAAAAGTTTCATATAGCCTAAAACTCCTAAAAGTAAAAACACTAAAGTAGGAATTTACTAATGGAGTAGCAAATTTTACAAAGATTGAGAATAACCATTTTGGGCAAGGATCAGAGGATGTGTTAATTCTTAATCTTTAGGAATTTGATAGTATTCATATTTATCTAAATATTAAATGTGTATACTCTTTGGATGAATTTTTCTTCTAGGAAACAAAGATTTATGTGTAAGAATAGTTGGGCTGGTTTAAAATGATTATGTACCCCAGAAAAGCCATGTTCCTCTAATCCATTCTTGTGGAAGCAGACCTTCTGCTGGGTGGGACATTTTGATTGGATTGTTTCCATGGAGATGTGACCCACCCAATCAAGGTGGCTATTATCTTCTTTACTGAAATCCTTTATGAGGGAATAAAGGACAGAGACATTTTGGAGAGACCTCAGAGACAGAAATGTCCCAGGAGGAAGAAGAAAGGACACAGAATCCCAGAGACATTTTAGAGATAAGGACTAGTAGACATTGCCATGTGCCTTTCAAGTGGTGCAGGAACCCTGGATGCCTTTGGCCTTTCTTCAGAGTCCAGGTATCATCTTGCTGACGCCTAATTTGGACAGTTTCATGGTCTTAAAACTAAGTTTCTGACCTAATAAATCCCTTTTGTAAAAGCCAATCCACTGCTGGCATATTGCATTCCAGCAGCTTTAGTAAACTGAAATAATAAGGATAAACCTGGAAGTAATTCAAATTTTCATCAATAGGGGGTTGGTTCAATTATCACATATCTAAACAGTGAAATATTATTAGGTAACTATGTTCTGCTATGGAAAGATGTCCGCCAAATGTGGAACGTGGTCCCTATCAACTCCTGCCCTTGTGGAGCTTCAGCTGTTTTTAATAATAATCTGTTTAATAAAGTTTTTAATAAAACAGTTCAGCTGTTTCATTGACCATTCTACACTCAACCCAAAATCACTGCCATGGACCTGATAAATATCTGTTGAAGCAGTAAATGCTATTTGTGCTCAAAAATTAAAAGTGTGTTATATGTCATAGAAAATATTGGAAAGATACTCACCAAACTGCAACCTTTGTGAGGATAAGTGGTAAAAGATGACGTTTTACTTAATACAAATCTATAAATTTTTCTTTTCACAAAACAAGTATGTATTTTTTTAAGATTTTAAATTCTTTATTCTTTAATGCAGTATGATTATATTAATTTTTTTCATCTTATAGCTGTGCATTTATCATCACAATTGACTTTTTTTCTTTCTTGTGAAAAACAGCATATACAAAAAAGCAATAAATTTCAAAGCAATTGCAACAATTAGTTGTTGAACAGATTTCAGAGTTTGGTATGGGTTACAATTCCACAATTTTAGGTTTTTACTTTTAGCTGTTCTAAGATACTAGAGACTAAAAGAAATATCAGTATAATGATACAGCAATCATACTCATTTGTTAAACCCTACCTTCTCTGTAAAACTCCACCATCACCTTTGATCTTTCTCCCACTCTTTAGGGGTATTTAGGCTATGTCGATTCTAACTTTTTCATGTTGGAAGGGGCTGTCAATAATATGGATGGGGGATGGGACTAGCTGATGTCTGGAGAGGCTGGGCCCTCTGCATTTCAGGACTTATTTGGTCCAGGGACTCATCTAGAGGTTGTGGGTTTCTGGAAAGTTACCCTAGACAAGTATGTATTTTAAAAAATTAGTCTTGATCACCACATCAATTGTGTTGTTTTAAGACACTAAGTCTTGATCCAACTGTACCATAAGGATTTTCCTCCTTTTTTAAAATTAAAGACACTATTTCCACTTCCAAAAAGACTCAAACTCAGAAGGCTGGTAATGGTGAGGTGCCTGGATGGAGTTGGGAAGTGTGTACTCCTGGCCATAGCCCCAGCCTGCTGAAGTTGGTCCCCTGGGATGGGGAGGAAATGTACTGGTGAGGTGCCAAAGAACAGGAGATAAAAATTAATTTCACGTGCATTGTGATTTTAAAGTGATTCCCCATGAGAAATATATATGATCAATAAATAGTAATAGCAATAACTTACTTTGAATGGTTTACCACTTTCAAATGGGAAAACCATCTGTCTTTCTTCCCTTCCCCAGTTATTATCCAGTTTCGTATTACAGACAATGACTCTCCTGTTGTCTTCATTGAAGCGTGGGTTAAAGTGGAAGGCAACGTCATTTCCTCTCTTGAAATCTAAAGCAAGTCTGTTTTAAACCAAAGATTAGTGTTCTTAAAATGATTAAAGTTGTACAACATTTACACCAAGTAAAGAACATCATTTACTGAAGAGCAAACCATTTTATAAAATACAGGAACATTTTCTGAACAGAAAGCAAATGAAAACCAGAGAATGAGTTCAAATTGAAAAGTACAGTAGGCCAGGTGTTCTCCATACTATTATAGTAACTAAAGGGAAGCAAGGCATTATGCACTGAATTTTCTTAGCTCTCTGTGTCTTTGGTCACATCATCCCCATTCAGTTGTCATATTCTCTTTCCCACTTCTACTGACAAAAGTCCTTCAAGGTTTCCTTATAGGGGTTAAGAGGCACTTTATGCCCCACATCAAGGACAATGGTAGTTAACCTCCACCCTGCCAGGTTGCCTTTTTTTTTTTTTGGCATGGGCAGGTTCTGGGAATTGAACCTGGGTCTCTGGCATGGCAGGCAAGAATTGTGCCACTGATACTGAAAATAGATAGTAATTAATATTTTAAAATGTCACCTTCTGTGTGAGACTAAAGCAAAAAATGTTTATTAGTTACAAAATTTATATTTTGACTAGTGCATTTCCTAATATAACTTATGTAGATAGTTTGACTGAACGCCATAAGTACTTGGAATCTCAGGTAGGATATGAGATTTTGCTGGTTTGTCCAGAGTGATGCCCCGATGAATCCCAGAGTGATTCAATCAGTGAGTGGAAAAGTATCTGCAAAGCCTCCTTCAGGGAGTGGTGAGAACAGGGAGAAATTCAACTTCCCCAAGTTGAATTCTTAATATTCTCACAAGCAGTGTGGACAACCAAAGCTATAGGCAGAGCCCCCAGTCTTGGGGTTTGTTCGTATGAAACTTAACCCCGGCAAAGGATAGGTCAAGCCTACTTAAAATCTAGGCCTAAGAGTCACCCCCAAGAGAGCCTCTTTTGTTGCTCAGATGTGGCCCCTCTCTCCAGCCAACACAACGAACAGTCTCACCACCCTACCCCTCTCTACGTGGGACATGACTCCCAGGGGTGTGGACCTTCCTGGCAACGTGGGACAGAGATCTTAGAATGAATGGAAACTCAGCATCAAGGGATTGAGAAAAACCCTAGAATGAGCTGAGACTTAGCATCAAGGGATTGAGAAAACCTTCTCAACCAAAAGGTGGAAGAGGGAAATGAGACAAAGTGTCAATGGCTGAGAGATTCCAAACAGAGGTGAGAGGTTATCCTGGAGGTTATTCTTATGCATCAAGTAGATATCATCTTGTTATTCAAGATGTAATGGAGAGGCTGGAGGGAACTGCCTGAAAATGTAGAGCTGTGTTCCAGTAGCCATGTTTCTTGAGGATGATTGAATAATGATATAGCTGTCACAATGTGACTGTGTGATTGTGAAAACCTTGTGTCTGATGCTCCTTTTATCTACCTTGTCAACAAAGGAGTAGAACATATGGAATAAAAATAAATAATAGGGGGAACAAATGCTAAAATAAATTTAGTTTAAATGCTAGTGATCAATGAAAGCAAGGGGTAAGGGGTATGGTAGGTATAATCTTTTTTTTTTCTTTCCTGTGTTCGTTTTATTTCTTTTTCTATTGTCTTTTTATTTCTTTTTCTGAATTAATGCAAATGTTCTGATAAATGATGAATATGCGACTAAGTGATGATATTGTGAATTACTGATTATGTATGTTGTTTTATTTTGTTTATTTTTTTAATTAATAAATAAATTAAAAAAAAAAAAAAGAATTGTGCCACTGAGCCACTGCTACACCACCCCCTGCCAGGTTGCTTTTGACACGGGTAAAAGGCAAGTCAGCTCCATAAAGAGCAACAGATTCCTGGCTTCCTCATACTTAACCAGAAACCTAGTTCTTCTAAAATAACAAGAATGAGGTAGTAGTTAAAGTTGCTAAGTTGTAAAGTCAAGATAATAAATACATTAAACATTTCATGATTTCATGATGTGAAGTGCAATTAATGGAAGTGCTAGTTTAACTTTTTAACACTGTTCCTTTTCCTCGAATATTAAGAACAAGGTTCTTGTTCTAAAGCAAGGCTTGTATTCTAGACCTTAAACAATAATTCTCTGGGTATTTTGATTCACACAGTAATAGTCACATTCAACTACAAATGTATCATACAATTATTAAATTCATAGGGAAAGGACCAAGATAATCAAATAGCAGTAGAATTTGTATTTGACAAATATCTAATGATTGTATTTTCTTTGCAATGATAAGGAAGATATTTTCACGCTACCAACTCAAACCATATTTTTTCGTGCAATTCATCACTTAGAATTTGTAAGGCCAAGCAACAGTTTTTTCAGTTTACTACCATCAGAACCATTTCAATCAAAATTTGTCTTTATCACCACAGTCTCAATCTACATCTCCAGAGTTATTGCAACTAAATGTCCCAGTGCAATAATCCTAACGTGGTGCTTTGGAAGCCACCCCAGAAAATCATGTTCTTAAGACTAATCTATTCCTGTGGGTATAAACCTATTATAATTTTGATGAGGATATTCAGTTAAGGCATGGCCCACAGTGCGTTTTAATCCTTTTACTGGAGTCCTTTATAGACAGAATGAATACAAAGAGAGAGAGAGAGAGAGAGAGCCAGAAAAGCAAGAAACCGAAATCAACGAAACCCAGTAGAGAAGAGAAACCAGCACATGCTGCCATGTGCCCTGCCTGCCACGTGCCCTAGGAACAAGGATCACTGGCAGCCAATCTTCAGGAAGAAAACATCGCCTTGATGATGACTTGATTTGGACATTCCCAAAGCCTCCGACTGTCAGCTAATAAATTCAACAATTAAAAAATTTAAACGATAAATTGCTCACACTAACTCAATTAATGTATCAGTTTTAAGCAGCCTAGGAAACTAAAACAGATTTTTGGTACCAGAAGAGTAGGGTACTGTTGTTGTAAATACCAAAAATGTGGAAATGACTTTGGAACTGGGTAATGGATAGAAGCTGGAAGAGCTGTGGGCACTTGATAGAAAAGGCCTAGATTACTTTGGTAGAAATATGGATATTAAAGTTGCTTCCGATAAGGCCTTAGAAATTATGAATGTGTCACTGGAAACTGGAAGAAAGGCAAGCCTTGTTTTAAAGTAGCAGAGAACTTGACAAAACTGAGTTCTCATATCAGATGGAGACAGAAGGCAGAATTGAAAGTGACGAGCTTGGGTATTTAGCTGAGGTTTCCAAACTAAATGTGGAAAGTTCAGCCTGGTTTCTCCTTGCAGCTTATAATAAAATGTGAGAGGAAAGGGATAAGTTGAGAACAACTCTTGGCACAAAGAAATGAGAAATTGATGGTTTGGAAAATTCTGAGCTTCCATGAAGTGAGTCCCCAGAACAGTGCTCCATGTGAGGGTTTAATTAAACATAGAACCAGTCAGCCATTTCAGTGCAAATCAGAACTGGAAATATAAGGATTTGTAGAAGGTTCTTTTGTCTGATGGTTTGAACCGCTTGTAACATAATGCGAAACTGACAAGTTTTATTTGCAAGACTTATATGAGTGAAACCACCGTCAGCCCGGACTAAAAGGGACAGATTCAAAAGCAAAACTGTGGAAGCTGAGGTCTGGGCTGACAGTGTCTTCTCAGGCCAAGAAGGCAGGCCTGGGCATGTGGATACAAAGGATGACCCTGCCCCAGAGCTTGGAGAAGGCAAGCCTTCTGCCTGGTTATTTAGGAAGAGTACTGCTGCCCCAGTCTTCACAAAGGGTGGAGCATATTCCCTGGGGATTGCAGAGAGTCTGGCCACCACCACTCTGTTTTGAGGGGGTTGAGCCTGTGCCCTGGAGATTACAGAGAGGCTGACTGTCTCCCCAGTGTTCTCAGAGGCTGAAGTCTGCATCCCAGGTTCAGGCTGCTGTGCAAGCATTTGGAAGGGGTGGGGCTGCTTCTCCATCAGGCCCAGATGACTAAACATCATTCCAGAGATGACTCTCAGACCTTGAAACCTAATGGAGTATGTCCTGCAGGTTTTGGAATTGTTTGTGACCCATGACCCCTGTTTTCCTTCCAATTTCTCCCTATGACAATGGAAATGTTTATGCTATGAGTTGCTTCTTTGTAGACTGGAAGCAGATAACTTGTTCTCACAGGTCCACAGCCGGAAGGGAATTCTGCCCTTGGACATACCACACTACAACTGTTTTCTATGAGACTTTGTATTTAGTATTGTTACTGAAATGGCTTAAGGATTTGGGGAAATTATGATGGAATGAATGTATTTTGCATATAGAAAGAGCAAGTCTTTTGGGGGTCCAGAGGATGGAGTATGGTGGTTTGAAACTGTATGTACCCCAGAAAATCTTGTTCTTAAAGCTAATCCATTCCTGTGGGTATAAAACCTAGTGCAAGTAGGACGTTTTGATGAGGTTACTTCAGTTAAGGCATAGCCCAGGGTGGATCTTAATCCTCTTACTGAAGTCCTTTATATATGGAATGAACACAGAGAGAGAAAGAAAAAGCCAGAGAAAGAAGATGAAAGCAATGAAACCCGGAAGAGAAGGGAGAAACCAGCAGCTGTCCCCAGGTGCCTTGCCGTGTGGCAAAGGAGCAAAGGATCTTTGGCAGCCAGTCTTTGGGAAGAAAGCATTGCCTTGATGATGCCTTGATTTAGACAGTCTCACAGCCTCAAACTGTAAGCTAATCCCACTGTTTAAAGCCAACCCACTTCATGGGATCTGCTTTAAGCAGCCTAGGAAACTACAACAGTATCAGTGTGGTTCTGTGTTTTAAGGGTCGTCGGAGGGGAAAAGCAAATACAAGCACGTGAACATGGTATACACAGAATAAGGTATGCTGGTTCTATGCTATTTTGGGAGGAAGACAGATAAAGACATGGGCAGCAGATATATGTGTTTATAATGTCTCTTCTGTGAGACAAGCTTTATTGTGCCAGGAAACACTGTGCTTGAGAGAAGCTGAAGCAGCTGTGTGGAAAAAAGTGTTGTCTTAGGGTAGTGACTGGCGTGCAGAACCAGACCTCTAGCTGACCAGGTCACGGGAATGGCTATTGGAATGTGAAATGATCACATCAGAAGCTGAATCCATCTCCTGGTGGCAGAGAAGGTGACTCCTATTAATTCCTCAGGAGCAAAGTCGCAGATACTCAGAGGCCATTTATGGATTCTTGAATAGACCTCAGTACATGGCGTGAATCTGTATCCTTTTGTGGACTGTTTATAAGACCCAGAGACCCAGACTATTCAATGGCTGTTGGAACTTTAGCAGAACCACTGTGTGCTAGACTCAGGGACGGGCACACTGACGGCTTCAGGACACCCTTAGCTTCCGTGTGTTATGTTTAAGTATAATCAGTGGTGGTAACCAGAGTCAGGCATCCAGGGCAGCTGTAAATCAATACAGACTCTCCAAACTCACCTCAGTAAAGCCTTGCCCCATCCTAGCTTACTTCAATCAAACCAGTTCCAATGGCTAAGGTCGACCGATTTTGATAAAGTCTTTGAACCTGTAGAATCTTTTCAAATCTAATCTTTTGAATCCCCTTTCAAATGGGGTTCCTGGTCCTACCACTTCTCATCTTGGTTTTTTTCTATAAAAAGGGGATGGCAATTTTCATTACCCTGCCTTCAGCTGTAAAGATTAAATGAGATGAAACATATCAAAATACAGAACAGGTTGTGTTACTGTTTACTGTAAGTACCCTGACACTTAGAAATATTATATGAGAAGAGCAGCTACTTTAAATTCCAGCTACAGCCCTCTTAGATGCTGCTAGGTTGTGTGCTTAGAGCTCAGCTGCTGAAAAAAAAGAAGTAAAAAGTGCTGTATCCTAGCCAGCCCAGAAAGCCACAATCTCCAGGGAGAAAGCATCACCTTGTTAACACTTCAATTTCTGACTTCTCCTAACCTCAAAACTGTGAGCCAGTAAATCCTCATTGTTTAAGCAAAAAAAAAAGCTGCATCCTGACCTACCTCAAAAGCTTTTAAAACACCGAGTTCTTTTGAAAAAAAACGTGGAACAGTGGAGGAGTGTATTATCCAGAGTGAGACTTCACTGTCACTGAGACCAGGCCAGCTCCCCGGGAATCTGGACTCGGCTTTTGTGCCCAGTAGGAGAGGCAATGACAGCATAGCTCAAGTGATCTGGGGCTGCCACAAGTGTCACAGGTTTTTGTCAACATGCATACAGAGAGGAGAATAGTCCAGCTCTGACTTGAACTTAGAACTATGTCCAATGGGAACTTTTTGGTTTTGACCCTCATTTTTAATGGGTAGCTAGACATAAAATGTATGCTTGGTTCTAAGTGGCTCAGAGGCAGGCTTAGACAAACATTATATTACAAAGTAAGTGGCTCAGAGGCAGAGGGGTAGGCCAACATTACATCACAACGGCTCTACCTTCCTTTAATTCTAAGGCTTTGGCCCCCAAAAGAATGGGGTTTTTCTCTTCTTCTTCTTTGTCCTCACATTTTATTCTGGTCCTGGCAGGAAAAACGAGATTCGGCAAGGGAAACCTTATCCTCTTAGTAGGAACACATTAGTTTATGGTATTATACTATGATATAGCCAAGATTCTAAATATATAGTTTTAAAAATCTACAACTCAAAATGTATCATCCTTTACACAAAAACCAATTAATAAATAAGTTAGTCTTGTTAATTTTGCTCTTTACCTATTTGCATTGGGTTTCACTGTGCCCAGAATTGTAATCAGCATGCGAGGCAAGGTTCCTCCAGGCAAAGGCAGGTCATAAGGCACAATCTAGGAATGAAAAAAATTATATACATCAATAGACACTCAAGTTTTCTTAGGGAATGGGGAAAAAAAACAGTAGTGAAAGTTCAATCACCGTGAATATGTGTGAGTAACACATAATCCTAATTTAAACCCTCTGATCAGACTCTTGGGCCACCTTGTCCAGGCCTTAAGAGACAAGATTCCCTACATACACAAGTAACTGAGAATAAAGCCATCAGTTAATCAGTGCCAAAAGCAGAAAATACCCTCTTTCTGAATGCTATAACTCACATGAATTGAGTGATCATCCCAATCTTTAACTCATTCACTTAGACTATTTTTAAAAATGTTTTAAATACAAAAAGGCTAAAGAAGACCTAGCAATCAAACTTCTACAACACATTTTTGTGCCACTCTTAAGACCCTTGTCATAGAATGTACTTCATTATGGTTATTTCTAAACATCCAATTGCGCCTGTGGGATTTCTGTGCTCCGTGGGGCAGGCACTGTAGCAGTCTGGGGTTCTGGGTTCTCTGTATTTACACAGCACCAGCAGAGTGCTCTGTGCCCAGCAGATACTCAGTGATAATATGTGGAATGAACACTTTCTAGTTAGTACAGTTCCTACTTTATTCCACAAACAGTTACTGAACATTTATGTTCAAGTCCTATGAATATGTCCAAAGCTCTATCTCTATAGCCTCTTTTCTCTTCCCTTTATAATCTTTTTCCCTGTGACTTCCCTTAATCCCAAGGGTTCAGCTATCACCCAAATCTGTTATCTCCAGTTCTGATCTTCATCCTTAACAATCGTATACACCCCCCTTTCTGGTTTTGCTGCCAGTGCCTCAAATCCAACAGGTACGACCTAGAATTGTCTCCCCTGCCCCGTTCCCACAAAATCCTCAGCCTGAGCTCCCAGTTTGGGCAAACGCACTGTGGATGCTCTAGTTCTCCAGCCTTGGAAGGTCAGAGTCACCTCTGATTCATAAGCCTTAACCAATAATTATCCTAGGGGATATAAAACATAATAAACTCAATACAAACAATTATTTTTTTTCTACTGGACCAACATATAATATGGCTAATCCTTGAAAAGTGGCCCTAAGCAGTGAATTTAAAGCTTCAGGTCTTCTTGAAGCCCTTTGCATATCAATGCCCAGAGCACCTGGCCAGAGCACTGCAAAGTGATGGCTATGTTGCCCCCACAATAGCTGCATTCTCCATCTGCTCTTGTCCCAGTCAAGTAAATGAAATGACGAACTCCATCTCACCAGTGGTCCAGCCGGGGTGCCAAAGGGGCCAGCACCTGGGTAGGCTCCAGGAGCACTTGGCTGTCCAGGTGGTGGGTAGGCCCCAGGTCCGCTCGGTTGCCCTGGGTAGGCCCCAGGTGCAGTTGGGCCAGGATAAGCTCCAGGTGCAGTTGGGCCAGGGTAGGCCCCAGGTGGCCCCTGTCCAGGATAAGCGCCAGGAGGTACCTGCCCGGGATAAGCTCCGGGAGGTGCCTGCCCGGGGTAAGCCCCAGGAGGTGCCTGCCCAGGGTAAGCCCCAGGAGGTGCCTGCCCGGGGTAAGCTCCAGGATAAGCAGCCCCAGGGTAGCCTCCTGCCCCAGCAGGCTGGTTTCCCCATGGACCAGGCCATCCTTGAGGGTTTGGGTTTCCAGACCCAGATAAGGCATCATTAAGCTGGAAAGGAAGAAAGAAACAATTACAAGATGGAAAATAGTCAAGAAAACAGGTTTTTCAGGTAAACAGAAACATCTAAGAAGCAAAGGGATATGGTGAAGGTATGAAACCAGCATAAATACAATTTTGCCACCTACTGACAGTTTCAGTACTTAGAGTTCTTAAGATTAAAAGAAGACTTTGGGATTATATATACCTTTACATTTTATTCTTGTCTCCCATTATCTCAGATCATAGAGGACTGCATTTTTGTAATTTTGCTAAAGTTAGGAGCTAGTTAACCTCTCTATAAAAGCATATACTTTTAATCAATGTGAGAAAAATGATCATAAAAACTTGGCTGCTCAGACTCCGCCGTATTTCCCATTGCCCATTCCTCAGTTACTGACCATGAGTCCATCTTGCCCAGGCCTCTCTTGCCTGGCTTTCTTCCCAAATCTGTGGCCAGAAAAATCAGACTCCAGCTAACAAGCCCTCACAGGACAGGCGAGGCCAGAGGACGCCATGTGGCAGGAGTGTTTAAAGGGGAAAGTCTAGTGCTAAAAAGTCTTCAACCCACATGCAATGTATATTTGGATAAGAAAAAAATGAAAAACTTACCGAAAAACTGTCTGCCATTTTCCTGAAAAGGAGTAAAAAAAAATAGGTTACCATTTGATCCTTACAAGATTTCACCAATTTTATATTTTTGGTTTAAAATTTTTTGTGCCTTATTTATTTTTTGAGTGTTTACTAGCTTTTTTTTTAATGAGAGAAGTTGTAGGTTTACAGTGAAATACAGACAGTACAGTGTCCCCACAAACCGTCCCCTTTTACATACAGTTTTCCCTATTAGTAACACTTCACTTTAGTGCAGTAACTTTATCACCACTGATGAAACAATATTATTATAATTGTACTATAACAGTAGTCCCTACTTTACATTAGGGTTCGCTGCTTGTGTTATACAGTCCTATGGCTCTTAAACATTTTTATTCTGGTAGTACATACAACCTAGAATTTCCCTTATAATCACATTCAAATATACATTTCAGTTGTGTTAACTGCATCTGCTATGCTCTGCTACCATCACCACCATCCTTTTCCATCACCCTACAGAGACATACTCTGTGACAATTACGCATCAATTCCCCATTCTCTGCCCTCACTCGGGCCCCTGGTAACCTATATTCTGGTTTCTCACTCTGAATTTGCACACTCAGATTATTTCATTTAAGTGAGATTATACAATAGTTGTCCTTTCGTGTCTGGCTCATTTCATTCAACCTGATGTCTTCGAGGTTCATTCATGGTGTCGCATGTATCCAAACTTCATTCCTTTTTACATATACCACATTTTGTTCATCCATTCATCTGCTGATGGACACGAGGGGCACTTGGCTACTTCCTTGTTTTGGCAATTGTGAATAATGCCACTATGAACATCGGCGTCCGTTAAATTTTGCATCAGTAGTTCACTGGGCAGTTTAGTTAATCTCCAGGCAATCTTCTACACACAATCCTGTCTACACCCCAAATACGCTGTCAGTAGTATGGAGCCATAAATACGATCTCAGCAAGGTGAGTAACCACTCTAGCTAGATTATTAAAACCTATTTAGCTCATAACTTTAAACTCTAACTGACACTAGTCTGTACTTTGAATCCTGAGAGTAAGTGGCCATATAATGCTGGAGGCTAGAAGAAGAATGAGGAAGAAAATGTTCTCTCCCTTTCCTTGGTAAAATAAATGCAGTCATGGTTTATCTTTGTCTTCTCTCATCTTCCCTCCTGCATTCTTCATCCATCACCCCTTATAAAGCATTCACTGTGTTAGTATCATTTACCTCCCCTTTCGTTGCCACTACCAGCCAAGCCCTCCACTGGGTTTTACATGGAAAGAGGTGTTGGTTGATTCCTACTGAGATATGAAACACAAGAGCCATGAGACACATCTGCTGTCCCATCATCTTCATTTGCATTCATGCTGCTCTGGGCCAGGCACTGCGTGGGCTCCTGTCTGGGTATGAAGATGAGCAAGCCAAGATCTAGATGGCCAAAGGGTTTTCTGTTCAGCAGAGGATGTATGAGACACATACATCAAAATGCAAACTGAAAAAAAAAAGGCTGATGCCATGAGTCAGATTTTGTGCCGTGGGAATTCAAAACTAGACCGATTATTTCTCAACAGTGGGATGGGAATGCTTTCATGGGGGTGCCATTTGAGCTAAGCCTTGAAGGAGACTTGAGATTTGGAAGCGAAGCAATGAAGTAAGAAAGGCAGGCACAAGATGTTTGCTTTTTTATTTTTATTTTTTAAAGATACTTGTTATTCTAAATGAACTCTAACTATGTAATAACCTAAGATGAAAAAAGTCAGGAGATGGAGGAAAATGCGTGTGGGCAAGCTACTACCAAAGGGTCTGCCTTGATGAAGCTGCCCCAAACCATGGCCTTCAGGCGTCATTCCTGCTTCTTCCTACTTTCTCTCTGTCAAGACTCTAAGATGCACTAGATGTTTTACAACCGATTTCACTGCAGGGGCTCAGGGAGGGGGGCGGTAGGGTGGCTCTGGTCTCCCTGAGGCCTGGGTGAGTTCTTTCAAAGCTCAGGATGGCCTGTGCTATGGCCAAAATTACCTGAACCTTGAAACAGGCAGAACCCTTTTTCCCTTGATTTGCTCACTGCTGATAATTACTCAATTATTGTAAGATATGACATTGCTTCAAGAGACCCAATGAATGTCATTTACTGCTAGATCCTAAAAATGTAAAATATTGTTTGTTTTGGTGAAAATTCAAACGGCAGGTCTTCTCCAGGACTTAATGTGTGCTTCAGACACACACCAATATTCTATACTATACCACTGTTAATTAAATCACAGTTGAAGAATACCTTGACTATTTTTTTTTCACATATCTTTTTTAATCTGGGCATTCTCCAAAATATTTTAAGGGAGTTGGGTTATCAGTGTGCCCATCATGCTTCTCTGCCTTCAGGTCCTTCCCCCAAAAGTTGCCACTGCTTAGGAAACTGTGCTATCCCAGGAGGAACTCAAGAGAGGAGTTGGTATAGAAAAGGAAAGAGAGAAAATTGTTAAGTCGACAAATAAAGCCTTTCTCATTTTGCATGCTGGTAGAGAACAATCTTGAACTTCAATGTGGGCAAAGAACTTTGTTCCTAGGGATTACAGTTAATCTTCCATGCCTAGGAAACATACCACAGACCCAGAAATAAATTTATAAGTGTGCTGACTTGCTTTAAATGTTCCCTATTGCCTGGGGGCTTATCTTCAACTTTCCAACCGCTGACATAGGATAGTTAGTTGGGGGGGGGGGGCTGCCCTACGCATTATACAGTGTTTAGCCGCATCTCTGGCTTCAACACACGCGATTTAAGTAGTACCCCCACCCCTCTGTGACAATCAAAAATGTCTCCAGACAGTGCCAGATGTCGTCTGTGGGACAAAATCATGCCAGGCTGAGAACTACTCATCTAGGCTGATTAGCACGTGGATCCCTACATAAATGCACATACCCAGGTCAAGAAATAACAAAAAGAGAGCTTCTGTTGTTAAAACTAGCTAAATTTGTACCACTGATCTCATCAAATGTCTTAGTAACATCACTCCAACCAGCCTAAGATGTGTTTAAAGGCTGATTACAACCAGAAAGTCACAATAAAGGGACATTTCGAAAATATTAGCATTTATTATTTTCAAAGTCTCTGCTCGAGCATGTTCAGTTTATTTTCCAACCCGACCAAAGAAATTTGGAGAAAAAAAAGCTGATTTCACTCTATTTCCACTGTGTTTTACGTAACACCTTGGGTGACAGTTTGGATTGTGTTGTGACACAACAGAAAGGCCAATTAGAATTGCATTGCATTGGCGTGGTGCTTTTCTCTTTACAAAGCACTTTCACACAGCTTACCTGTTTTGATTCTGATAACATCTTAGGAGACTGTTGGAGAAATTAATACTACATTTTAGAGGTGAGAAAGCTGAGGAGCAGAGAGCTGACATGGTGGGGCAAAGTCAGCCTGTCACCAGAATGCCTTGGCCGGCTCCTTCAACACTAACACCTCACACTTTGAGATTTTAAAGTATACTCTTTGGAAAGTGTTAACTACTACTCTTAGAAAGCAAGTCTCTGGTTTTTTCATCCAGAATTACATAACCTGCTGAAATGGTAAACAAATTTAAAAGCAGAATCATGTTTTTGTCAGAAATCTGACTGGCTGACTCTGCCCAACACACCATGTAGCCAAATACTGGGATGCATTTTGCACAGTCACTTTGCTAATCATAACCACATTTCAACAAGTGTTCCAAAAACTGGGAACACGCTGTTTGGGTTATGTCAACCTCTACCATCAGATCTCTTTTTTTGAAAAGAGTTGTAACAATGCTCTTTTGAAATCAAGCTGGACAACCTCAGAACATTTTTTTTAAGACATCTATTTTAAAATTAGCATCTAGCTGCCTGAAAAATTTCTAGCTACACTTTTTTCCCCCCAGATGAAGCAGTTTACAGAGAGAAGGCCAATTAAATGTAAAAGAAAAAATCTCCCTGCTCCAGAGATATGAAAACTCCATTCTGGCCTTCCCAGAATCAGAGAATTTTGAAGAACCAGAAAAGAAACACTGCACGAAAGACAAGGCACCCCCAAAATGGGAAATCCTACCTGGGTCTCCATATTTGGAAAACTTACAGTAATTCAGTGTAGCTTTAGAATGAGGAACTTAAACAGGTGCCGAAATGTAGATCATTTTCATTGGCTGGTAGCTGGTAGCTCTTCCCTTTAACATCGAGTAGCTTACCGTACCATGCAATTCTAGGCCACCCTAGCAATGGACCCACTCATCTGGGTTATCAGGCACAGTTCTGAAATTTTTGCTCGAGGGGCCCTGACCGTTACAGAAATGTTAATGGAAGTAGATGATGAATGTATTACCTCAGAACCCCAGAACCCTGCACCACTTTCCTCCCTAAGGAACACAAAGGGGGGGTCTACTTCCTGAAACACTCAGCGGAGCTGGGGGAAAGTCCACTTTCCACAACCCATGTTAAGCGGGGTGAAGGAGACCCATCCTTTCCTGGGATTTCTTTCTCATGCTAGTTCCTCAGGAGCAAGGGAGGCAAAATTACTTTGTGCTTCTCAGTTACTGGTTCTTTTTCCCTTATGGAAAAGCTGAACAGTAGTCAAGAGAGAACATGATACTTAGTCCAACGCAATTGGAAGTATACAGCAAGCACTGCCCTGGAAGGCTCTTCTGTTACCTACTCAGAATTTAATGAGAAGAACCACTTCAGGCACTACACACACAGAGCTCAATAGAACTCATGAGTTAGTTATTCAATTACCACGAGTTTGCAGGTCCATCAGTTCACAAGCTTACTAATACTTAAAGCCGGCACAGGGTACTCAAGTTATACTCTCTGATGATAGGTCTCTGTCGCAGTGGAAACTCAGCGTCTGGTTCATGAAGGTTCTAGGCAAACAGGATCTAAATTACAGATGAGATTGGCCCTCTTGACATCCTTAGCAATAGATCAGAAGTCTGCCTGAAGCTCCTATGTGTATCCGTAGCACTGCGAACTATCAATGATTAAATGATAGGAAGTCATTTCTTCTTGATAGGAAGTCAAGTCTCAGTAGAGCGAGGCTTCCCATTCTACTTGAAAACGACTAGCTTTGAGGGTCAATCCACCAGGCAGGGCAGAATGCCCCCTTTTCTGCTACTTATTTTACTTCATGAGGCAACCTCCTAACACTTCTAAACCCTAAACATTCATGCACCATCATCAAATTTTCTCCCAGGATATGGAAGAAGCGCTGCTTCTAAACCATCAAAACATGAATTTAGGAACCAGCTCGAATCTCCAAAAGATCAAGGATGAGGCAGGACCATCAAAGAAATGAAAGTCCCATTCCAAAAATTCAAAGTCAAAGGCTAAAAAGGAGACCATTTTTCGTGGGAAAATAAATTTTTATTATTAAACTTTAACTTTTATGGGAACAAATACTTTTCCTAGAAAACTTTCTAAACATGAGGCATACAAATCAAAATTTTGGAAGATGGTGGGATTTTTCTCTGATGCACTGCACCCAAGTAGTTCATTTTCTCTCTCTCATTTTCTTCAGAATTAAAAAAGCCTGCCTGCCCTTCTTTTCCCAGAATCCCAGAAGGAGACTGGGTCACCGAAGTCCAGCTGACCTCACTGTCCACGACCCATTTTACAAATATTCCACAGTATCTGAAATAGGAATGGCTGGCTCTGAAGGGCTGGGGGACCCAAGTCCACCGATAGGTGCCTGTCTCTCTAGCATCTAGCACCCAACCGCCAGTGGCCGCATTTTTACTTCTGTTTGATAAGCTGATAATTCAGAATATATCCTCAAACACGTTTTAAAACCCCCCAGCTGAGGCTCTGCACAATTCTGCCGCTCCTGACACATCCCTAGCACAGATATGAGCTTTTATGGCCCAAAGTAGCCAAACTGGGCAGGGATGAGTCACTTAACAGTTTAGGGTGTGCAGACTTTGCAAAAGCGACGCATGCTCCGGACGCCTGGGGGTGGGGTGGGGAGGGCAGCACCCTTTTCCGTGGAATCCACATTCAGAAAGCTGGCCGCAACCCCTGTCTCGGGACTGTTGGGCCTGTTAGAACTCTTTCCTGCCCTCACCAAGATCTCCTTGTAGAGATAAAAGTGGCCCGGGCAGCGGGATCACAGGTCCCAAAAGCCGCCCTACGCCTGGTTTCTAATACCGGAAGAGAGGGGGCTGCTTGGTCGGATGCGGGGGTCCCGCCGCAGCACGCTTGCTTGCATTTGCACCAAGCCGTTTCGGAAGTGGCCCAACTCGGGTTCCGAGAGACTCCACGTCCATAAACCACAGACGGCGGAGGCAGCGGGAGGGTGGGGCCCGGGTGCGGCCGGGGTGCGTCCTCCGAGCGCCCAGAAAGCGGCCGGCGCCCGGCTCGCCCAGCGGCCGCCGCCTCGCCCGCTCGCCCTGAGCGCGAAGTTCCGTCGGTCGTGGCTACCTGGGCCCGGTCTCGGGCCCCGTCTCGGGCCCCTCGAACGTCCGAGGCTCCGCGCCCCGCCCCGGGACGGCGCCCGCAGAGCGCAGCCAACCTCCCTCCCCGGCTTCGGCCGAGCCCTCCCGAGAACCGCCACGCCCCGAGCGGCGCCCGCGCCCCCGCGCTCCCTCCCGCGCGGCCCCGCCGCTCACCCTCGCCTCGGCCTCCGCTACGTGGCTCTCCCGCTCGCTCCCGGGGCGCTCCCGGCCCGACGGCGGCTCCGCGCCTCAAATACGCCCACCCCGCCCCGCCTCTCCCGGGGCGTGACGGCCGCAGGGTTCCCCACCCCCGCCCCGCCCCCGGGTGTCCGCCCCGCGCGCGCCGCTCCGGGGGGCGCTCGGCCGGGGACGACGGGCCAGAGGCTCCGCCCCCACGAAGGGCGACGCCCGCGGCCCGGGGTCCGTCCCCGGCGGTCCCGGGATACTGGGCGTGGCCGCATGGCCCGCGCGCTCGTCGGACTCCGCCGCGGACGCCGACGGCCCGCGGGGAAAGTTTGCGAAGTTTTGGGCGTTTGGGTCGCTGGGGGATTTTGCGTGCGGCCCGCTTGCTTGTTTTACCTTGTTCGGTTATTTCCTGCCCGAATCCCAGGCAGTCGCATCCCGCCCTCATTTTGCTTTACCTTTAACTCTCTCTCAGCATCAAAGTCGTCCCAAGAATTGCACCCTGGAAAAAAAGAAAGGCATTTTAGCAAACAAAAACCACAAACCTCTTCCATAAAGTTATCCTGACTTTGCATCCTATACGCTTGATTTTTTTTTTTTTTTTTTTTGAGGAAGTAGTTTCCGAGTTCGTACTTGATATTCTGAGCTCCTGATTCAAATATGTCCTGAGTCTGTGTGAAGCTGACGTGGGTTATACGAGTAAATGGGTAAGAAATGTGGAATTTCGTAAAAATTTCTTAAGTAATTATGTTTTATATACAAATAAACGGATTTCCTGTACGTAAAATATCACACTGATTTGAGTGTGACCAGGAGGTTCTGTCAGAAAGTTTTCTGAGCCGCTGAGGGAGACGTGTCCACATTCTTCCCCTTTGAAGGTGTTCATTCGCCTTCCTGGCCTGGGTCCAGCAAACCTGTGATGTGGGGACACGCGGGGTCGTTCTGCTCTTTGTAAGCCCTGTATCCTCAGCGTCTGCCCCTAGGTTTCGCACGTAGTAGGATCCCGGTGAATATTTGTTTAATGAATGAAGAAAAGAAATAAAGAATGAATGACATCTTAGGAAGTCAGAATGTCTGTTTTCTCACAGATTGGAGAATGGGACAATGAGCAAATGCAAAAATTACCTTTGGTTACGGTGGGAAAGGACAAAATTACAAATGTAGGAAAGGTTGCTACAGCAAATAATGGTACTTGCTGAAGGGAGGTGATATTTGGTTGCAAACACTTCACTGGGTAATAACTGAGTAAAATGGTTAGGTATGTCCAAGGTTTGTCTGTTTGTTTTAATTCAGATAATAATTAAAACAACTATATTAATTGAGCAGTTATGTCTCTTGAACTATGTGCAGTACTTTACATACCTATATGAGATGGGTGTTATTTTTGTCCCCATTTTACAGGTGAGAAAACAGAGGCACAGAAAAGTAGATATGACCGTGATCATAACATCGATCAAGTTGAAAGTGTGTCAGGGTCTAAGAAATAAGGTGTTGAATATTCACTGCTCAACCAGCTGAAGCAAAAACAAACAAAATGCCATCACCACCAGGCCACAGAAAGTTGTAGATTTAAAAGGAGCTTGGAAGGGTCATTCAGAAATGTAAAGAATGGCTGCCCACAAGGTAAAATGATCTCTGAGGGAATGAAGAAGAATTACTCTTTCTACCCCTTTATCTCTAGTGCTTTCTGTGTGATATTTCAGTTCAGTAGTAGAGTCTCCTCTCTGAAACTGGGATCCTGTGTCTGGTTGATAGCATGTGTGAGAGAGCCTCCGTACTGCTTGAGTGGATACACCTGGGAGTTTTTAGATTTGGGGCTAGAGGAAAGGATTTTGGTACTAGAGAATGGAGTCAAGTCTAGAGAAGGAATGTCTGCACCCGCTCTCAGCCTAGCCTCTTTTGCTCGTTTGGTTGGAGCCCCAGGCAGTGGGAGTAGGCCAGAAGTTGATGGATCTGGAAAGCTTTGAGAGACGCCCGCATCAAGGCCCAGGTGACAGAGTACAGTCCCCCGAAGGGAGGCTAACTCCCACCCCAGGGCAGTGCTGTCACTGCAGACTTCCAGAGACAGCCCCATGGGATAGGCATTAGCATTCTCCCACGGGGCGGGGAGAGCAGACACAGGCAGATGCTGCAGCAGGCTGGAGCTGCCCGGCTGACGGGTCCTCAGGAGAGGGGGCCTGCTGAGGAAGAACAGCCCTGCTCTTAGAAGAACCGAAGTGTTATGGGAAGCCCGTAACCTCAAGCAGGACAAATGAGACCTGGCTGGAACTGGCCCACTGGTGTTTGTGATCGAATTTTGTGACACAATACACGTGGTCTATGTTTTGGGCACTCAGTAAATAAAAAATCGAAAATGGGAACGTGATAGTGATATAATCTCACTGAAACAATGTGATTGAGGGATAGAGATTAATGAAGAGCCTGAATTACATTTTATAAAAAATAGCAGTAGCTTGCTACTCTAAAAAAGAGGGTAAATGATTGTTTGCAAAATGGATGATTGACAATGGGCTGCAACTATGAAGTTGGATTATATTAGGCAATGTGAGTGGCCTCATGATACTGGCTACCTGGGACCTTATAATGTCAGGGGACAAAGAATAAGGTCATATATAAAGCTGTATTGCTACTAAGGAAAAATTAAAGAAGTGAGCATTTTAATTTGGAATTTCACTCTGACCTTTCTTCCTCTTACCTCCCACTTGCTCAGCCCACCCCAGCCACTCCTGCCCCCAAAAGCTGTTCCTGTGGCACTCCTGACTTTGCATCCTTGCCCTGGCTGTTCCCTATAGCTGGAATACTCTCCTCCTGTCATCTACTCACTCTGTCACCTACTTTAAGCCTTTACTCAAATGTCACCTTCTCCATGAGGTGTCCTCTTGCCCCCCCTATGTAGAATCAAATCCACCACCTCCCACTGCCAACCCCTCTTACCCCCTCTAATTTTTCTTTCTTTCCACAGCCCTTATCAGCTCTAGAATTTACTTATTTACTATGTGTGTTTGTTATCCTTGATTTCTCCCTGCTTTTCCTTCCTGCACCCCTCCCTGAGGGCACAGTACTTTGTTACATTGTTCACTGATGTTCCCAAGTGCCACTCAACAAATATTTGCTAAGTGAACAAGTTTGTGAGCACTGGAGAAAAATCCAGTGGACTGTTTGATGTTATTGTGTTTTTTTTTTCCTTTTTTTTTTGCTTCAGTTGTGCCCACTGCTTGTGAGAATATCAAGAATTCTCCACTTGGGGAAGTTGAATTTTCCCCCTTTCTCACCATTCCCCCAAGGGGACTTTGCAAATACTTTTTTATTCACTGTTCAAATCACTCGGGTTTATCAGGACATCACTCTGGACGAACCTACAAAATCTCATGCCCTACTCAAGTTTCCATGTGCTTGTAGCATTCAGTTAAACTGTCCACAAAAGTCATATTAGGAGATGCACTAGTCAAAATATAAATTTCATACCAAATAAACATTTTTTGCTTTAGTCTCACACATAAGTTAAAGTTTTAAAATATTAATTACCATCTATTTTCAACACCCTGAAATATTGACGTTCCTTTGTTCTTCCTCATGCAGAAACATTTTTAAATTCGTACGTTTAGTCACTATCGTTATACACTCTAGGCACCCCTAGATTATACCATCTCAGTCTTTATCGTCTGTCTTTCCTTCTGATTTCGTTTGTGCCCCCAGCCCTCCTCCCTCTATCATTCTCACATTCAGCTTCATTCAGTGTTCTAACATTGTATTACAGTTAGGTAGTATTGTGCTGTCCATTTCTGAATTTTTACAATCAGTCCCATTGCACAATCTGTATCCCTTTGGTTCCAATTACCCCAAATCTACCCTATTTCTATCTCCTGATGGTCTCTGTTCTTAACTGAAATTCTCTAAGTTCATTCACTGATGTTCGTTCATATCAGTGAGACTATACAGTATTTGTCCTTTTGTTTCTGGCTAATCTCACTCAGCATAATGTCCTCAAGATCCATACCTCATAGCTTTATTCTGTCTTACAGCTGCATAATATTCCATCGTATGTATATACCCGCAGCTCGTTTAGCCACTCGTCTGTTAATGGACATTTGGGCTGTTTCCATCTCTTGGCAATTGTAAATAACGCTGCTATAAACATTGGTGTACAAATGTCCATTTGTGTCCTTGCTCTCATGTCCTCTGAGTAGATATCTAGCAATGGTATTGCCAGATCATATGGCAATTCTATACTTAGCTTCCTGAGGAACCGCCAAACTGCCTTCCACAGTGGTTGTACCACTTGACATTCCCACCAACAGTGGGTAAGATTTTATCGTTTTCAACCCCTTTCCTCTGATGCCCCTTAAGATGATAAAAAACTAAAAGAGTAAAGAATTCAATTCATAGAACTGACTAAAAATTGACTGCTTTTTTTTTTTTTGGATAAATAGAACTAGTCTCAAAGCAACTCCATTATCAGCCAACTTCTTAATATATCTTGCATAGTAAATTCAAATTATTCTATGTATACTTTTCTTTTAACGTCATCTTTTCTTTTTGGTGGAGAAAATAAATCAGTGCTATTGTCTTGCCTTGACTGTCAGGGAAAATTATTTACTTTTCATCCATGTTCAGCATCAGAATTCAGAAGTCCCAACTTTTACAAATGATCTCAAAAAAACACACCAAAGAAATCTGCAGGGACTTGTCTATGTAAACCAAAGAGAAAACCAGGTTTTCGAAATTAGTCAAATAATAAAGTATGCAAAAGCAAATTCTTTCATCCAGTTTTCCTCTGTAAGAAGGAAATGTCCATGTGAAGGACACACTTGATGGAGCTGAGAAGGTTTCTTGTCATCCTCTCGGATAAATCTGAAAGAACCCTGATGGCTGGTAGTGCTCATGCATTTTGTCGCCTCTAGGTTAGCACATTGAAATGACTGCCTGTTGGGAATGACTCACTGTGTGGCTGGGTTTAATTATGAAAACACAGCCACTTCCCAGAGGGGTAGCCTGGCAACCAGTTTACTTGAATGGGTCATCTATAATAAATGACTAACCGATGGGTATTAAAGAGGAGTGACCTACAGGAATGCCCTTTGTCTCTTAGGAAAAGTCTGTAGATCTTAAGACTTTGAGTCACGGGCCACATGCCCGGGTGGGGCACCCCTGCCCTTCGAAGGTTAGCTGCTGGTGATAAGAAAAAAGGGACAGCCAAACCAGTTGTATGGCACAAGGACTTAGTGACCCTCTTGCATTTCCTTCTGTTAATCTTTGGTCAAATCAGAATAGAAAAAAGCCCTTGCTGCCTCGCTACTTAAATGGAATCACTTGTCCCTCATTACATGGTCAGACATCATTTTTAAAAATTTCATTGTGGTAACATATATATGTATATAACATAAAATTTATTACCGTCTCCGCCATCTGTTACCAAGATTTTTTCATCATCTCAAGTAGAAACTCTGTACTTATTAAGCAAATACTGTCCCTTCCACCTCCACCCAGCTCCTGGTAAGCATTAATCTACATTCTGTCTCTATGAATTTGATTATTCTAGTGAAATCTAGTAGAATGATGCGGTATTTGTCCTTTTCTGCCTGGCATCTTGGCACTCAGCGTGATGTTTTCAAGATTCCTCCATTGTTGTCGCCTGTGTCAGAACTGCCTTCCTTTTTACAGCTGTTTGATATTCCGTTGTAGGCATATACCCCATTCTGTTTTTCCACTCATCTGCTGATGGACCAGACGTTCTCTCTGCTTCACTTCCTCACTTGTGTATCCCAGAGAGCTTTCGGTGCCAAATGGGTACACCGAGAAAAGTTAGCAAAGTTAACAACAGTTAACTCTCAAAGTTAACAAAAGGGTCTTGGCATGATCAAGGTATGATCAGGTTATGCCTAGGAATTTATCATTTGTACACATGTGGTGAATGGCTTATTAGTTTCCAACTCAAAGCTTATATAAGTTCTTCCAAGATAAGTGTATGAGGCAATCGAATAAAATCAATAAAAATATTATTCTATGGGACTTCTATGGATAGATTATCGTGCTAGCTGAAAGAAAGGACAAACCCAAGCCAGGCCCTTAGCAATAAAATGGCTGATTTTTACTGATGTAGAGATTTTAGGAGCTGATAAGTAAGCAAGGACTCTAAAAGAGGCATCTCACCAGGAGAGAGAGGAGGGCTTATAGAAAGCCAGAAGACCCAGAATGCACTCAGGGAAAGGAAACTTCAGGTAGACAGAACCAGGAAGGAGCAGGATTTGAAAAATGGAGCAAAAAGGGAGAGTGTTCTTGGGTGAATTTTAAAAAAAAAGAAGGAAAGAATAATTTGGAGAGTAATATAGAGCCAATTTTTTTTCCAAAGCCAATTTTTAAGAGGAGAACGGACTTGAAGAGAAAGGATAGAAGAAAGAAAATAAAAGTCTGAAAATACGAAACGTGTGAGTGAGCCTGGAGCAAGCCAGAAAAGGGAAGAGGAATTACCCAGAAACCAGAACTATTTTGGGCCAAATATGGAAAGATTGTCTCACCACAAGACGAAACTTACGAAATATAAACAAAAAGATATTGATAATAAGTGATATAGACATCAGAATACGCAAACCGCCCGAAAAGGGAAAGCAAAGAGGTCTTTCCAGTTTTCCCATTCGGACCTGGGAGAGGGATGATAAGTCGGGCAATTCTGTGTGTGTTTCCCACACACAAAGTCAACACCTCCAGGTGAAAAACGAGAAGTTGAGTCAGGCGTCCGGACATTTGGCCTGTCTGAAGCCAGCGACTGGAAACACGAGTTTGGAGACGTGTGGAACATGGGAACATGTGGCTGGCAGACCGAGGGACTTGCAGACAACGCTGCGTGTCATGTGGACACAATTTGTGCTTTGAAGACAGAACAGTAATCCAGTTCCAGAACAAGATGATCGTGGCTCTCTGCTCCAGACTGATTCAGAAACATTTATGGAAGGCCTAATAGATGCTTTAACTTTTTGACAAAATCCACCCATTCCATTGTGAATTACTGATTATCTATGTTAATTTTTATTTCATTTGTTAATTTTTTAAATTAATAAATAAATTTTTTTTTAAATCCACCCATTCCAGCTCACCAAACGAATGGGCTCATCTAAACCTGGTCAACAAACTGAATAGGGTTGGTGGCAGTGACACACCAAATGCTCGTTTGCAAAGCTCCCCCAGTTTGGGCTGCAACTGGAGCCCCTTAGGGAGTACAGGAGAAACTGTCACCTGCCTCAAAGGCAGACTCCCTCTTCTTGGATGGGGAAGCCAACTGCACGAGGGAGTGAAGACGTGTCCCAGGTGCCATAGCAGGTAGAAAGCCCCTTCTGCAGCCCTCAGCCTGGGCTACCTCAGCTCTGCCTTGTCTGTTAGTCAAGCCCGACTCCAGGATAGCCTTTCACACTTTCTCCCTCCCAAACCCACATTCTTCCCACAGCCAGGCACTTCTCTATGTCAGCAGGGGCTTCTGACACAGCTTCTGCTTTCATAGCTGATAGGGCCTGTGACAGCAGAGCTGGATTCCCAAGTAGCCAAGAACTATTAAGTCTATGCACTCAATCACTTCACAGACTGTTGAGAAACACAAACAAGGGAAAGGGATTGATAGAAAGGGAAGGGCTGGTTGTTATTTTAGCTAGCATGGTCAGGGGAGGCCTCTCCAAGGTGATTTTGAGCTAAGACCTAAATAATGAGACGGAGGCCGCCATGGAAGGAGCTGAGGAAAGAGCGTTCCTGGCCGAGGGAGGCAGCAGGGGCAGGTCCCAGAGTAGACAACTGTTGAGGTCTTGACCTGCCCACTCCTTCAGAAATCCTCCCCTCTGCCATCCTCGCAGGGCTGGCCCCAGCAGCCATGTTGGCACCCCACTTCCTCTCACCCCCCCGCTGGAGCTCAATCAGCAGTGAGCTCCTGAAACAAGCTGGGTCATTCGGATTCTCTCTCTCCTGGGAGTTTGGGTTTGGGCCTGAGAGTGCATTGGTCAGTTGGGAAGTGTGGCTGGGCCTGTACCATGTAAACCTGAGAGCTGTGGGTGACCACTTTCTGCCATATACACTGAAGAACAGGGAAAGCGGGTCTGCAGAGACAGGCAGCGATGGATTCAGAAGCTGAACAGAGAGAACAGACAAGGAATGGAGCATCCTGAAGAATCTAAATTCCTGGTTCCAGACCCTTTTATAAACCTAGTCACTTTCTACAGTTGGATTTGGTAGGCCATCCTTGGGTCCTTATTTTAAATTTAAAAGAAAAAAAAATTCTTTTTCTGCTTAGGTTTGCGGAAGCTGATTCCTGTCACTTGCCACCAAGGAGTGCTAGTACAGAGCACAGGGCCTGGAGGGGTCACTGGAGACGACATGAGTAGTGGAAAGCTGGGACCCAAGTGTCTGCTGGTGGAGACTTGTGTCAGAGAGAACCGGCTTTGTGTGTTGCTGCTGTAGCTACGGCTGGTTGACTCATGTTCCAGCCATTGTACACTGGGGCCTGGAGACACCCCTGCTCCCCAGGAAGTCTTTTCTGGACACTTGGGGCTGGACTGCACCTTCCCTGCTAGGTGACCTGTTCCCCCCCACCCCCCGCCCCCATCCCTCACCTCAGGCTTGCCCAAGTTCACAATTTCTGGATTCCCATTCACGCGTTCTGGCCTCCAACTAGTCACATCCTCCCAGGACTGGTATTCTGCTTCCCACCCGCCCCTCAGCAGATCCCATCCTTCTCTCTTCTCGGCAAAGTCAGACTTTTTTGGTTTTTTCCCCCCACGACACACAGGGTTGCTTTGTATGGATTTTCCCAGCCTTTAACTAAACTGGAAGACTTACAACACTCATAGCCCTCTCTGGGTGCATCCCCTCCAATCTGCAGATCTTTGAGATGTTAGGGAAGGCAAGGGGGAGGGGGCGGGCTGGGAAATGCATCTGCCCCTGTGGATAAGCATCGCCTCCATGGAGCAGTCAGGCTCCCAATGCAACCAAAATCATGGGGCTTGGTAGGGCAAAACAGGACCGACAGGCTCCCACCCACTCAGGCCTCCTCCCAGATCTGCAATTAGCGCCCTGCTGTGCATATTTTCAACCCCATCTGTTAGCCAAGAACCACAGACATCGCCAAGGAATGAACTGGAGAGATCTGGTTTGCACAGGCAATCAGAATGTGGAGGAGGATTTACCCCTGTCTGCATTTGGAAGGGCACGCCATGTGCTCTGAACCCCAAAGGGCAGAACTAAGGTCACAAGCCTGCAGAGAAGCTGACACTTTGATTACACCTGGTTCTTTACTATAAACAGTGGAAGGCCACTGAGTCCAAAACCGTATTCTAAATCACACCTGTAGTGTAAGACAGGACAAGCAGGCAGATATTTGTCAGAGAAAAACTTTCTAATCCAAACTGTAAATCAGAGCTCTTCAAATACCTTTTTCTCAATGACGGCAATGATATACACACACTTGTGGAAACCTCAGAGCCCATAGTCCCATCCAAGAGTAAAAACAAGGGTTCTCTTGAGTAGGGCATAAAATTTTATGGGTTTGTCCAGAGTGATGCCCCAATAAATCCCAGAGTGATTTGAACAGTGAGTAAAAAAGTATTTGCAAAGTCCCCTTGGGGGAATGGTGAGAAAGGGGGAAAATTTAACTTCCTCAAGTGGAGAATTCTTTATATTCTCACAAGCAGTGGGGACAACCAAAGCAGTAGGCTGTGCCCCACTCTTGGGGTTTGTTCATATGAAACTTAACCCCACAAAGGATAGGTCAAGTCTACTAAAAATTAGGCCTAAGAGTCACCCCCAAGAGAAACTCTTTTGTTGCTCAAATGTGGCCTCTCTCTCCAACCAATACAAGAAGCAAACTCACCACCCTACCCCTGTCTACCTGGGACATGACTCCCGGAGGTATGGACCTTCCTGGCAACATGGGACAGAAATCCTAAAACGAGCTGAGACTCAGCATCAAGGGACTGAGAAAATGTTCTCAACCAAAAGGGGGAAGACAGAAATGAGACAAAGTGTCAATGACTGAGAGATTCCAAACAGAGTCGAGAGGGTATCCTGGAGGTTATTCTTACGCATTAAGTAGGTATCACCTTGTTAGTCAAGATGTAATGGAGAGGCTGGAGGGAACTGCCTGAAAATGTAGAGCTGTGTTCCAGTAGCCATGTTTCTTGAAGATGATTGTATAATGATATAGCTTTCACAATGTGACTGGGTGATTGTGAAAACCTTGTGTCTGATGCTCCTTTTATCTACCTTGTCAACAGATGAGTAAAACATACAGCATAAAAATAAATAATAGGGGGTCAAATGTTAAAATAAATTTAGTAGATTGAAATGCTAGTGATCAATGAAAGGGAGGGTTAAGGGGTATGATATGTATGAATTTTTTTCTGTTGCCTTTTATTTCTTTTTCTGAATGGATGCAAATGTTCTAAGAAATTATCATAATGATGAATATGCAACTATGTGATGATATTGTGAATTATTGATTATATATGTAGAATGGAATGATCATATGTTAAGAATGTGTTTGTTATATATGTTTTAAAAATTTTAAAAATTAAAAAAATGGGTTCTTACAATCTGATAGGAAACTTATTCAATATCTAGCATGAAATTGGAAGTGGGCAGAAATTAGCTCATGAAAATTGAAGTTCCTGTTTATAGAGATGAGAATGAACACTACAACTTTTAAGTTAATAGAAGCAATTCCTAGGAGCAAAGAAAACTTCAGAACTGAGCAACTAATTCCTACTGATGTACTTGGTCTGAGATCAAGAAAAAATTTACCTGCTACTCATATAGCATTCCAGAAAATAAACTGTTGTTCGTCTCCCTTTGCAACCTATTTCAAGTATAACCATGATCACTACCTAGTGTTCCTCTGTTTCTGTGCCAATTCACTCATTCATTCACTCATTAATTGATCCATTCATTCTTTAGTATTTTCCAAGTACTTCAGTAGAAGTAGAGGACACAAAGACAAGTAAGTTTCCCGGGAGTGCGAGGGAAGTTCAGTGGTAGAATTCTCACCTGCCATGCGGGAGACCCGGGTTCAAGTCCTGGCTCATGCATTTCCCAAAAACAAACAAAAGAAAGAAAACAATATACAGAAAGTCAACATACGGTGCTGCAATAATAGGATACTCACATGGAAAAAGAATGAAATATGACCCCACCATACAGCACACACAAAAAAGGTAAGTTTCCCCTTCAAGGATCCCCAATGACTGGGTCAGACACTCGCATAAATAATTAAGCACAGTACAAAATGATAACTGCTGGAATTGAGGAATATACCACATTGCCCTGGGAGGAGAGAGAAATGAGTAACTTATTCTTTGTGGAAGTGGGGAGAGATGAGGCAGGGCAATTAGAAACAACCTGAGCAAGGGTAAAGGGGGAAGGGTGACAGGTGTGGTCTAATAAAACACTTGCCCTGGGTTTATTCTGTGCCAGGTGCTGTTCTAGACGTTTTCTATCCTGGGATTTATTTAGGCCTCACAACAGCCCTGTGAGGTTAGTACGATCATTCTTCCTATCTTGCCGATGAGGAAACTGAGGCGTAGAGACGTCACATCGCTTGCTCAGAGCCACACCCCTCCTGAGTGGCAGCATTGGGGGTTGAAACCAGGCAGGGGGCCTCTCAGTCCATGCTGGGGAGCTCTGTGCTAACCTGCCTGGTCAGAGAGCACGTGCGGTGTGTAGAGGTAGGTAGGCGTGCTGTGGTCAGACTCAGAAGGGCCTTTAATGCATGTGCTTTATCCTACTAATGATGGAAGCTTTTTTTTTTAAGTGCAATTTTCTTGAGATAAATTCATACACCATACAGCCATACGACGTATAAAATCAGAGCCATTATAACCAGACATGATTAGACAGATCTTTGCTTTAGAAGGTAGCACAGGGGTTGGATGAATGATGATTGGGAGGACGGGAGAGATTCAGAAAGAAAAAGATCGATAGGAGGCTGTTGGAACCCTCTAAGGGAGGATCCAGGACAGTGGCAATGAGAACAGGGAGCGGTTATCTCCGTTTGCTCACCTGGGATATGTGAGCGCTGGATGACAAATACCTGATGTGGGGGCCACCACCCAAAGCAGAAGCGATAATGATCGCAGCACTTTTTCTTGCCAAAGTCAGATGCTACCTCAAAATCGTTCTCAGCCAGTGCTCCAGGCAGCCACTACCAATCAGTCAGAGTCAGTGCATAAGATGCAACCGATTAGTCATCCCTCACTGGGATAGCTATTTCATAGGTGAACTTCTCAGGACTCAGTGGCAGATAGAATTCATGAATGAGGGAGAAGGAGTGGTCACAGAGAACTTGGAAGCTTCCAACTTGGAAGCCTGAATGGAAAGCGATGCTATAACTGATTGGGATGGAGAACAGAGAAAGAGCGACTGGGAAGGGAAATCATGAGTTTGGTTTTGCACATCCTCAGATCTGAGGTCCAGTGGGGCGATCCAAGAGTGAAGGTTAAGAATGAAATGTGGCTCTGAGCTCAGGACAGACCCAACCTAGAGCTATGGTAAGGGAGAGTTGCTGAAGCCTTGGAAATGAACATCATCTCCCAGAAAGGGTAGGGACAGAAGAGGACTGAGGATGAGCCCCGGGGAGCACCAGCCCTAAGTAGTGTGAGGAGAAGGAAGAGCATGCCTTATCGCCAGGGAGACAATAAGAGACTGCCTTATCGCCAGTTTCCAGGTGGGGCTGGTTGGGGGTGTTAAATACCTCACAGAGGTCAAGAGCAAGAGTGGGTGGAGCCTGGAAAGAGGCTTTGGTAATGGGGAGCCCTTTGTTACCAATCTCGAGAGAGCATTTTCAACAGTGTGGAGTGGGTGGAAACCAACTTAAGTGGTTTGGTGGTTGAAAAGAAGATGAGGAATAGAGAACCATTCTTTCCAGAAGTTTGGAGGCAGAATTGAGAAGATCCAGGGCATGTTGCTGGATGGAAGGAAGAATCAGGTGAACAGAATGAGGTGGAAATTGGGGGGTGGGGGTGCAGCTATTCTTTAATGGTTCAAAGTTTCCAAGGAGGCTGGGAGAGATGAATTTAGAACCAGGAGGACCTCTTGGAAAGAATAGGCTCTTATCACAGAGTGTAATTTTACACGTATTGGTGTGACTCTTAGCACCAGTCTGGGTGCCATCTTTTTTTTGGTCACTCTTTTACCCCCAACGCTGATGCCTAACACAATTCCTGACACTGGTTGAATAAGTGAATAAATGGCATAACAACCTCTCTTTTCTTAGACAAAAAGAACTTACGTTATATGGGCCAATGTTCTTCATAATAGGGAATGGAGAAAGTCATTTTCAGCTGGTTGATGGAGAGGATGAGGGAGGGAGTGGGCCTGGGCGAAGGAACCAATAGTGTAGCCATGATCTGAGTCGCCAAAATTCACATAAAAGCTACACCAGACTTTTCACAGGCAAAGAAAGTGAAGGCAACAGTCATTATTTCTTTTTGAAATGCAAAATAGAAGTCCATGTGACCAAGGGTTCCCAAAGCTCCATCGTTAATGAAACCCTTGGTACTTCCTTTATAATTTTCTCTTTTCTTGAGGTAAGCACAGAGTAACCAGCTCCATTTTCTAGCATTTCTTGGTGGGAAGAAGCTGTCTAAGATGAATATGTTTAGAGGTGGATTACTTTTTCAAATAAAAGTGAGGTCAGGTCTGCGACAAAAGGGTTCCTTCCACATGTGTCTTTTCTTTCCCCTAGGTATAAAGGTGTCTTTTAATGTTTTCCCTTCGCCGTAGCTGGTGAGGAAACAAAATTACATGACTGTTAGCCAAAGAACACAACAGCGGGAGCTCCATCATGATGCATCTTTATAATTAAGATGAGGTTGATATGGGGAAAATGTGCTCCTTTAGCAATATGAAATATTCCATGTTATTTCTTCTGAAGCTCTCAAATGCTTCTTCGGAAGGGTAGGCAATTTTGCAAGTCGATAGTTTCTAGGTGACTGAGTTCTTTAGATAGCTCTCTCTAAGTGCGTCACAGCCTAGTTCTCACAACCTCACAATATTTCAAATGTCAGTGAACTGTGGGACAGGAATCAGATTTACCACCCCAGGATGCAGAACAGGCTTTGGGGGCTAGATTTGCCATTTCCAGAAAGATGGAACCCCTGCTTCTCTGTTCTTCCTGGAGGTTGCAAGGATTAAGTGCAACCTCCTTAACTCTCACATGACAGAATTAAGGTTCTTAAATGAAAAATCTAGGTAAGGAAAACCCAGCAGGGTTTTTTTGACTTAGAGAGGTCAGATGGCATTGTACAAAGTCACCCCCACCCTACCCCCAGTTTGGTTATCCCCAAAGCTGTACAAGAAGTGGGCTCCAAAATCGCAGAGTGGATGTATTCATGTTTGCTTTGTTTTTAATTTTTTTATTGCGGTAATAACATTTCCCAGATAACATTTCCCAGTTTAAGCACTTTCAAGTGTACAATTTAGTGCTGTTAATTACATTTGCAATGTTGTGCCACCCTGACCACTGTCCATTACCAAAACTTCTTCCTCGTTCCAAACAGAAACACTGCACCCATTAAGCATTAGCTTCCCAGTCTCCGCGCCCCTTATGTTAATGTTTTGGGTTCGGTTGTTTTGCTGTTTTTTAAATGAGGGTGCTGGCAGTTCCTCATACTATCGCAGTTGAAATCAAATCATGTGCTTTTATGTTTGGACATCAGGCACCTCCTACTCCTGACTCTGTGACTTTGGAGGCGTTTATTATGTAAAAAAAAAAAAAAAAAAAAAAAAGCAGAAGTGTCTCCCCAGGAATCCCTTCTTTTCCTGTTGCTACAGGTGAGCGTATGCAAGCATCTCTAAATAGGGCGTTCTTGCAATTTTAGTGCACGTGGGGAAATCATAGCTAGAACTCAAGCCACATGACATGGTTTATTGGCTGAGTTGGCAGTGGAAGCTTTCACCACCCAGGAGACCTGCTTCAGACAGGGATGGAGTCTTCACATCTGGGTGTGAGCCCCTTGAGGCGGATCAAAGCTCCAGGCTTGATGTGAAGTCAAAGGAAGCCTCTGTAGTTGAATAGTTGAATGGAAGCAGTGGATGGTCTGGATTAGTCAAAGCCATAAAGAGCTGTAGTTCCGGTTTTCCATGTACCGGAGGTCTGCAGGGTGGCCATGGGTGGAAAGGGGGGACAAGAGATCCAGGCCCCACATTTATGAAGACCCTCAAATCTGGACTTTTGCACTATCTGCGATTGAGCTTATAAATTCAGACACAGAGCTATTCTTACAGGAGGGAAAGAAGACAATCTTTCAGCCTATGATTTCAATTAGAAAGTCACAAGCATTAAAGTATATAACAATTTTTAAAAATCTGGTTAGCCTATGTGATGATATTAAGAATTACTGATTGTACATGTAGAATGGAATGATTTCTAAATGTTTTGTTAATTTTTTTTTAATTAATAAAAAAAAAAATCTGGTTAGCCATTTCTGTATGTTTTCAATACACTCAGAACCTCAAAAATGGAATTGGCCTGCCTTCCCTCTGCTTCCCTATTAGCAGAGGGGCTTCTGTTGAGTGTGGACTGAATAACTATGACCCATAGGATTCTGAATAATCCATGCTTATGGAGAGTTTACCAAGGGATACAGCTCTTATACCCTTTTCCTGACAGTCAACTGTCCCCTGCAGGTGGTGACCACAGGCATCTTCTCCTACAGTTGCCCAAAGCTCCAGCACAGGATGCCCCATGTCTGCTCCCCAAGCTGGCCTACCCATCGATTGAGCCCCTCGGGGCCTTGGAAGGTGGGGTGGAGACCAAGGCCTGCTGTGGCCTCCAAGGACATTGCTGAGCATTTGGAAAAGAGCGCACAAAAAGAGAAGTCATAATACTGCTGAAACCAGTCTCGTGACAATTTATAGTTAATGTTTCACCGCAGAGCTGAGCTCTCCACTGCTTCTCAAGGTTTTTAGGATGAAAGGTGGCAGTCATGCTCATCTCTCTCATTGGCAGTTCACGTGGCCACTCATTGCTGAAGCTGCACCTCCAGCCCTTCATCAAGAAAGGCCATTAGGTTAATGAATTCAGAGCATCAATATAATCAGTCACAGAGCTTCAGTATTTAGAATCACAGGCTCTTTTCTAAAGGACAGTGCAATGGTGACTCAGTGACAAGAATTCTGGCCCGCCGAGCCGGAGACCTGGGTTCAATTCCCGGAGCCTGCCCTTGCCAAAAAAAAAAAAAAATTTAAACAGTGTAAGGGCCAGGATGCCAAGAATCACCAGTGAAGACAGATGAACAGGCAGCGATATCTGTAGGGTGATAAGAGTGATAATTCAACCAATATTCATCAGGGCTTACTCTGTACAAGCATTGTGCTAAGTCCCAGGAGGAGAGAACATTTACTTCTGATTCTCAGAGACCTTCGAGGAAGTTTGGTATCATTCAGAGCTCAGGTTTTGGAATCAGAAAGACATTGGCCTGAAAGCACTTGGCAGAGATCTTGTCACATATAGAACCTGAGCAAAGGGCATTTCCCATTCTTTTCCTCCAGCAGCTTTGTTCTCATCAACCCTCCCAGGGACTGGACGCCTATTTCCAAATCCTATGGTTCCCTGCCTTGTATTGCCAGAGCAGGCAGAAGCCAGGTACCTTCTTGGCCCTCTGCTAAGTCTGCCCAGTATACCTCAAAACTATGCTCCTCCTTTTCTCCAAGATGCCCAAGTGCAGCCAAAGGTGAATCTCCGAGGTCCTACCTGCTGCACTTCTAGGGGACCATCCCTGGTCTGGTCAGTCCCAATACTGTTCACCTCCAGGCTGGGTCAGTTTTACTACTGAAATAACCTCCGGAGTCCCCAGGTCCGGGCAACCACTCTTTTCAAACCTCACCTCTGAGCATGTCATATCTGTTCAGAAACTATTGATGTCTTCCCATGGCCTCTAAATTAAAATGAAATCCCAACCTGTGGTTCTCAGTTGGGCATATGACTTGGCTCCACCCTACCTCTCTGTTGCATCTCTTTCTGGTCACCTGCATATACTATACCAAGGCCCCAGCCTTGGTGGACTAATTATATTCTTTGAGAATGCTCTGATCTTTCCTTCTTGTGTACTTTGCTCTTGCTGGACCTTGATGGGATTTTTTTTTTTTTTACTTTTTATTGTAGTAGCAAATATACAACTCAACAACCTTGATGGGATGTTAACATAGGGAGACAGTGTGACAAAGGAAGATGGCTAAAGGGAACAACCTGAACAGAGACACAGACATGGGAAGGATTGGAGACCAGAGAGGAAATATATTTGGTTACTGGGTGCTTAGCATGTACAATCCGAGAATCATAGTACTTATAGGGGAAGGAAGCTAAATGAGCCATCTGGTCTACTTATGGCCTTCAAGCTGGGGAAGCGTTTTCATTCCCATTCTATATATTAAACCACTAAGGCCCTTAAAGGTTAAATGGCATAAATAAAGGTAGGGAGAAAAATTGTTAGATAAACTGCGGCCATCTTATGGAAGGTCTTGAATGACAGCTTAAATAGCTGGTGCTATAGTCGGTTGACTGTGGGGGCAATTGAAGGCTTTTCCTAGAGTTGTGACAAGCAGAGCAATACTTTGAGGAAGTATTTTCAAACTTGTGAGGTTTGACCCATTAGTGGATCACAAGTTCAATTTAGTGGGCTGTGACCAACATTTTCTAAAATAAACTAGAAGAGACTCGAATTTTAAAAAATCAGGGTGGCCGGGCAAGCCATGGTGGCTCAGCAGGCAGAGTTCTCGCCTGCCATGCCGGAGACCTGGGTTCGATTCCCAGTGCCTGCCCATGTAAAAAAAAGAAAAAAATCAGGGTGGCAGTGTTTGTGACTTTTGGGTGTGTAAAGGCTTACAAAGCAAATGTAGTTCTTACTGGGTGTCCTGGCCAAAAAGTTTGAAAGCCCCAGCTTTAGGAAGCTTAACCAGGTGGCAGATCATAGGTTGAATAAGGGGCACAGTGGAACCTGAAGGCTGGGACTGTAGTTAGGAGGCTCCTCTCATAACCCAGATAGGCACAAAGAAGTCTGGTAAGAAGGAGAAGCTGTGGGAAGAGGAAAGAGGAGGTGAACATTAGGGATTCCATGGGAGTTAGAGCCTCAAGACATGGGCACTTGTTGGATACGGGGGCTCATGAGGAGGGAAGAATCACTCAGGAATGACTAAGAGTTATGCTTGTGTTCCTGGAAAAATGCTGGTGCTCACTACCAAGGGTAGAGTTTTAGAAGGGGCTAGCTTGAAGACCAGCACAAAAGACTGACAGAGGGACACACAACCATTGTTGTGGACCAGGCAGAATTTCAGCAGAAAACAGAATTCACACAGATGGTTCCAAAGAAGAGAACTGAAGGCAATGAGGACTTCCATCTGTGGGCAAAAATTTTTTTTTAATTAAATTTTTAATGTTTTAAAAAATATAACAACAAACACAAACATTCTTAACTTATGATCATTCTGTTCTACATATATAATCAGTAATTCACAATATCATCACATAGTTGCATATACATCATCATGATCATTTCTTAGAACATTTGCATCAATTCAGAAAAAGAAATAAGAAGACAACAGAAAAAAATTCATACATACCATACCCCTTACTCCTCCCTTTCATTGATCACTAGCATTTCAATCTAAGTTTATTTTAACATTTGTTCCCCCTATTATTTATTTTTATTCCATATGTTTTACTCATCTGTTGACAAGGTAGATAAAAGGAGCATAAGACACAAAGTCTTCACAATCACACAATCACATTGTGAAAGCTATATCATTATACAATCATCTTCAAGAAACATGGCTACTGGAACACAGCTCTACCCTTTCGGGCAGTTCCCTCCAGCCTCTCCATTACATCTTGAATAACAAGGGAATATCTATTTAATGCATAAGAATAACCTCTAGGATAACCTCTCGACTCTGTTTGGAGTCTCTCAGCCATTGACACTTTATTTTGTCTCATTTCTCTCTTCCCCCTTTTGGTCGAGAAGGTTTTCTCAATCCCTTGATGCTGAGTCTCAGCTCATTCTAGGATTTCTGTCCTACGTTGCTAGGAAGGTCCACATCCCTGGGAGTCATGTCCCACGTAGACAGGGAGAGGGCAGTGAGTTTGCTTGTTGTGTTGGCTGGAGAGAGAGGTCTGTGGGCAATCTTAAGGGATCCAACATGGGATGATGAGAACTCCAGAGATTAACTAAGGTAGCAAGCTCTTCTTCTCAGACTCCTCTTGACCCCAGGATTCCAGGGCACCATTTCTCAACTTCTCTTCTACTCTCCTATCCCTTTCAAGCACACAACTGCTGCTTGGTTTTTCACCATCATTACTTCTTCTGCTACAATAATTTGTACCTTCACCATCATTACAGACGAACATTTATTGAACCCTTATTCTATACCAAGGGCTTTGCATGCCTCATCTCACTTAACCACATTTACCTCGTGAATTAGACTTATCATCATTCCAACTTTACAGATGAAAAAAAATTTTGGAAAGTCAGGGAGGTTTAAAGACTTGGCCAAGTTCATGTAGTAAGTGGCAAAGTTGGAAATATGAAGCCAAGAGATCTGATTTCTCAGTCGTTCTTAATCCCTGCAATGTACTGCTAATTACAGAGAAATAGAGGCCAGCAAAGATAGGAAATGCCTGGACAGTTAACCCAAGCAGCAAAAGTTAAAGCAAGTCATTGGTGATGTCTCACTTTTTTGAGAAGTGAGACTGGACCTTTTCTGATCTTAGAAATCTTCCTAATTTCTTCTTGGAAGTTCTAGTGGGAGTTCTCTGGTCTAGGTTTTATCCGGAAGATCATTCTCCAACTCACCTACACCTACAGAGTTGGATGCTCGCGTCATGATCGTCAAGTTTAGCCAGGGGTGGAACTGGGTTGCCCTAGTTGCATGATAGTGGGTTGTGAACTTCTTTCACATCCTCCTCCCAGTTTTCCTCTGGTTGGGGCTCTCAGTGATCCCTTCTACTCGGCAACTGCTTTAATCTAATCCAGATTGAGATCCCAAAGAATTGCTCTCTTGAGTTTCAGGCCCTTGCACGGATTCCAAAGCTGTCTCTTTGGCTTCCTGTCTTCTCTGTGGCTCCTGACCATGGAAGTTCATGTCCTTAGTCAAGGTGCCTGAGTTGTGTTAACCTGACCAAATGTTAAGGTTGGTTCTAAACTAAGTCCAACTTCAGAGAGTCCAAGCAATGCTCTGAAGCTTGTTTTTCCAGCCAATGGGAAGCCCCAACCGGGAGCTGTCTGATTTCTACTCAGACCTCCTCCGACAGTCCACAGCTGACCCGATTTGGCATCTCAGATTATCCCCCTGTGGACCTCTCACTGGTCCCTCTTCCCAGTTGGAGGGGTCAGACTTCCCACCCAACTCGTGCTCTGAGCCCAGCGGAGGGTTAAGCAAGCTGTTTCAGTCAGTGCCTGGAGTCCGGCGCCAAGCTGCTGTCTGATGACTCATTTCTCTGAGGCCTTTGCCTTCCTCCCCTGCTTTATTGTCAGGAAATGACTTTTGAGAGCGTGGTCTCGCTTTGCTTTAAAAAAAAAAATGCTTTTCACCTACAGGAGATAAGAACCATCGGTCCCAGTGCTGTTGAGAATACACAACAGACACACATACAAACACACACATATGCACACACGTAGCTTTTTAAAACCAGGCTTCCTAGGAAGGAGGAATGTAGTGCTTCTCCTGGTGAAGGTGGTGAAATGTTCAACTGCTTTGCCCCTATCGCTCCAGCAAATGGAGATTGTTCTCTAGATCGGACAGGAAAAGGATGAAGGCAGTTAAGGAGAATGTAAGCATAAGTCACATGATAAGAAAAAAAAATCCAACTAATTTAAGGGCCATCAATTATCTGCCCAATGCCTTAGGGCACTGGTTTCAAACCTTTTTAATAGTATAACTCTTTTCAGATAAAATTTATACCAAGCTTACTATAAAAAAAATTAAAGAAATAATTTAAGTACACATTCTAAGTTAAAACTTAACACTTACTTTTTATAAAGTCAATCCAAAGGAAAAATTAAACTGTTGTGACAAACACTAAAACTTGAAATAATTCATTTAGGTACAACCGTTGCAATCTTAAATCAAGTTCAGTATCTACTTTACTTCCATATGTTGTTTTACTTGCAAAAGGGAAACGAATATTTTAAACAGCTTCTCTTGTCATCTGTCTACTCTTCAAATGGATCCTGATTCAAAAAGGAATACCAGAATATCTTATTTCCAAATTCAGTCATTAAATCAAAAATCTCTTGTCTTAAATATAAAAGTCAGACATGAAGCACCCCAAAGTTTTCTCAAACAGCAGCGCCACGTGGCAGGTTATGCATTTGCTTGTCGATGCATATCAGAGGCTTGCCAAGAGTATGGACCAAGCAGATGCCTCCAGAGCCTTGGATGGCATTTGACTAAGTGCAGCGTTCTTGGGAACAATTTTCGAGAGTGAGAAATAAAAGTCCAGTGCAGACCCATAACTTTACTAATTAATGGCAAATTGATCAGCATTTCAAACATAGGCACAGAAATGGCCAAAGAGCATAACTATCTATGGTGACAGAAGTCAAAATAGTGATGGTGGTAGAGGTGGCTACTGGAAAAGGGCACAAAGGAGTTCTAGAAGGCTAGAAATGACCCATATCTTGATAGTGTATATATCACAGAGTTTGTGTGTGTGTGTGAGAGAGAAAATTCATGAGCTGGACACTTAAGTCTTGTGCATTTTGTTGAAGAAAGAGAGAAGGAAAAATAGGGAAAGAGAGAAAGAGATAAGGGGAAAGAGAGAGAAAGGGAAAGAGAGAAAGAAAAGACAACACAAACTTTATCCCAAGATTGCTCAAAACCAGTCACCACAAGGTTTTTTGTTTTGTTTGTATGCTGTATGGCAGGGCCCCATTTCATTCTTTTTCCATGTGAGTATCCCATTATTGCAGCACCATTTGTTGAATTTTTGTTTGTCTGTTTATTTTTGCTTGTTTGCTCATTTGTTTTTGGGGGGGAAGTGCATGGACCTGGAATCAAACCTGGGTCTCCCACACAGCAGGTGAAAATTCTACCACTGAACTACCCTTGCAGCCCCCAGCACAAGTTTTTGAGATTTTTTTTTTTTTTTTTTTTGCATGGGCAGGCACCAGGAATCGAACCTAGGTCCCCGGCACAGCAGGCAAGTATTTTGCCACTGAGCCACCATGGCACCCGCCCCCCAGCTCAAGTTTTTGTACCAGTGTTTTCCAAAGTGTTACAGTTTGGTAGCTAATACATCTGTGTGTTTGTGTTTTTATTATAATCAGAAAAATAGTTGAAAATATTTAGAAAATGAAATCCAAGAATTTTAAAATATAAAAATCAAGTTAAATATCTTTAAAAGATGAAACACAAACTGCTAGTGGCCTTGCAATCACTCGGCAATCTTTGAAAAATCATGGAAAAACGAAGAGGTGTTAGGTGACCAGAGATTTGAATGTCAAACCAGTGGAAAAGACAAGGGCAGTATGCGAGGTCCAGCAGAAAGCAAGGACTTGAGTAGGCACCATCCTGGGTTCGAACCTTAAATCTGTCAGTTACCTAAGGCCCCGCAGCTAGTACCTTAAGAAATAGGCAGCCTCAGTTGTCCCATCTGCAAAATGTAAAATGCCATCTGCCTCAGAGTTGGGGGATTAAGTGAAAATATAGCTGAAATGTCCAGCACAGCTAGCAGGTACCAAACAAATATTCATTCCCTCCTGCATCCCATAACCCAGTAAAATATACTGCATTAGAGAATCTGATCACCTTCAGTTAGGGATGCCTTTTGATTCGTTTTTTTCCAGAGGCGAAAGATGAACCTGCACTCAGCAGGCAAGAATACTTGCCTGCCATGCCAAAGGACCCGGGTTCGATTCCCAGTGCCTGCCCATGTAGAAAAAAAAAAAAAAAATATATATATATATATATATGTATGAACCTGCATTGCACCATCCATAATCACAGCTGGCTCTCTTTGCTGTCGAGGACACATTTGCACGATGGTACCTGTAATATTCAATGCCAGTGGAGGTGCTGGTCATAGCACTTTACAGATACATGGCCAGAATGTGGGTGGAGCTGAGCAGCCATTTCATGTCCTGGTTCACGTCTGCAGGAGCGGAACATAAATTTGCCAATGGCTAGAAGGAACTTCTCTTGCTGCCTTCCTGGGTTTCCCCTTTCTCTTTTTTTCCGTCTCTCCTTTTCCCCACTCTGTCTCTGCCCGGCTCAGCTTAGCAAGCAGGAAAAAAATAACCACAGGTTATCCTAGGCATTGGGCAAAAGAGGGAAAAGCATTTCCCTACACTTTGAACACAGTTTCCCGTAGCTAATTAAATGCCAGGTTCTGGCGGTGCCAGCAGTGCAGGAGGGCGTGGCCAGCGCCCCTGGGTGCAAGCCTCCGCGTTCTGCGCTTCTGTGTGGCTTCTCACGTATCGGATGCATTGACTCATAAGAACCAGCATTTATTCTGGTCTCAGGGCCAGGTATCCCCCTGTGGAACATTGCCTGAAGGAAATGGTCTTGAGCTAGGAGGAAAACGGGCTAGGCTACCTACACTTGTCTGTGCTAATCTTCAGGTTGCAGGAAGCATGCCTCCCAGGGATATACCGACCCTTAAAAACTTGTTCTTGTCCTCGGATTGCAGAGGTCTGAACCAATGAGGCCCTGAAAACAGATCTCAGTTTCAAAGCACTCCTCTCTGCCTGGGAGCTCGGGACAGGAAGGGCTCCTCTCTGCTTTGATAACTTCTGTCCAGCGAGGAGTTGGAGATTGAGAGTTAGGTTTACAGCCAAAGAAACCAGAGGCTCCTAAGAGACATGCTGGCCCCCCCTGTGAGAGGTCCCATTGCTTTCCCCTGATCTTTATCCTTTTTCATAATTCAAGTTTCAAGCCTCCCTTTCCACCCCTCTGCTGGGGCGCTCAGAACCCAGAAGGGATCTGCCTTTCCAGGGGCCTCTTCCCGTGCTGTCGGCCAAGCACTAAGCTGGCCTGTGCATACAGTTCTGCCTCTCCCGGGGCTTTGGAACTGTGGCTGGGGCCCACCTTTGGCTTCGCTCACGCAGAGGTGGTGAAGGCCTCTGGGAACTGGCCTTTGAAAAGTTTTGATGAAATCCAACCTAGATTTTTCTGTGCCTCTGCTCTGTTTGCTTGTTCTGTGACAAGAATGTGACCCAACGGCTTCCACACCCAGATGACTCAGCTCGAGCTTTAATGGGTGGATGTTTCCCAGGCCTTCCTGCCGCAGCGCCCCGCCTCAGCTGAAATGTCTGCAGGTGTACCCCAAGTCCCTCGGGGCGCAGTGCTGCCTGCAGGCCGGAAGCGGAAAAGGAAAGGCGATTTCTTGTGGGGTCCACTCTCCCTCAGCTTCAACCACTCGGCCCTCCCCGGGCACAGCCGAGGAGTTGTGAGTTAGAGACTAGGAAGAACTTACCATGCAGAATCAACTTGGAAGGGAGCTGGCAGAGCAGCTTCCTGTTACTTGAGAAAAAGACGGTTGAGATCCACATAGGAGAGGCATGAAGAAGTCTGTCTTATTTTTAGTTCATTGGTCTCCAATAAAACCTCAATATATATATATATATATATATATATATATATATATATATATTCTATAATAAAAATCTGACTTTATTAAAACTTGGAGACAAAATGTAGGAAATCATGTGATTAGCAATTTAGGATTCTCAGAGAACTGGGCAAAAGAGAGATGGCAGAGAAAAAGAGATCACTGAGCTCTAGAGAGAGGCCAAAGGCCCACAGAAGATGTATTAATGAATTATGTTTAAATGTATGCTTCACCATGGAAAGGAATTGTTTAGGGAAAATGCATGCCTTAATTACTACACATGTAGTGAGTACTACTCGTTTGTAATAAGTACTACGTAGTAAGTGCTTATGCAGTACTTGTGTTTAGGGAAAGTGTATGCCTTAATTAGAAACCTTAACTGATTTTTGTCCTTAGTCACAGTGCCAGACTTTAAAAGTTCAGGTCTTCTTGCAAAAATGCAAACATATTGCTATTTATTGATGGACTGTAACAAAAGCAAAAGACTTGAACAATAATTACTTGTGTGAAAAAAGATTAAATCTGCACACAAATCACACATGTACCAATGATCCTTCTCTGTTGCATGTTATACAGTGAATCATCTGACAAGAAACAGCTGTTAGGCATCTCTGCATGGAAGACAGGACGAGCTCTGCCAGGAACTGCTCCCCAGTTCGTGGTCTAGTCGCTGCCAAAATTTGCTCTTACTTAAAACAAACGCCAGCCAGATAGACCTGCCCTGCAGAGCGGCTACCGGGGCCCTGCTGCAGCCCCTGGACTGGCCATCCTCTGAGCTGGCTCTGGCCCCAGCAGGAAGCACACAGTGAATTCCTTCTCCTAAGGTGGACATAACCTCAAGCCCGAGGACTGCCTGGCTCCTGATCCACTCCCTGTCTTTGGCTGTCTGGAGGCTTCCTGACAGCATCCATAGGTTGGCTTGTTTTATTTTGTTTTAGAAGGGGAGGAGCAGGGATCCTTCTATTTTTTATATAATATTGATTTTACAGAAAAGAATGCACACATAGTACAAGAAACTCCTGAAACCCTTTATCCGTCTTCACCAGTTATTTGTATCTCTGCTTTATTTGCTTTACTACTCTTTCTATATATGTTTATGTCTATCTATTTATCTATCTGTCTGTCTGTCTCTATGTAGATAAATAGATATACAAATTGTCCCCCTGATCCGTTTGAGAGTCAACTGGAAACATTGTGCCCCTTTAACCCTAAATGCTCCATTGTGCATTTTCCAAGAACAAAAGACATTCTCTTACATAAGCACAGTACAATAAGCACACTCAGGAAATGTAGCATTATTACAACGCTACTTTCTAGTTCATTAATTGTCCCAACAGTGTCTTTCTATTTTTTTCCCCCTGGTCCACAATCAAATCCAAAATCATGCCCAGAAATTAGTTGTCAGATCTCTTTATTCTCCTTGAATGTGGAACAATTTCTCAGCCTTTCCTTGTGTTTTTTGACCCTGACATTTTAAAAGAGTACAGGTCAGTTATTTTGTAGAATGTCTCTCAGTGTGGGTTTGTCTCATGTTTTGCCATGATTGGACTCAGGTTATGCTTTTGTGGCAGGGATATCAGAGAATTGAGCGTGTGCCCTAATCAGAGGCACATGATATTGAATATCAGTTTATCCCAGGACAGTGGTTAAGTTTGATGACTTGATTAAAACAGTAGTTGACACTATAAAGCTAATATTTATTCCTTTGTAATTAATAAGTTGTTCGGGGAGCATACTTTGCAACTCCATGATTATAACTTATCAAGTTTTTACTTGTCAACTTAAGCAGCTATTGATGACTTTCTACCTCCATCATTCCTTCAATATTTATTAGTTGGTATTCTGTAATAAAAATACACCCTGCTCCATAAGTTATTTATTTTTTTAATCAGTATGGACTTTTGGGTTCTTATTTTATTCAGTGGGTTATAATCCATTAGCAACTTTGATTTTGTGCTCAAATTGTCCAGATTTGGTCAGTGGGAGTCCCTTCAAGTTGGCTCTGTGTCCCTTTAACATGTCCCCATAAATCTGAATATTTCCTTACCTTTGGCACAGTAAGATGTTCCAGGCTCATCATCTACTTTCTTTGCCCAGCACTGGAATCAGCCATTCTTTAAGGAATCATAGTTTCCATGAGTGGGGAATGGTGTTTAGAAACCAATAGCTGCGTACTAAGTATGTTTATTCTACTGGTCTGCCATTGCTTCTGTGCACTCTCAGTAGAGCTCGGTAAAATTTATCATATATATATATTTATAATACATATCATATATATGATATATCTAATACACATATTAGAAAACATGAGTTCATATTAATAATACCAATTCTAATCCAACAACACACCTTCCATTAGCAGCTGGAAATATGGCTTACATTAGCTTTAACATATAGCTTATTTGCTTAAGCCTAGAATACCCAAAATGTAGTTTCAGAATTGATCATATTAGCAATTTAATAAACAGTTACTGGCTCTGTCTTTATTTTTTTTATTAATTAAAAAAATTAACAACAAACAAACAAAACAATAAGATATCATTCCATTCTACATATATAATCAGTAATTCTTAATATCATCACATAGTTGCATATTCATCATTTCTTAGAACATTTGCATCAATTTAGAAAAAGAAATAAAAAGACAACAGAAAAAGAAATAAAACGGTAATAGAGAAAAAAAAGTTATACATACCATACCCCTTACCCCTCGCTTTCATTTACCACTAACATTCAAACTAAATTTATTTTAACATTTATTCCCCCTATTATTTATTTTTATTCCATATGTTCTACTCCTTTGTTGACAAGGTAGATAAAAGGAGCATCAGACACAAGGTTTTCACAATCACACAGTCACATTGTGACAGCTGTATCATTATACAATCATCTTCAAGAAACATGGCTACTGGAACACAGCTCTCCATTTTCAGGCAGTTCCCTCCAGCCTCTCCACTACATCTTGAACAACAAGGTGATATCTACTTAATGTGTAAGAATAACCTCCAGGATAACCTCTCGACTCTGTTTGTCTGTCTTTATCTTTTGTGTGCTTGGATTCCCCCCAACAAGGCTAAAGTCTTCTTGAGGGAAGTGCCTGTGTTGTGCAATTCTTTTTTAACTCCTGTGACAGCACTAGCTCTGTGTCACGTAACAAGAGGGGTCCGGTAGACACTTCTGCATTGAATTATTTCCTTAGTCACCTCAACGAGGTCTTATTTCCACTGTATCCCAGTACCCAGTGCAGTACCGAGCACAGAGCAAGCGCTCACACTGGTTGAATGAATGATACATCTAATTCCACTACTTGTCTGTGGCTGATCAAAGTAATTGAAAATCAAGGACTCCTTGCATATTAGAAGAGGTCAGCAATGAATGGGCAATGCCTAACAATCAAAGTGGATTAGCCTAACAGTGGAATTGCAGTCACCAGGGAGTTGGGGTGAGAAAGGCATTTGTGGGTAGGAGACTCTTAGGTAACCCAAGAATCATACTGTATCACATATATTACTGTGATCCTGAGATCCTCAGAGAGTTGGGCTGCAGGGATCATTATATACCTTTTGCCTTTCCTAAAAATTTTTTCTCTCCTTTTCAATTTCCATTTGCTTCCTTTGGCCCAACATCAAACCTGCTATCACCTTCTTCTACAGAGCACTGCAGTCTCCAAATATCGCTCACCAGGATCTCGTAGCGGGAAACTTTCTGCAGTTTATCTCCTCTCCCAAGACCATGGAGACAAACACCACGGCAAGTGGCCAAAGAGCTCTGTGGGGCTGGTTGCCTCCGTGACAGATCGAGTACATTCCAGGATTAGGTTCCTCTTCCGTAGCCTTTTTCATCTTCTCAGTTGCAGTGGTAGGCTGAGAAGACACCCATCCAAAAGAGATCTGTACCCTAATCCCTGTGACCTTTGTAAATGTAACCTTTGCAGGTGTGATTCAATGAAGGATTTTGAGATGAGGGGATTATCCTGGATTACCTGCTGCTAAAGGCTGTCACAGGTGTCTTTATGAGAGGCAGAAGAGATTACATAGACAGAAGTGGAGGAGGCAGTGTGAGCACAGAAGCCAAAAAGGAGTGATGTAGCCACAAGACAAAGAATGCTGGAAGCCACCCAGAGGTTGGAAGAACCAAGGAACACATTCTCCTCTAGAGTCCCTGGCAGGAACGTGGGATCCTGCTAACATCTTGATCTCAGTCCAGTGAAACTGGTTTCAGACTTTTGGCCCCTGGAATTATGAGGGAATAAACTTCTGCTGTTTTAATCATCCAGTTTGTGGTGATTTGTTACAGCAGCCACAGGAAACTAATTCAGTTGCCAGGTTGGGAAGATTCTGCCACCTTGTTGCCCACCCAGGCCAAGTCCTCACCACGTCTTACTCAGATTATTTCAATCATCTGCTTCCTAGTGAGTCTACCTGCTCCTGCTCGTGGAAAGCTATTAATTGTGATGAGGCCATGTGACCTGCAAGTCCCTGAGAGATACATGCAGGGCACAAAGCCAGGGAAACACACACCGTGTGGAAACCCATTTGGGTGAACCACCGGAGAATGGGAGGTGGTCCGGGAGCTCATGGTTCCTTTCAGTGGCTTCAATTAGAATCATCTGGAGAACTTCAAAAACTACCCGTACTCAGATCCCAACCTCTTAGCTCCTGACTTAATTATGAAGAACATGTTTATTTTTTCCTCTGATCAGAATTTTCATATATGCACAAAAGTAATTATGTACAAAAATTGTGTAAGTCCATTATTAGCACATTTTTTTATTACTATCCAATTCCATTGCAGGTTGAATGGTTGCAAATGTTGCTGGGAGTGAGCACACATATTTAAACCATTCATTCGCTATTTGTTGTACACTTTGTTTCTGATTTTTAGCTATTGTAAAAGGAAACACAATGGGAATAATCTTCTCATAAATTTTCCTTGTTTGAGGATTGTTTTTTGTACTTCATTAGGAGAAATTCCCACAAATTTTATTACTACATAAAACAGTATGAACATATTGCAGATTCTTGATATTATCAAATTGCTTTTCAAAGGGCCTGTTCTAGCGTGCTAGCTGCCAGAATGCAATATACCAGAAATGGAATGGGCTTTAAAAAGAGGAATTTAATAAATTGCAAGTTAACAGTTTTTTGGCCATGGAAATGTCCCAATGAAAGCAAGTCTATAGAAATGTCCAATCTAAGGCATCCAGGAAAAGATACCTTGATTTAAGAAGGAGGATGAAGTTCAGGGTTTCTGTCTCAAGTGGAAGGGCACATGGCAAGCACGGCGTCATCTACCAGCTTCCTCTACAGCTCCCCGGGAGGCGTTTTCCTTCTTCATCTCCAAAAGTTGCTGGTTGGTGGGCTCTCTGCTTCATCGTTTGCGGCATTCTCTGTTGTGGCTTTCTCGTGGCTCTGTCGGTCTTCTCTGCTCTCCCCGAATCTCTCCCATTCTCCAAAATGTTTCCTCTTTTATAGGATTCCAGGAAACTAATCAAGACCCACCCAAATGGATGAAGACACGTCTCCACCTAGTCCAGTTTAACAACCGCTCTTGATTGAGTCACATCTCCAGGGGGATGATCTAATTACAGTTTCAAACATACAGTGCTGAATAGGGATTAGAAGAAATGGCTGCCTTTACAAAATGGAATTAGAATTAAAACATGGCTTTTCTAGGGTACGTCATCCTTTCAAAGAGGCACAGGGCCCTTTATCAATTTACACTCATTCCAGAATGTATGAAATTTTCTATTTTATCCAGCCCTGAACATTTGCTGGCATAACAAAATATTTATTCTGTACTTCATTGTATATGTCTATGTTTCAGGGCTTATATGTTTCTAAAAGCTCCCTGGAAATGATGTCCTAAAGCATACAACAATATGGATGAACCTTGAGGACATAATGCTGAGTGAAATAAGCCAGACACAAAAGGCTAGATACTGTATGATTTCGCTTTTATGACTGTAGGAAAGGTAAACCCAGAGACTATATAATTCAGAATATAGGGGCCCTAGAGATACACAGAAGCTAGAGATGGGTGAACAGTTAGCTAATAAGGTTGAACTCAAATGTAAAGGAACGGATAGAAGTGAAGGTGGTTCACTAGTGGGTCTATAAGTAATATTACCATATGGAAAGTGAACATGATTGAAAAGGGTTCTATAGACTTACGTGTCCCACTGATTAACACTACAAATATAAATAAGTTCTTCCATGATCTACTTCAAAGGTATGAATCTTGTACAAAGAGTAAATAATATTGAGGTACAGGGGAAAACTGTCATTGCATGCTATGGACCAGTTTAACAGGAAAACATCAACAGTACTGCAGCAACACCAGCGGTAAATAATGGGGGAGTGGGACAAGAGTTAAGGGGATCTTTGGATTTTCTATTTGGAGAGGATATGCTTATCGATTATTTTTCTCTTGGGAGCAATGAAAATTGTCTAAAATTGAGAGTGTTGATGGTTATACTACTAAGTGAGGATGATGTGAGACATGGATTGATGACTTTGGACATTATATATGATGCCCAATGGATGGAGGTGGCTGAAGGATACACTAACTGAGAAGTAAAATAGCGAACTCTTGTGTACACCTATGATCGAATATTGTACCGCTACAGAAAGTAATGATGTTCTGAGGCATGCAATGATGTCTAGGAACCTGGAGGACATTATAGCATGTGAAATAGACAAGAAACAAAGGACCAAATATTCTATGGTTTCTGTATTAGTTAGGGTTCTCTAGAGAAACAGAATCAACAAGGAACACTTGCAAATATAAAATCTATAAAGGTGTCTCACATGACCGTGGGAATGCAGAGTCCAAAATCTGCAGGGCAGGCTGTGAAGCCAATGATTCCGATGGAGGGTCAGGATGAACTCCACGGAAGAGGCTGACCAGCTGAAACAGAAAAAGCCTGTCTCTTCTGAATCCTCCCTAAAAGGCTTCCAGTGATCAGATTAAGCATTACTCATTTCAGAAGACACTCCCCTTTGGCTGATTACAAATGGAATCAGCTGTGGATGTAGCTGACATGATCATGATTTAATTCTATGAAATGTCCTCATTGCAACAGACAGGCCATCATTTGCCCAACCAGACAAACAGCACCACCACTTGGTCAAGTTGACACATGAACCTGACCGTGACAGTCCACCCCTTGTCAACTTGGCAGCTATACATACCACCTTAAATCATACCTAATTTCTAAATAAAAAACAATAAAACCCACATTTTTTCTTTCATCTAGCAATACTCAACTGTCCTGCATATAACTGGAAACACATTAAATCTCTCCAGAATAGGGTGCAAATCCTTGGACAACATTCATTGTTAAACTTGATATCTTACAACTTAAATAGTATAACATGAACAAAACAGCATTACAGTCCTCGTTTCTGTAACTGATCACAATGTTGAAGTTCATATTTATCACTACCTTCTTCCACTACCCATTCCATGTTCCCTCTGCCCTCAGCAAGCACTTCAGCTGGCCGTGGTTCTTTGCCTGGTGGGGTGACCCAAACCTTCATTCCTGATGTTTCAGATCCATTGGTAGTCCTGCCTGGATTGGGTTGTTGCAGTTTTCCATTGATTTTAATCACAGGGCATGGTAGTACTAAAAGACGCCCTGGAAGATCTCCTATATTTCAAGAAAACTCTTCTTTACCTCCATTATGTAGTTGCAGTCCTACTTCTTCCTGATAGTCAGGGTCAGTTACCCCAGACAATAATGTAATCCCCTTCTTGGCTTGTTGATCCAGTGGCATAAGTAGCCCAAAGTGACCAGGTGGCAGTCTTAGATTCCAGTTCAATGGAATCATTGTTGTTTCTCCTAGTTGATGCGCTCCCTGTTTTGGAACTAAAACCTGGAGACCAGCAGAGCTCAGGGTCACAGAGACAGGAAGCAAAAATTTTCCTGGTGGATCAGTAGGGGTAATAGTGAGTGGTACCACTCCCATTTCCACCCCTTGGTTCCTGGACCCATGGATCCTTGCTATGGGAGAAACAGCACCATACAGCAGATGCTGACTCAGAGCATATACAGCTTCCTGGAAAACATTACCCTAGCCTTTCAAGGTATTGCCACCCAGTTGGCACCGTAATTGAGTTTTCAAAAGGCCATTCCACTGTTCTATCAATCCAGCTGCTTCTGGATAATGGGGAACATGGTAAGACCAGAGAATTCTGTGAGTATGTGCCCATTCCCACACTCTATTTGCTGTGAAGTGTGTTCGCTGATCAGGAGCAATGCTATGTGGAATACCATGACGATGGATAAGGCATTCTGTAAGCCCACAGATGGTAGTTTTGGCAGAAGCATTGCACGCAGGGAAATTAAAACCCATATCCAGAGTATGTGTCTATTCCAGTTAGAATAAATTGCTGCCCCTTCCATGAAGGGAGTGGTCTGATGTAATCAACCTGCCACCATGTAGCTGGCTGGTCACTTCGGGGAATGGTGCCATATTGGGGGCTGAGTGTAGGTCTCTGCTGCTGGCAGATTGGGCACTCAGCAGTGGCTGTAGCCAAATCAGCCTTGGTGAGTGAAAGTCCATGTTGCTGAGCCCATGCATAACCTCCATCCCTACCACCATGACCACTTTGTTCATGAGCCCATTGGGCAGTGACAGGAGTTGTTGGGGAAAGAGGCTGACTGGTATCCACAGAACGGGTCATCTTATCCACTTGATTATTAAAACTTTCCTCTGCTGAAGTCACCTTCTGGTGTGCATTCACATGGGGCACAAATATCTTCATGTTTTTAGCCCACTCAGAAAGGTCTATCCACATACTTCTTCCCCAGACCTCTTTGTCACCAATTTTCTAATTATGGTCTTTCCAAGTCCCTGACCATCCAGCCAAACCATTAGCAATAGCTTATGAGTCAGTATACAAATGCACCTCTGGCCAGTTCTCCTTCCAAGCAAAATGAACAACCAGGTGCACTGGTTGAAGTTCAGCCCACTGGGAGGATTTCCTGCCACCACTGTCCTTCAAGGACACCCCGGAAAGGGGTTGTAGTGCTGCAGCTGTCCACTTTTGGGTGCTACTTGCATATCGTGCTGAACCATGTAAACCAAGCCCAAGTTTTCTCTTCCTCAGTCAGTTCACTATAAGGAACTCCCCAAGAGGCCATAGCTCTGGTCTGGGAAAGAGAAGGTAATGTGGCAGGAGTGGAGACCATGGGCATTTGGGCCACTTCTTCATGTAACTTACTTGTGCCTTCAGGACCTGCTCTGGCCCTATCTCATATATACCATTTCCGTTTTACAATCGAGTGCTGCTGTGCACGCCCAACTTTATGGCTTGGTGGGTCAGACAACACCCAGCTCATGATAGACAACTCAGGTCCCATTGTAACTTGGTTGCCCATGGTTAAGCATTCAGTCTCTACTAAAGCCCAGTAGCAGGCCAAAAGCTGTTTCTCAAAAGGAGAGTAGTTATCTGCAGCAGATGGTGAGGCTTTGCTCCAAAATCCTAAGGGTCTGCATTGTGATTCTCCTATAGGGGCCTGCCATAGGTTCCAGACAGCATCTCTATTTGCCACTGACACTTCCAGCACCATTGGATCTGCCGGATCATATGGCCCAAGTGGCAGAGCAGCTTGCACAGCAGCCTGGACCTGTCACAGAGCCTCCTGTTGTTCAGGTCCCCACTCAAAATCAGCAGCTTTTCTGGTCACTCGATAAATGGGCCAGAGTAGCACACCCAAATGAGGAATATGTTGTTGCCAAAATCCAAAAAGACTAACTAGGCATTGTGCTTCTTTTTTGGTCGTAGGAGGGGCCAGATGCAGCAACTTATCCTTCACCTTAGAAGGGATATCTTGACATGTCCCACACCACTGGACACCTAGAAATTTCACTGAGGTGGAAGCCCATGTATTTTTTATTTATCTCCCATCCTCTGACATGTAAATGCCTCTGACATGTAAGTCTAGAGTACTTGGTACTTCTTGCTCACTAGGTCCAATCAACATGACATCATCAATATAATGGACCAGTGTGATGTCTTGTGGGAGGGAGAAACGATCAAATTCCCTGTGGACAAGATTATGACATAGGGCTGGGGAGTTGATATACCCCTGAGGTAAACTGTTCCTGGTGGTCCTTACTAGTAGCTATTGAGAAAAAAGCATTTGCCAGATCAATAGCTGGATACCAGGTACCAGGTGATGTACTGATTTGCTCAAGCAATGATACCACATCTGGAAAAGCAGCTGCAATTGGAGTTACCACCTGGTTGAGTTTACGATAATCCATTGTCATCTTCCAAGACCCAACTGTTTTCTGCACAGACCAAATAGGAGAATTGAGTGGGATGTGGTGGGAATCACCACCCCTGCATCCTTCAAGTCCTTAAGAGTGGCAGTAATCTCTGCAATCCCTCCAGGAATCTGATATTTTCTGATTTACTATTTTGCTCGGTAGGGGCAGTTCTAGTGGCTTCCACTTGGCATTTCCCACCATAATGGCCCTCACTGCATGAGTTAGAGAATCAATGTGGGGATTCTGCCAGTTGCTCAGTATGTCTATACCAATTATATATTCTAGAACTGGGGAAATAACTACAGAATGGGTCCGGGGGCCCACTGGACCCACTGTGAGATGGACCTGAGCTAAAATTCCATTGATCACCTAGCCTCCATAAGCCCCCACTCTGACTTATAGACCAGAGTGATGCTTTGGGTCCCCTGGAATTAATGTCACTTCTGAACCAGTGTCTAATAATCCTGAAATATCTGGTCATTTCCTTTTCCCCAATGCATAGTTACCCTGGTAAAAGGCCATCAGTCTCCTTGGGGAAGGCTTGAAGGAAGATTAACAGTGTAAATTTGTGGCAGTGTAACAGGGTCATCCCCCAAACGGACCTGGCCTCCCCTTCATTCAAGGGGCTCTGGGTCTGTAAACTATTTCAAGTCTGGAAATTGATTAAGGGGCCATGACTCTGTGTTTTTTTGCAATTCAGGTTAGACTTCTGTTCACTTGACCTAGAACTCTTTTGTTCATACAGCTAGAACAAAAATTTAGTAGACTGCCCATCTATCGTATTTCTAGGTACCCCATAATTTACTAGCCAATGCCACAAATCTCTGTGAGTCATATAATTTTGACTCCTGCTTTGAGTTTGCTATCTATTAAAATAGTCACGTCTACCCTGTCTTTGGCAATGAAGTGCTGCCACCTGGCTTCTGCCAACTTGGGATCCGGTCATCCCCATTTTGTTTAAGGATTCCAGCTCAGTGACAGCAGTTCCTACAGTAATATCTGACCTACAGAGAAGTGCAACCACAGACCTCTTCAGGGATGATGGTGCTAGTCTCACAAATTTATTTCTCACTGTTTTGGTAAAAGGTGCATCCTCCGGACGTTCCTGGGGTGTAAGAGCAGGCTTTGCATGATAAACCCACTCTAACATTCCAATCTCTCTAAGCCTCTGGATCCCCTCATCTACATTATACCAGGGCAGTTCTGGCATTTCAGCCTCAAGTAACGTCGGCCACCTTTTGATCCATGTTTCAACCAACCATCCAAATGAACTGTTAATACCTACCAACCATCCAAACAAACTGCTAATACCTTTTCTAACCCCTCTAGCTCTTTTGAATACATTGATTCATGGTTACATTGAATGCAGAATCTCTGATTAGTGGGCCCATATCAATAAATTCAGCCTGATCCTTAAATTCAGCCTTATATTCCTCCCACCATTATCCAACACCGTTAAAATCCATTGCCATACATATTCCCCTGATTTCTGACTATATAAATTGGAAAACTCACACAGTTCTTTTATAGTATAACATACCTCCTCATGTGTGATACTTTGTACCTCACCTGTAGCGGCCTGTTGGGATTTTAGTCTGGTTATAGGTCTGGAAGAAATGAGGGGTGGTGGAGGTGGGTCATAAAAAGAATTAGAAATATCTTCCAAGCCATTTGCTTCAGGGCATTAGTTTGCAGTTTCATCTGGTGAAACAGGATTAATCACTCTAGGGCTAATCTCATCAGGAGGAGGTTCGGTGGCCAACTCCTCAAGGCAGGCTGGAGGTGGGGTGGTTATGTCCTCAGGGCAAACTATTACAGGGTTCTCTAGAGAAACAGAATCAACAGGGAACACTTGTAAATATAAAATTTATAAAGGTGTCTCACGTGACCAAGGGAACGCAGAGTCCAAAATCCGCAGGGCAGGCTGTGAAGCCAACGATTCCGATGGAGGGTCTGGATGAACTGCACAGGAGAGGCTCACCAGCCAAAAAAGAAAGAGCCTGTCTCTTCTGAATCCTCCTTAAAAGGCTTCCAGTGATTAGATTGAGCATCACTCATTGCAGAAGACACTCCCCTTTGGTGATTACAAATGGAATCAGCTGTGGATGCAGCTGACATGATCATGATTTAATTCTATGAAATGTCCTCATCGCAACAGAGAAGTCAGCACTTGCCCAACCAGACAAACAGGTACCACCACTTGGCCAAGTTGACACATGAACCTGACCATGACAGTCTCATTAAAAATACTCATTAAACAATTGGGACTAGATTGTAAGTTTTTATAGCAGTCACATTTAGTCGGGAGCTGTAACTCATTTCTAGATTTTGAGAGGTTGTACTATATGTGTATAACCTGGTATTTCCCTGGAATTTTGGGTACCTGTGTGGCACCTGAGACTCAGAGTAGGAGTTCAGTAGTTCTGAAGGTCAGCATTGCCACATCCAACAACTATGAAGGAAATTGAAAAAGAGATCAGGCTTCAATTAGAGATAAGAATGAAGCTGATCAGGTCGGGATTAAGGTTGTTCAGAATACAGGGGTAAGGAAGACTTTGTCTGTATTTTAGAACTTCACCTACTTTATGAGACCAAAGGAAGAGAGGTTTATTTTGTCCAGAACCTAAATTTTCTGTAGCACATAATCTAATTCAACCTGTTTGGATACATCATTTAAACAACCTAAACACATGGAGCCCAGAATGGAAATGAGGGCTTGTAATTCTGTATAGCTTAATGTAATGCCTGATACATTCCAGAGCATGTTGAGCAAATAATTAAAAAGTATTGGCAAAGTCCCTTGAGGGATGGGAGAAAAGATATGGAATTATTAAGCTTTACTGATACTGTCTCAAACATTAGGGATTCCCAAGTCAGTTATGCCAAGCCCCGATCTTAAGGCTTGCTCTTGTGAAGCTTATTTCTATAGCAGGGAAGCTAAGCCTACGTATAGTTATGGCTAAGAGTTTCTTCCAAAGGACCTCTTTTGTTGCTCAGATGTGGCCTCTCCTAAGCCCAACTCTGTAAGTAGAATTATTACCCTCCTCCCCATGTGGGGTATGACATCCCCAGGGGTGAAAATCTCCCTGGCACCATGGGATCAACAATGCCTTCCTGACCAAAAGGGGGGAAAGAATTGTAACAAATAAGCTATCATTGGGAAGTGCCTGAAACTGTAGAGCTGTGTTCCAGTAGCCATGTTTCTTGAAGATGATTGTATAATGTTATAGCTTTCACAATGTGACTGTGTGATTGTGAAAACCTTGTGTCTGATGCTCCTTTTATCTACAGTATGGACAGATGAGTAAAACATATAGATCAAAAATAAATAAATAATAGAGGGAACAAATGTTAAAATAAATTTAGTAGATTGAAATGCTAGTTATCAATGATTCAGAGGGGTAAGGGGTATAGAAAAAATTAGGGGAAACAAAGGCTAAAATATATTGGGTAGATGGAAATACCAGCAGTCAATAGAGGGAGGGGTAAGGGGTATGGTATATATGAGTTTTTTTCTTTTTTCTTTTTATTTCTTTTTCTGAATTGATGCAAATGTTCCAAGAAATGATCATGGTGATGAATATACAGCTATATGATGATATTGTGAGTTATTGATTATATACCAAGAATGGAATGATCATATGGTAAAAATGTTCATGTTTGCATGTTGTTATGTCTAAAAAAAAATTTTAAAAAGCTATCAGTGGCTGAGAGAGATCAGATAGAGTTGAAAGGCTACTCTGGAGGCTACTCTTACACAAGCTTTTGCTAGATATTGCTATTCATCACGGTTTGCTTAACCTCAACCAAACCACACCTGCCAACCCTAAAGAACGCCTAATTAAAAAAAAAAATCCAGATTTTAAACAATGTTCTGAAGAGAGGATAGTGTTCTAGTTTACTAGCTGCCAGAATGCAACACACCAGAGATGGATTGGCTTTTAATAAAAGGGGATTTATTTCATTAGTTCTTCAGAGGAAGTCAGCTAACTTTAAACTGTGGTTCTTTCTTATGCGGGAAGGCACAGGTGATCTCTGCTGGCCTTCTCTCCAGGCCTCTGGGTTCCAACAGTTTTCCCCGGGGTGATTCCTTTCTAAGCATCTCCAAAGGCCTGGGCTGAGCAAGTGCTGAGCTGAGGTATGCTGAGCTGCTCCGGCTGTGCTACATTGTGCTCTCTCATTTAAGCACCAGCCAATTAAATCAAACATCATTCATTGCAGCAGGCATACCTCCTAGCCAACTGCAGATGTAATCAGCAACAGATGAGGTTCACATGCCATTAGCTCATGTCCACAGGAATAGAACTAGGCATCTTCACCTGGTCAAGTTAACAACTGAATCTAACTACCACAGATAGTGAGCTTATAATTAACATGATATCCCTCAGATCTTTTATTCACATATCTCTGTATTGTATAGTTGCCATCCCTATGTGAAAATATTGTCATTTATTTAACTTCAATTAGCTTTTCCATGTTATCCACCTAGTTCATGCACTGTTAGGTGTGCCATAGTTTTCCATCTTTTTTATTTATTTATTTATTAATTAAAAATAAAGAAACAAAATAAAACAACATACATAATCAGTAATTCACAATATCATCACTTAGTTGCATATTAATCATTTCTTAGAACATTTGCATTAATTCAGAAAAAGAAATAAAAAGACAATAGAAAAAGAAACGAACACAGGAAAGAAAAAAAAAAGATTATACCTATCATACCCCTTACCCCTTGCTTTCATTGATCACTAGCATTTCAAACTAAATTTATTTTGCATTTATTTCCCCTATTATTTATTTTTATTCCATATGTTCTACTCCTTTGTTGACAAGGTAGATAAAAGGAGCATCAGACACAAGGTTTTCACAATCACACAGTCTCATTGTGACAGCTGTATCATTCAATCACACTCAAGAAACATGGCTACTGGAACACAGCTCTACATTTTCAGGCAGTTCCCTCCAGCCTCTCTATTAAATCTGAACAACAAGATGATATCTACTTGATGCATAAAAATAACCTCCAGGATAACCTCTCGACTCTGTTTGGAATCTCTCAGCCATTGACACTTTGTCTCTTTCCCCCTTTTGGTCGAGAAGGTTTTCTCAATCCCTGGATGCTAAATCTCAGCTCATTCTGGGTTTTTTCTCAATCCCTTGATGCTGAGTCTCCGTTCATTCCGAGATCTCTGTCCCACGTTGCCAGGAAGGTCCACACCCCTGGTAGTCAGGTCCCATGTAGAGAGGGGGAGGGTGGTGAGACTGCTCGTTGTGCTGGCTGGAGAGAGAGGCCACATCTGAGCAACAGAAGAGGCTCTCTTGGGAGTGACTCTTAGGCCTAAATTTTAAGTAGACTTGACCTATCCTTTTGGGGGCTAAGTTTCATATGAACAAACCCCAAGACTGGGGGCTCAGCCTATAGCTTTGGTTGTCCACACTGCTTGTGAGAATTCAAGAATTCAACTTGGGGAAGTTGAATTTCTCCCCGTTCTCACCACTCCCCGAAGGGGGCTTTGCAGATACTTTTTCACTCACTGATCGAATCACTCTGGGATTCATCAGGGCATCACTCTGGACAAACCAGCAAAATCTCATGTCCTACCTGAGATTCCATGTACTTATGGTGTACAGTCAAACTATCTGCATAAGTTATATTAGGAAATGCACTAGTCAAAATATAAATTTTGTACCAAATAAACATTTTTTGCTTTAGTCTCACACAGAAGGTGACATTTTAAAATATTAACTACCATCTATTTTCAGTACCCTGCAATAATGGCATTCCTTTGTTCTTCCTCATGCAAAAACATTTTTAAAATTGTACCTTGTACATTTCACTATTATTATACACTCTAGGCATTCCTAGATTATACCATCTCAATCTTTAACATCTTTCTTTCTGATTTCATTTATGTCCCCAGCCCTCCTCCCTCTAACATTCTCACATGCAGCTTCATTCAGTGTTTTAACATAATTATATTACAGTTAGGTAGTATTGTGCATAGTTTTCCATCTTGATAATGTACTACAGTTTACTTAGCCTTACCTCTGTCGTTGAACTTTCGAGAATTCTTCAATTTTCCAATATTACAAGTAGCATTTCTATGAAAAAAAAATTAAAAAGCTCCCTAGGCAATTCGAATGAGAAGTCTGGTGGAGAACAATAGTAGGTGGGCTAAAAGTCAGGTGGCTCCATTTTTCTGCCTCTGGAGACCTTATGCTCTGATAGTAAAAAGTCACACAAAGGGGCAGGCCATGGTAGCTCAGTGGCAGAGTTCTTGCCTGCCATGCTGAGACCCGGGTTTGATTCCCGGTGCCTGCCCATGCAAAAAAAAAAAAAAAAAAAAAAAAAAGGGAAAAATCTAGTCTCAAAAAGAATCCCAGGGAAATGTGCACCCAGGGAAAGAGAAAATTTCTTCCTAAGACCTAAGGCTGAGCAGACCTGAGCCGTTTGCCTTGAGCCGTCTAAGGGAGAGTTCTTCTTCTGCAGCTGCCTGGGATTGGAAGTGACCCCAAGAGAACCAAGAGCATGTGATCCCAGAGAGGTAAAACAAGAAAGAAAGAAAAAAAGATTATGGGTAATCTGGAGTTTGGAGCCGCTTTCCAAGTTCTTCAAACATCTCCTTGCCAGCCTTTGGCCTCGAATGACAGCAGCCTCTGGCTGTGCTGACACCTCTCACCAAGTGTGACCTCCTCCATACCTCATCCCGTTAGCCTTTAATTTTTTTATTAAATAAAATTTTAATTATTTAATTAAGTTATTAAATTATTTATTTAATTAAATAAAATTATTTTATTTAGATTTTTAATTTCATAAATTAAAAATAAATAAATTGCCTTAAAAATAAAATATACGTATTGGTGTGTCATAGGCAAACAGTATAGAAATGAATATGGCAAAATTGGAAAATTCCCTTTCACCTCTCTATTTCCACTACTTTCCCCAGAAGTAACCCAATAATAGTTTGTTCAGTACTCTTCTAGACCTTTTCTATCTATACACCAACTCTAGTGCGTAAGAGATTGTGTGTATGTACACAGAGTTTTAAAAACACTTAAATTCATGCCATATATAGTTGTGTCTAACTTGCCTTTATCATTTAACCATATAACGTAGACCTCTTTCCATGTTGGTTAATACAGAGTTGCCTCACTCTTTTTCATGGCTTTGTGATAAGCCATGCTGTTTGTTGATCTTGTATTTATCACTTCCTGTTGCTGGACACTTTGATTGTTTCCTTTTTTTTCTCTAAAACAACAATGCTGCAATAAACAGCTTTGTGCCATCTACCTGGCTTTGGGTATTGACTTGGCCAGAGAATGCCTGGTGTTGCACTCCAGCTGCACAATCAGACCCCAGGGTATCTCTGCTACCTTGAAGATGCTGTTTGTCACTGGAAGAGCAACAGTCTGTCTCAGTCCCAGCCTCTGTTCCTTCCCTATTGCCCTGCTGTTGGGGTCACAGAGAACCTTATGGCCCAGTTTTCCATAGTATTGACAACCCTACCATATCATGGAAAGGTGCCAAAAGTATGGGTCTTTGGGTCCTCGGAAGGAAAGAAAGACAACTAAGTCCTCCAAATGGAATTCGGCTGGAAAAGTGTGAGAGTGGGTGTCTTTCAAAGTGGTTTTCGAGATGCTTTCTCTTTTGTCCCTGACTTATAGTATGGGAAGCACACAGCATGATTCACTGTGACATAAAAGTTACAAAGTACTCAAGTGGTCATAGAAGCCCTCTAAATAGGTAGAAGGAGAAAGGATGTGTATAAGTGTGTGCATGTGTGTGTGTGTGTGTCCCTGGCCCAAATGTTGTCAGTAATCTAAAATGTTATTCTACTTTTGTCTTCTCAGATTTTCAAGCATTATGCTCCTACAAGAAGCAGTAAGGGTTCTAATCTGGAAAACTTCACCAGGACCTACCATGTAATTCTGCATTGCCCCGGTCCTCAGGTCTTAGTTGTGTGGAGGTGTCATTTGCACTCTTGAGAAGCAGGGGTTTGGCTTCACCAGGACCTACCATGTAATTCTGCATTGCCCCGGTCCTCAGGTCTTAGTTGTGTGGAGGTGTCATTTGCACTCTTGAGAAGCAGGGGTTTGGCTTTTCTGTTTTCCTTGCAAAATAGTGTTATTGCCATTGGTTGTTAAAAATGGGACAGGAAAGTTCTCACCTGCCATGCTGGAGACCCGGGTTCAACTCCTGGTGCCTGCCCATGCAGAAAAAAAAAAAAAGGACAGGCAAAGGAGATTTTGTCATTTGGATGAGAGGTTGGCTGCATTTGGCTTATCCTGCTTGGATGTTTCCTTCTTCTTTCTGAATCCACAGAAAGAACATACATATGTTTGTAGTATTGGAGGCAGGGGAGGAACTTCCTGCGCCGGAGCTCTTCTAAAATGTTTTCTTGAACTCACAATGCAAAGGCAGACATTGAGCTGCTCTTTCAACCCTTCAGAAACTCTTCAGGGAACATGATGTGGTCGGAGAAGAACAACAAATGTATCTGCTGCTCCTTTTATTAGGGATTCACTGTGACATAAAAGTTACAAAGTACTCAAGTGGTCATAGAAGCCCTCTAAAGAGGTAGAAGGAGAAAGGATGAGTTTGAACAGTTCTAATATTTGCTCAGGTAAAAGTAATTTATTTAAACAGATCAAGATTTTTCAAAAAACTTTTGTATTGAAGTGTAATATACATACAGAAAAGTGCACACATCTTATGTGTACAGCTTGGCGGATTTTTACAAAGTGAACACACTACGGCACCCATATAAGTCTACAAGAAGTGGAAAACTAGCAGCACCCCAGCAGATCCCCAAATACCCCTCTTCTAGTTACTACTCCTTTAAAGTGTAAACACTAAGCTTATATTAAGTTTTCCTCTTTTTGAACTATATATATATAACTGTGAATATAAATTGAGAAATTTATCGATGTGGTACATAACTCTAGTTCATTTATTCTCATTCCTATATGGTACCCCATTGCAGAACTATAGCACAATTTAGCCATTCCATGTTGATGGAATCTGGGGTTGTTTTCAGTTTTTCTGTATTACAAATTATACTGTTATAAACCACCTTTTATATGTTGTTTTGGTGATCGCGTGCATACATTTCTGTTGAATACATCCCTAAAAGTAGAATGTCTTGGTCTCGGCATTTGTGTGCATTCAGCTTTAATGAATCCTGGAACCAGCGATGTCTGAGGGTCAAGAATATATTTTTGATGGGGCAAAGAGCCCAGAGCTAAGATCAGGTTTTTGGCTCCGTCCCAGTCTTGGATTATAAAGGCGCCAAAGCAAACCATTTACCCTCTGTGTTTCCTCAACTGTAAACTGGAATTAATTAGTATCTGCTTTATTACCTGCTGTAGGATGGGAAAAATCCTTTGCAAAGGCTCACACTGCACAAATGTGAGCTGTCATTAAAATGGAAGCAGAAGAGGAAGCTTTTAATTATTAATAACAACAAAACTACACCTATACTTATGTGAGTTTCCATTCCCAAGTAAGGATCCAGAGATTAGGTTAGCTGCTCTGTTTAAGTGATGCAGTTTTATTGCCAGAAGCACTTGCATATTATTCTTTCCAACCCAGGCCCAATAAGAAACAACCCAAGCCTGTCCCCTATATCTTATAAGAAGATTCCTGAATTGCTTGGAGCCTCAGGGGTCTTTCCTTTACCTTCGCTCAGTCACCGAGTGCTCCATTTCTTCCTTCCCACAGCAACAGCCTGAGTTGACCTGATCTGGAAAAACCAGTTGGTTTGGCCCTGCCTGGCTAGATCAGCTATGATGCACCAGGAAATCCAAGGGACAAAATCATTCCATGTCTTCTTTCATTCTGGAGCATAAATTGCCAACGAGGCACTTCAGTCCCACAGTAAAACTGTGGTTGTGCTAAGCTAAGTCAGGGGCTGTAAAAATTAATAATTGGAAGTCAAAATTTCTTCCATCCTATTGGTTCTCAGGCAGAGAGGGCAACTAGCAGGAGACAGTGCCCTCTCCTGGCCAATGCCGCAGCTACATGGGTGTGGCTAAGGGGACTGTCAACTCATGGGGCTGGTTTCACCCCCTAAGGAGGCTCATCTTGGATTTATTATCAGCCTTGAGGAAATCACGTCTGGGAATCCTCGGTCCCTTTCCTCTCCAAAAGGAAAAATCAAGCCCCAACCCCCCAAACCATTTTATATCAGTGGCATCTTTTTTTAAAAATCTTTTTATTTTTTTTAATACCAAAAAACACAAAGCAAATGCAAACATTCCTATTTTGATCATTCCGTTCTCCATATATAATCAACAATTCACAATACCATCACATAGTTGCATATTCATCATCATAATCATTTCTTGGAACATTGCAACTATTCAGAAAAAGAAATAAAAAGACAACAGAAAAAAAAATGTATACATACCATACCCCTTATTCCTCCCTTTCACTGATCACTAGCATTTCAAACTAAATTTATTTTAACATTTGTTCCCTCTATTATTTATTTTTATTGCGTATGTTCTACTCATCTGTTGACAAGGTAGATAAAAGGAGCATCAGACACAAGGTTTTCACAATCACACAGTCACACTGTGAAAGCTATATCATTATACAATCGTCATCAAGAAACATGGCTACTGGAACACAGCTCTACATTTTCAGGTAGTTCCCTCCAGCCTCTCCATTACATCTTGGTTAACAAGGTGATGTCTACTTAATGCGTAAGAATAATCTCTCAGCCATTGATACTTTGTCTCATTTCACTGTTCCCCCTTTTGGTTGAGAAGGTTCTCTCAATCCCTTGATGCTGAGTCTCAGCTCATTCTAGGGTTTTTCTCAATCTCTTGATGCTGAGTCTCAGCTCATTCCAGGATTTCTGTCCCACGTTGCCACGAAGGTCCACACCCCTGGAAGTCATGTCCCACATAGATGGGGGAGGGTGGTGAGTTTTCTTGTTGCGTTTGATGGAGAGAGGAGTGGCATCGTATTTCGATTAACATAAAAGGATATGAAGTATACAGCAGTTGACCTTTTGAGTTCTGATATAAGTCCCAGCCCCACCCCACCACCAGTTTCATGATCTACTTAATCATGCTTACAGCCTTGGTTTCTTCATTTGCATAAAGGAGAAAATAGCAGTGTTTATCAAATAGGTTGTTGTAAAGATTAAAAAAGAGAAAACATGTGCTTAGAATAATGACCGGCTCAGAGTAAGTATTCAGTAAATGTTAGTAGTAGTTTTACTATTATTATTATTATTTTATTAATGAAGTTATTGGGGGAAGCTGACACAAAAGGGTACATGGAAGGGTAGCCAGTCTTAGTTCATTACCCCTCCTTTTCTTCTCTCCAAAGTCTTATGTAAAGGCAGGCTCTGCTTTTCAGCACACCTGTTCCTGCAAACAGTATAAAGCCATTTCTTGTAAACTATCCTGCCTCTTCCTGGAGACCCAGTCAAGATTAGAAGTCGGGTTCAAAATGAAGGACTAAATCATAGGTGAAATCATAGATTTACCAGTAAATCCTGGTAATCATTTCTTCTTATTTTTTTCTCATGGGCAGGCACCAGGAATTGAACCCCGGTCTCTGACATAGCAGGCAAACACTCTGCCTGCTGAGCCCCCACAGCCTCCCCTGTAATCATTTACAATAGTATAATTATTCTTTCAGTCTAGGGGCTTCCATGCAATTTACCCCCTCACCACACAATACCACTTTTTATCACAGATTTAGTTCGCAGTTTTGTTTGCCTTTTCACAATTTAGGACTTTTGCAGGATGACTTGGTTGGTTAAAACCTATTTTTAAAGCTAGCCAGCTGTCTCTGGGCTGGGGGAGTCTTGGTTATTTTATGTATGCTTTTTATATTGTCTGTGTTTCATTCAGTGATTCACCAGAAGAACCCATGAGCCTCAAGAGCAGGTTATACTCACTGCTAAATCCTATTACAGCATAGGATACAGAATGAAAGCAGGAAAAAATATGTACACATCAGAGAACTTCAACACAGCCGTCCAGTGTCCTTCCGATTATGCTCTCTCCTCATGAATGACAGGAACACGTATGGAATGTCTCTGCCCATGGAAGACTGTTTGGGCCCCCGAATCCAAGGACTTTATTGGGGCTCGTCACATAGGCTTATCCCTCTTGGCACCAGCCGTGGCAAACAAAACTCAGGACTCACATCATGTATTTTGATGTCTGTGCAAAGCAACCTGACAAGTTGGTTATGGCATGATCTGATGTTCCACGTGTATGTAACAAACTTATCAATTGCTAACACAAAGAACTTGTAGGACCACATTCCCAACAGCTATCCAAGGGTTAATCATAGGTTCCCTGGAGACATACAAGGAGTAGCAGACATGCTGTGTTAACTCTTTCCTCACATTTGTATTTTCCAAAAATGCCTATAATTAACCTGAATTACTTTTATAATCAGTAATATAACTACTATTATAAAATCATCCAAAGTTAATGGCTTTCTTTTTAGTTATTTAACGATGCTGCTTGGTAATCTCAATACATTTTCTTGTAGTCAGCAGAGATGCTGAGAAAAGTAGTCACTCTACTAGACACTTCAGAGATGCTTCTCAGAGCCTTCATACTCTTTGGGAAAACCATAAAAACAGGTTATGACAGAGCATAATGAGACCTAGGAGAAACCACATCAACATCTAGTTCAACTGCCCCATTTTAGAGATGAGGAAATGGAAATACTGAGCAGGGAAACCACTTACCCAAGGTTCTAAATCTTAGGTCTTCTCATGAAAAACCTCTCTCAGAATTGCTGAAATGGAACAAGGTGGTGTACTGTTTTCTCAGTTGCTCCTGAGGGTTGATAATAGTAGGTAGAAACTGGAGGAGTCCTGAAGATGGGGCTACCAGCATCACGTGTGCATAGTTGGGTCCCCTTTATCTGGGTGGAGGCGCCCCTTCTTTCCCATGCCCCCACCTCCACCACCATCTCCATGGCCCGACAAAAGCACCTAGTTTCTGAGACTAGGGGCACTGTTTAAGCTATTAAGTCCATGATCCAGTTTGCAACCTGCAAGAATTTCATCTTCACTAAATTTTCATGTTCTTGCTCTTCTAAGAGAGCTGTAGGGATCTGTCTCTTCACTGGACTCTAAATTCTTTTAAGGCTACCATTAGAATCAGATTATTGAATAGTTACAATTGTGGGCAGTGTGGTTTAAGTAAATTACTTGGATGAGTTACCTAATGGAAATAATAGTACTTTTCTCATAAGCTTGCTGGGAGGGTGAAAGGAAATAATAACTTAATGAGTATGGGGTTTGGCATATAATAAATGTTCAATAAATATTATTATTATTATTTGCATGGGTAGGCACCAGGAATCGAACCCGGGGCTCAGGCATGGCAGGCGAGAACTCTGCCTGCTGAGCCACTGTGGCCCACTCAGCCATTATTTTTAAAATAGGTATTCCATTTACTTCAAAAACTCTATTCTCTGATTAAAAAAATATATTTTTATTGAGAAATCTTCAGACTTATATTCCCTACATGGTGTATAATCAGTGGCTCACAATATCATCACATAGTTGTGTATTCTTCACCAAGATCCATTTTAGAACATTTGTATCACTCCAGAAAAAGAAATAAAAAAGATAAAAACTCGTACATCCCATACTCCTACCCCTCCCTCTCATTGACCACCAGTATTTCAATCTACCCAATTTTTTACCCTTTATCCTCCCCCATTATTTATTCTTTTTTTATCTTTATTTTTTACTCTTCTGTCCATACCCTGGATAAAAGAGCATCAGACACAGTTTACACTATATAGTTATATAATCATCTTCAAGAATCCAAACTACTGGAACAAAGCTCAACAGTTTCAGGTACTTCCTCCAGCCACTTCAATGCTCCATAAACCAAAAAGGGATATCTACATTATGCATAAGGATAACCTCCAGGATAACCTCTTGACTCTGTTTGAAATCTCTCAGCCACTGTAACTTTAATTTCTCTCTTACCCCTTTTGTTCAAGAAGGCTTTCTCAATCCCATGATGCCGGGTCCCGGCTCATCCTGGGATTTCTGTCCCACATTGCCAGGGAGATTTACACCCCTGGGAGTCATGTCCCATGTAGGAGGGAGGGCAGTGAATTCACCTGATGAGTTGCCTTAGAGAAAGAGGCCACATCTGAGCAACAAAAGAGGTTCTCTAGGGGGTGACTCTCAGGCATAATTGTAAGTAGGTTTAGCTTCTCCTTTGCAGGAGTAAGTTTCATAGGGGCCAACTTCAAGATCAAGGACTCAGCCTATTGAATTTGTTGTCCACACTGTTTGTGAGAATATCAGGAATTCCCCAAATGGGGAAGTTGGATAGATATTTCCTCCTTTCTCCCCATCTCTGATCTTTTAAACAACTTTATTGAGGTGTAATCGATATACAATATAAATGGTACATGTTTAAAGTGTACTATAGGATAAGTTTTAACAACTACACATCTGTGAAACCATCACCATGGTCAAGTTAATGAGCGCATCTATAATCTCAAAAGTTTCCTCAGACATTTTTGTAATCCCCTTCCCTGAAACCACTCTCTATTCGCTGCCTCTATAGATTCTTGCATTTCCTAGAATTTTATATAAAGAAATCATATACTATGCACCTTGGCTTCTTTCACTCAGCATAATCATTTTGAGATTCATCCATGTTGTTGCGTTTATCAATTGTCGAGTTGCATTTCATTGTGAAGATATGCACCATTGCTTATCCATTCACTTGCTGATGACATTTGGATTGCTTCCATTTTGGGGCTATTAGAAATAAAAACGTCTATGAACATTTGTGTACATATTTGTATGGCCGTACACTTACATTTCTATTGAGAGTAGAATCGATGGGTCATAAAGTATGAAGTTTTACTTCTTAGGAAACTTCCAAATTGCTTTCCAAAGTGTTTGTACCAGTCCTTAAAGACTAATGATGCTGAGCATTTCTTCATGTGCTAATCTGCATCTAAATGTCTTTTTAGAGAAGTGTCTGTTCAAATCATTTTCTCATTTGCTAATTGGGGTGGTTGTGTTCTTATTGAGTTTTGAGACTTTATTCAGTATACAAGTCCTTTATCAGATATGTGCTTGAAAATATTTTCCCTCACTCTGTAACTTGTCTTTCCATTCTCTTAACATTTTCTTTCAAAGAACAGAAATTCTTAATTGCAACAAAGTCAAATTTTATATTTTCTTTTATAGATCATGCTTTTGCTGTTCTAATACCGAGGTCAAAATGCTTTCTTTCTAGAAGTTTTATAGTTTTAGATTTTACATCTAACTCTTTATGAATATATGGTACAAAGAATGAATAAAAGGTTTTTTTTGCCTATAATATTCAGTGTTTCAGTACTGTTAAAAAGACTATTTTCTTTATTTTATAAAATCGCTTTTATACTTTTGCTTAAAATCAATTGCCCATATGTCTATTTTCATAATCTATTTTTTCCTCTAACGATGTACTTGTCTATCTTCATGCAATACCACACTGTCTTGACTACTGTACATTTCAAGTAAGGCAGTGTATCTTAAATTTTGTTCTTCTTTTCCAAAATGGTTTAGCTATTCTATGTCTTTTGCATTTCCAAATGAATTTTAGAATCAGCATGCCAATTTCTATGCAGAATACCTGCTGGAATTATTTATTGGAATAGCACTGAATCTATATATAAATTTGGGGAGAAATGACGTCTAAACAATGTTTTGTCTTCTGATTCATGAATATGGAATATCTCTCCATTTACTGAGTTAATCTTTAATTTCTCTCAGCTATGTTTTGTAGTTTTCAGTGTACAAAACTCACAAATCAGTTTCATCCCCAGACATTTGACATTTTTAACATTATTGTAAATGGTATTGTTTTTAATTTTAATTTTTCAATTGTTAGTATATAGAAATACATTGTTTTTTTGTATATTGGATTTGTATATCCTGCAAACTTGAGATTTGCTAAACTCACTTCTAAAAGCTATTTTAATAGATTCTATAGGATTTTCTGCATAGACAATCATGTCCTCTGTGAATAAAGACTATTTTACTGTTTCCATTCCAATCTGGATATCATTCATTCATCCATTCACTTTTATTGCCATAATGCACTGGCTAGAATTAATACAGCGTTGAATAGAACGGGTGAGAGCAGACATACTTGCCTTGTTCCTGTTTTTAGAGAAAAAGCATTGTCTTTCACCATCCAGTATGAGGTGTGTCTATGCCTTACAGGTTGAGGTTCCTGTCTATTCCTAGTTTGCTCAGTTTTTTCTTTTTTTCAATCAGGAGTTCATGTGGAGTTTGCCAACTGTTTTTTTTTTTTTCTGTGTTTATTTAGATGATTATTTGCTTATTTCTTTGTTGGCCTGTAATACAGTTAGCTATTTTAAATAATAGCTTTACTGAGATATAATTCACATAGCATAAAGTTCACCCTTTTAAAGTGTGCAATTCAGTGTTTTTTACTGTATTTACAAAGGCGGTGCATCTATCACCATCGCCAAATTTCATACCATTTTCAATAACCCCTCAAAAAAAATGCATACCCATTAGCAATCACTCCTGATATCCCCTCCCAGCCTCTGAAAAACATCAGTCTACTGTCTGTCTCTATGGATTTGTCTATTAAGCACATTTCATAAAAACGGAATTTACTATATATGGCCTTTTGTGACTGGCTTCTTGCACTAAGCATGTTTACAAGCTTCATCCATGTTATAGTGTGTCTTGGTACTGCCTTCCTTTTTATGGTTGTTAATATTCCATTTCATTTATATATCACATTTTGTTTATATATGCATCCATTGATGGACATTTGCATTATTTCCACTTTTTTGCTATTTGAATAATGGTTGAGCATTCATGAACAAGATTTTCGGTGGACAAATAGTTTCATTTCTCTTGGGTTTATACCTCCTTGCAGAGTTGCAGGGTCTTATGGTTACTCTGTTTAATCTTTTGAGTTAGAATGTTTTCTAAAGCAGCTGCACTATTTTACACTCCCCCAGTAGCACACGAGGGTTCAAATTTCTCCATATCCTCACAAACACCTGTTATTGTTCATCTGCTTTATTACAGTCATCCTAGTAGGTTTTGATTTTCTGGCAGCTAATGATGCTAGAGTATTTTCTCATGTGATTAGTGGCTACTTGCATATCTTTTTTTGAAAAATGTCTATTAAGATCCTTTATTTTTAAAATTGGGGTGTCTTTTCAGTATTGAGTTGTAAGAGTTCTTCATATATTCTACATACAAATCCCTTATCAGCCATATGATTTATAAGTATTTTCTCCTTTTCACTTTCTTGATGTCCTTTTCAGCACAAAAGCTTTAAATTTCCCCCACCATAAATAAATAAATTATAAAAATAAAAATAAGTTCACATCCACAAGACTAGAGCGCAGAATTTAAGTTTATTAAAAGAAAAGTTTTAAGTTTTGATGAAGTCCAATTATCTACTTTTTGTTTTGATGCTTGCTTATGCTTTAGGTGTCATGCCTAAGAATTCTTTGCTAAATCCCAGGTTATTAATATTTACACCAATGCTTTTTTTCTGAGTTTTATAATTTTGCTTTTTATATTTAGATCTTTGATCCATTTTGAGTTATTTTTTGCATCTGGTAGGAAGTAGGGGACCAACTTCATTCTTTTTACATGTGGATATCTAGTTGAGCCAGAGCCATTTGTTGAAAAAAATAATTTTATATCTCTATTGAATTGTCTCGGCACCTTTGTTAAATTCAGTTGATTATAAATTCGATGGTCCATTCCTGGGCTCTCAATTCTAATTCTATTCCCTTGATCTATGTGTCTACCCTTTACCAGTACCACATTGCCTTGATTGCTGTTAAGTTTGCAGTAAGTTTTGAAATGTAGTGTGAGTTCTCCAACTTTATTTTTTTAAGATTGCTTTGGTTATTCTGGGTCCTCTGAATTTCCAAATAAATTTTAGGATCAAGTTGTAAATTCTGCAAAGAAACCAGCTGAGATTTTAATGGAAGTTGTTGCATCTGTAGATAAGTTTGGAAAAATTGACATCTTAACAATATTAAGTCCTCCACTGTATAAACATGGGATATCTCTCTTCAATTTCTTTCAACAATGTTTTCACAGTTTTATATTTCTTTTGTTAAACTTATTCGTATTTTATAGTTTTTGATGCTGTTGTAAATGGAATTGTTTTCTTAATTTAGTTTTCAGGTTTTTATTTGCAACAAGATAAAGAAACAATTGATTTTGACATATTTGTTTCCTGCAATTGACGGCACTTGTTTATTGGTTCCAATATTTTTTTTGGATGATTCCTTCGGATTTTCTATATTCAAGATCATGTCATCTGCAAACAGAGATAGACTCACTTTTCCCGGTATGATCTGGGGGCCTTTTATTTTCCTGCTTTGCTGCATTGGTTAGAACCTCGAGTACATATTAATAGAAGTGGAAAGAGCAGACGTCTTTTGCCTTGCTCTTGATCTTAGGGAAAAAACATTCACTCACCGTTAAGCATGATGTTAGCGCTGAGTTTTTCAAAAACGGATTTTATCAGTTTGAGGAAGCCCCTTCTATTCCTAATGTGTTGATTGTTTTTATAAGAGGAGGATGGATTTTGTTTACTCCTTTTTTTCTCCATCTATTTTTCTACTTGTTTTGGATTTAGTCTTTTTTTTTTAAATGGAAGTATAGGTTATTGATTTGAGATCTGTTTTTTTTTAAGTATAGATGTTTAGTTATAAATTCCCTCTTAAAAAATGCTTTAGCTGCATCCCATGAGTTTTAGTATGTTGTGTTTGTTTCCATTCATCTCAAAGTATTTTCTAATTTCCCTGTGGTTGCCTTTATGATTAAATGTTATTTAGGAATGTGTTGTTTAACTTCTATATATCTGTGAATTTCACACATTTGTTAGTTTTTTTAATTCTATTATAAATTTTTTAAAAATATGACAAGAAACATTCTTAACATATGATCATTCTGATCTACATATATAATCAGTAATTCACAATATCACATAGTTGCATATTCATCATGATCATTTCTTAGAACATTTGCATCAATTCAGAAAAAGAAATAAAGACAACAGAAAAAAATTCATACATACCATACTCCTTACCCCTCCCTTTTATTGATCACTAGCATTTCAATCTAAGTTTATCTGTTACTGATTTCTAATTTCATTCTATAGTGGTCAGAGAACACACTTTGTGTAATTTCAATCCTTTTAAATTTATCAAGGCTTGTTTTAATTATCTAATATGTTATTTATCCTGGAGAATGTTTCATGGGTAGTTTAAATGTATGTATTCTTCTCTTGTTGGGTACTGTTCTAAAGATGTCTGTGAAGTCTAGTTGGTTTATAGTGTTATTCAAAGCTTTTGTTTCCTTGTTGATTTTCTTAGTTGTTCTATTCATTATTGAAAGCAGGGTACTGAAGTCCCCAAATATTATTATTGTACTATCTATTTCTTCTGGACTTCTTTCAGTTTTTGCTTTATGTATTTTGGGGCCCTAGTGTTGAGTGCATATGTTTACAGTTGTCATATCTTCCTGAGAATTGATGCTTTTATCATTATAAAATGTCCTCCTTTGATTCTAGTAATAAATTTTGTTAAAAATCTATTTTATCTATTAGTGTAGCCACTCTCCTTTGAGTAATTTTTTCATGGTATATATTTTTGCACCCTTTTACTTTTAACTTATTTTTGTCTTAGAATCTAAAGGAGATCTCTTATAGACAGCATATTGTTGGTTGTTTAATCTATTCAGCCAATCTCTGTCTTTTGAGTGGAGTATTTAATCCATACACATTTATTAATTATGATAAGGTAGGATTTACCACTTCCTTTTTCTTTTTTTTGCTTTCTGGATGTCTTTCTCTAATCCTCCATTACTGCCTTCTTTCACATTGAACAGATATTTTTAAAATACATTTTAATTCCCTTGCTGTTTCTATTACTATATATTTTTCAGAGTATTTTATTAGTGTTTGCCCTGGAGATTACAATTAACATCTTAACTGAAAATAACTGAGTTCAGATGAATATCAACTTAACTTCAGTAACATTCAAAATCTTTGCTTCAATATAGTTTCCTTCCCTTTTGTACTATTGCCATAAAAATTACATCTTAAAATAGTGTAAATCCACCAACACACTTTTATATTATTGCTTTATGCAGCTGTTTTTTAAATTCAATAGGCATTACAAAATGTATTTATAGTGTTTTATATTTACTTATATACTTACCTTTACCAAGGTAAGTATATAAAGTACACTTTATGTATATACAAAGCTCTTTTCTCTTTATGCGATTTGAAGCGCTGTCATATGTCCTTTGATTTCAGCCTTTAATATTTCTTGTAGGGGAGGCCTATTAATGAAAAATTCTGTTTGTATCTTGAATGTCCACAATTTCTCTTTCATTTTTGAAGGGTAGTTTTACTGGATATAGAATTTTTGCTTGACAGTCATCTTCCTTCAGCACTTTATGCCATCCCATTGGCTTCTGGCTTTCATAGTTTCTGAGAATAAATCATCTCAATCTTACTGAGGATGCCTTTTACATGAGTCATTTTTCTCTTGTTGCTTTCAAAATTCTCTTTTTAAAAAACTATTGAGCCTCTTCCCCCTCCTGCTCCGGCGGCTCTCCAACCACCACCGTGCCCTCTTCTGCCTTCACCGGCTCCTCCGCCACCGGCCTCGACAGCCTTGCCACCCTCACCTTTCCTCCTCCAGAACAGCTACTGCGGGAGTGGAGACAATACAGAGCAGCTCCCGGAGCCATGATGGAGATCAAAGGGACGGCGTACCCCATCCTGGAACGGCTGACTGTCTGGGAGAACCAGCTCCGGTGAGATCGCCGAGGGGCGGGGGTTTTCCCGGGCGGGACAGCAAGCGGCCGGAGTCCCTCCCTTCCTCCTTCCCAGGCCAGCTGGCAGAACTGGGCAGGCGGTCCCCGTGGGCCGCGGCGGCTGGCGCCCCCACCACGCGAGGCCCCGCGGACCAACTGAGAGAGTTGGATCGGAAATCCCCAGACTGCGGAGAACGGTGACCGGGGGTCCCTTCCAAACACGTGACTCCCCGGTCCAGCTGGGAACAGTGCACTCTCCCGGGCTGCGACAGCTGGCGCCCTCCCGCCACGCTTGGCGCCCCGGGCCGACTAGGAAATTCGGTCGGGTGCTCTCCCGTGCTGCGGCGGCCGGCGACCCTCCCTGCGTTCGGACCCCCGGGCCGGCTGGCACTCTTCTAAGATGCTTCGGCTGCCGAACCTCCCCTACGGCGAAAGTTTTCTAAAGTTAAAGGACCCACAGCAACTTTCACTGGTGGAACCCGTAGACAAACATGTGCCACGAGTGCCACCTACTGGGCAGGATAAGAAAAACAGAACCCAGAGATTTCACAGAAAAATCTTTCAACCTGTGGGGTCCTACACCCAGGGAAATCTGACTAAATGCCCAGACGCCAGCAGAAGATAATGGATCACACTCAGAAAACTGAAAATATGGCACAGTCAAAGGAACAAACCAATAGTTCAAATGAGATACAGGAGCTGAAACAACTAATGCTGAATATACGAACAGAAATGGAAAACCTCTTCAAAACCGAAATTGATAAATTGAGGGAGGACATGAAGAAGACATGGGCTGATCAAAAAGAAGAAATAGAAAAACTGAAAAAACAAATCACAGAGCTTATGGAAGTGAAGGATAAAGTAGAAAAGATGGGAAAAAAATGGATACCTACAATGATAGATTTAAAGAGACAGAAGATAGAATTAGTGATTTGGAGGATGGAACATCTGAATTCCAAAAAGAAACAGAAACTATCCAGAAAAGAATGGAAAAATTTGAACAGGGTATCAGGGAACTCAAGGACAATGTGAACCGCACAAATATACGTGTTGTGGGTGTCCCAGAAGGAGAAGAGAAGGGAAAAGGAGGAGAAAAACTAATGGAAGAAATTATCACTGAAAATTTCCCAACTCTTATGAAAGACCTAAAATTACAGATCCAAGAAGTGCAGCGCACCCCAAAGAGATTAGACCCAAATAGGCGTTCCCCAAGACACTTACTAGTTAGAATGTCAGAGGTCAAAGAGAAAGAGAGGATCTTGAAAGCAGCGAGAGAGAAGCAATCCATCACATACAAGGGAAACCCAATAAGACTATGTGTAGATTTCTCAGCAGAAACCACGGAAGCTAGAAGACAGTGGAATGATATATTTAAGTTACAAAAAGAGAAAAACTGCCAACCAAGACTCCTATATCCAGCAAAATTGTCCTTCAAAAATGAGGGAGAAATTAAAACATTCTCAGACAAAAAGTCACTGAGAGAATTTGTGACCAAGAGACTAGCTCTGCAAAAAATACTAAAGGGAGCACTAGAGTCAGATACAAAAAGGCAGAAGAGAGAGGCATGGAGAAGAGTGTAGAAAGAAGGAAAGTCAGATATGATATATATAATACAAAAGGCAAAATGGTAGAGGAAAATATTATCCAAACAGTAATAACTCTAAATGTTAATGGTCTGAATTCCCCAATCAAAAGACATAGACTGGCAGAATGGATTAAAAAACAGGATCCTTCTATATGCTGTCTACAGGAAACACATTTTAGACCCAAAGATAAACACAGGTTGAAAGTGAAAGGTTGGGAAAAGATATTTCATGCAAATAACAACCAGAAAAGAGCAGGAGTGGCTATACTAATATCCAACAAATTAGACTTCAAATGTAAAACAGTTAAAAGAGACAAAGAAGGACACTATATACTAATAAAAGGAACAATTAAACAAGAAGACATAACAATCATAAATATTTATGCACTGAACCAGAATGCCCCAAAATACGTGAGGAATACACTGCAAACACTGAAAAGGGAAATAGGCACATATACCATAATAGTTGGAGACTTCAATTCCCCACTCTCATCAATGGACAGAACATCTAGACAGAGGATCAATAAAGAAATAGAGAATCTGAATATTACTATAAAGGAGCTAGACTTAACAGACATTTATAGGACATTACATCCCACAACAGCAGGATACACCTTTTTTTCAAGTGCTCATGGATCATTCTCAAAGATAGACCATATGCTGGGTCACAAAGCAAGTCTTAACAAATTTAAAAAGATTGAAATCATGCACAACACTTTCTCGGATCATAAAGGAATGAAGTTGGAAATCAATAATAGGCAGAGTGCCAGAAAATTCACAAATAATGGAGGCTCAACAACACACTCTTAAACAACAAGTGGGTCAAAGAAGAAATTGCAAGAGAAATTAGTAAATACCTAGAGGCGAATGAAAATGAAAACACAACATATCAAAACTTATGGGACGCAGCAAAGGCAGTGCTAAGAGGGAAATTTATTGCCCTAAATGCCTTTATCAGAAAAGAAGAAAAGGCAAAAATGCAGGAATTAACTGTCCACTTCGAAGAACTGGAGAAAGAACAGCAAACTAATCCCAAAGCAAGCAAAAGGAAAGAAATAACAAAGATTAGAGCAGAAATAAATGAAAGTGAAAACATGAAAACAATAGAGAAAATTAATAAGTCCAGAAGTTGGTTCTATGAGAAAATCAATAAGATTGATGGGCCCTTAGCAAGATTGACAAAAAGAAGAAGAGAGAGGATGCAAATAAATAAGATCAGAAATGGAAGAGGAGACATAACTACTGACCTCACAGAAATAAAGGAGGTAATAACAGGATACTATGAACAACTTTACGCTAATAAATACAACAATTTAGATGAAATGGACGGGTTCCTGGAAAGACATGAACAACCAACTTTGACTCAAGAAGAAATAGATGACCTCAACAAACCAATCACAAGTAAAGAGATTGAATTAGTCATTCAAAAGCTCCCTAAAAAGAAAAGTCCAGGACCAGACGGCTTCACATGTGAATTCTATCAAACATTCCAGAAAGAATTAGTACCAACTCTCCTCAAACTCTTCAAAATAATTGAAGTGGAGGGAAAACTACCTAATTCATTCTATGAAGCCAACATCACCCTCATACCAAAACCAGGCAAAGATATTACAAAAAAAGAAAACTACAGACCAATCTCTCTAATGAATATAGATGCAAAAATCCTCAATAAAATTCTAGCAAATTGTATCCAACAACACATTAAAAGAATTATACAGCATGACCAAGTAGGATTCATCCCAGGTATGCAAGGATGGTTCAACATAAGAAAATCAATTAATGTAATACACCACATCAACAAATCAAAGCAGAAAAATCACATGATCATCTCAATTGATGCAGAGAAGGCATTTGACAAGATTCAACATCCTTTCCTGTTGAAAACACTTCAAAAGATAGGAATACAAGGGAACTTCCATAAAATGATAGAGGGAATATATGAAAAACCCACAGCTAATATCATCCTCAATGGGGAAAAATTGAAAACTTTTCCCCTAAGATCAGGAACAAGACAAGGATGTCCATTATCACCACTATTATTCAACATTGTGTTGGAGGTTCTAGCCAAAGCAATTAGACAAGAAAAAGAAATACAAGGCATCAAAATTGGAAAGGAAGAAGTAAAACTATCACTGTTTGCAGACGATATGATACTATATGTAGAAAACCCAGAAAAATTCACAACAAAATTACTAGAGCTAATAAATGAGTACAGCAAAGTAGCAGGCTACAAGATCAACATTCAAAAATCTGTAGCTTTTCTATACACTAGTAACGAACAAGCTGAGGGGGAAATCAAGAAATGAATCCCATTTACAATCGCAACTAAAAGAATAAAATACCTAGGAATAAATTTAACCAAAGAGACAAAAAACCTATATAAAGAAAACTACAAAAAACTGCTAAAAGAAATCACAGAAGACCTAAATAGATGGAAGGGAATACCGTGTTCATGGATTGGAAGACTAAATATAATTAAGATGTCAATTCTACCTAAACTGATCTACAGATTCAATGCAATACCAATCAAAATCCCAACAACTTATTTTTCAGAATTAGAAAAACCAATAAGCAAATTTATCTGGAAGGGCAGGGTGCCCCGAATTGCTAAAAACATCTTGAGGAAAAAAAACGAAGCTGGAGGTCTCGCGCTGCCTGACTTTAAGGCATATTATGAAGCCACAGTGGTCAAAACAGCATGGTATTGGCATAAAGATAGATATATCGACCAATGGAATCGAATAGAGTGCTCAGATATAGACCCTCTCATCTATGGACATTTGATCTTTGATAAGGCAGTCAAGCCAACTCACCTGGGACAGAACAGTCTCTTCAATAAATGGTGCCTAGAGAACTGGATATCCATATACAAAAGAATGAAAGAAGACCCATATCTCACACCCTATACAAAAGTTAACTCAAAATGGATCAAAGATCTAAACATTAGGTCTAAGACCATAAAACAGTTAGAGGAAAATGTAGGGAGATATCTTATGAATCTTACAACTGGGGGCGGTTTTATGGACCTTAAACCTAAAGCAAGAGCACTGAAGAAAGAAAGAAAGAAATGGGAGCTCCTCAAAATTAAACACTTTTGTGCATCAAAGAACTTCACCAAGAAAGTAGAAAGACAGCCTACACAATGGGAGATAATATTTGGAAATGACATATCAGATAAAGGTCTAGTATCCAGAATTTATAAAGAGATTGTTCAACTCAACAACAAAAAGACAGCCAACCCAATTACAAAATGGGAAAAAGACTTGAACAGACACCTACCAGAAGAGGAAATACGGATGGCCAAGAGGCACATGAAGAGATGCTCAATGTCCCTGGCCATTAGAGAAATGCAAATCAAAACCACAATGAGATCATCTCACACCCACTAGAATGGTCATTATCAACAAAACAGAAAATGACAAGTGCTGGAGAGGATGCGGAGAAAGAGGCACACTTATCCACTGTTGGTGGGAATGTCAAATGGTGCAACCACTGTGGAAGGCAGTTTGGCGGTTCCTCAAAAAGCTGAATATAGAATTGCCATACGACCCAGCAATACCATTGCTGGGAATCTACTCAAAGGAATTAAGGGTAAAGACACAAACGGACATTTGCACACCAGTGTTTATAGCAGCGTGATTTACAATTGCAAAGAGATGGAAACAGCCAAAATGTCCATCAACAGAAGAATGGCTAAACAAAATGTGGTATATACATACGATGGAATATTATGCAGCTTTAAGACAAGATAAACTTATGAAGCATGTAATAACATGGATGGACCTAGAGAATATTATGCTGAGTGAGTCCAGCCAAAAACTAAAGGACAAATACTGTATGGTCCCACTGATGTGAACGGACAATCGAGAATAAACTTGAAATATGTCATTGGTAACAGAGTCCAGCAGGAGTTAGAAACAGGGTAAGATAATGGGTAATTGAAGCTGAAGGGATACAGACTGTGCAACAGGACTAGATACAAAAACTCAAAAATGGACAGCACAATAATACCTAATTGTAAAGTAATCATGTTAAAAGACTGAATGAAGCTGCATCTGAGCTATAGGGTTTTTTTGTTTTTTTTTTTTTGTTTTTTTTTTTACTATTATTACTACTTTTATCTCTTTTCTCTATATTCACATTTTATATCTTTTTCCGTTGTGTTGCTAGTTCCTCTAAACCGATGCAAATGTACTAAGAAACGATGATCATGCATCTATGTGATGATGTTAAGAATTAATGAGTGCATATGTATAATGGTATGATTTCTAAATGTTGTGTTAATTTCTTTTTTTTTTCCGTTAATAAAAAAAAAATTATTGAACAGGTTTATTCAAAACTTCTTAGAACTGTTATTATTCCAGTGAGCACTGTGATCCTCCAAGAGAAGTCTCCCAACTTTTCCTTTCAACCTTTTATTTTGAAATACTTTCAAATAGGACAGGTACAAAAATAATACGTCCCACACAGAGAACTCCAACATACGCCTATCCCCCTGCCCCCGATAGCCAGATATACCAATTTTAACATTTTGCTCCATTTGCCATATCAATCTAGTCATCTATCCATCATTCTATCAATTCATTTATCTGTGTAGTTATCAGTCGACTTATCTATCCATGTTCTTAACACTTGAGTGTAGGTTGTATACACCATTTTCTCCTTGAACTCTTAATACCACCGTGTACACTTCCTAAGAACAAGGATATTCACTTACATATCCATCTTAAGTGCAGTTATCAAGTTCAATAAATTTTACATTGATAAAGTTTACAATCTATTTTTTCCACATGTACCAATGTTGTCCTTTGAGCTTTCTCTCCTTCCTAGTCAGATCCCATCCAGGATCATGATTGCCTTGTCACTGTCTCTTTAGTTGCTCTTTCTCCCTGCACACCAACTTTTTAATTGTGGGAACACAGACAGACAACATAAACTTTCGCATCTCAATTACTCTCAAGCATACTACTCTCAATTCAGGGGGATTAATCACATTCACTGTGTTGCAGTACCCTCACCACCTTCCATTACTAAAACCTTCCCACCTCCCCAAACAGAAACATTATAGCTCCCCATTGCCCCTGCCTGAACCCCTGGCAACCTGTACTCTAATTTCTGTCTCTATATGCTTCATATTCTCTGATATTTTCTTTGTGGGGCTTAAATTTAACCTATTAAATCTGTAACAATCTCATTGGCTTTGATAGAAAGTTAACTTCAATAGCATACACAAACTATTTTCCTAAACCCTTCCATCCTCCACCTTTATGCAATTTTTTTGGCCAGAAAGCAGATGCTGTGAGTCCCAAACCATTGATTCCTCATTTCATGCATTTGCCTTTTAGATATTGTAGGAAGTAAGAGGTGGAGTTATAAACCAAAAATATCATAGTATTGGCATTTCTTCCTTGCTCCTCTTGTATTCTCTTCCTGGTATCCTTTCCCTGTCTCCTGTCTAAATTTTGCTCATCTGTCACATTACAGCTCAAATGTTATTTCCTCTGCTGAGCTTGTACTGAGTAACAGAGTAGATTACACATTTCACCCATCACTTACCCCAAGTGTAATTAAATTGTTTAACGATTGCTTTATCTGCTAGCTTGTGAGCTGCATGAGGGCAGAAACTATCTGGCTCACCATTTAATTTGCACATATGATATAGAGTATATGGGCAATAAATACTAGTTGAGTGAAAAATCTAGGTGCTGAAATACTTTTGTCCATTTAACTAAGGTTTGCTTTGTCTTCCTTTGTCATAGGTCAAAGTCTTCTCAGATCCTCCCATAATCACTCCAAGAAATGTCTCTCTTATCTATTTTCTCCTCAAGAGTAGTAGATGACAGGACTGTACACAGGCTAAAGTCTCTCACACACTCTAGAGCAAAGGTACCTGGGAAAAACAGGGCTCTCTTTTTACACATGAACTGTCCAGAGTTCCTAGTGGGCTGAAATTCTGTAATGAATAGCTCTGTGTACTCCCAAAACCCAGCAAGAGAAGGAATCTTGCAACTGTGGACAGCCAAGAAGTAAGCTGTGTTCCTGGTGTGCTGCTGACGCCACTGAGGGTAACACATGCAAAGTTGTCCCAGGGTGGGGTCATTCTCTGGAATGTTGGGAACACGTGCACTCAGAAGTAGAATAGTTTACACAGGACTTCCTTCAATCAGCTCCCAAGACAGAGTACCTGCCATTTCATCTCTCCCCAAAACTCATTCACATACCAAAGCCTGGGGTAGCCCGGGCCCATCCGCATCCGCAAAATTAACTGCTTCCAAGCAGGGTCTGGATTTAACTTGGAAAATACGGCTGGGACAAAGCAGCTTGAGTTGAGGACAATTTGAGCACAAAATATTGTGTTCTCCTTTCTACGGCAGGACTTTTTTCTGAAGTGCAAGTTACTAATGGAGCCCTGCATGATAAAGAAGAAAGAACAGTTCTGTACTCAACAGGCCTGAATTTTATCCCTTACTTGTTGTTGCGAGGACTCAGTGAGATGTGACTAAAATCCTTAGGAGACTCTATGGTCCAAACTTAGTGTTCAGTAAATGGTAGTGGTTTAACTATCAGGTGTTCCTTGGGTGTCCAGAGTAATCTGTGCTTCCTCCATCAATAACATCACACTGGTCTGAAAATGGCCTATTCACTGTTCAGTTTTCCCCACTAGACTGTTAACAACCATGTAGGCTCAACATCTAGCCTTCCAGGTACCATGATAAACTCACCGTATTGAGTGCTTATGACGTCAGGCACTGTTTTAACCACTTTACATCATTACTTCATTTAATTCTCATAACCCTATGGAGTTAGGTATTATTGCTGTCCTCATCTTATAGCTGAGTAAATAAAGGCACCAAAAGGTTAAACAATTCATATGTAGTGTGATATAATAGATTAATTAGTAGAACCACACTCAAATATAGCTTGGCAAGTTCCAGATTCTGTACTCTTTACCAATCCACCCAATCCCATTTTTCTCCTGAGCTTAACATTCATGATAGAACATACCATCCCAATTGTCTTCTGTGTTCATACAGCTGTATTTATTCCGTAAGTTTCTTTGTATTGGCCTAATACAATGCCTTATACAGCCAAATACTTTACCATCAATTTGCCTTTTTGTAGATCTAGTGCTGGGTTTGGCATTCTGAGTGTAAGATCCAATTTTGTTCTTACACAAAACATCTCTTGGTTTGTCAGCCTGGGCACTAGACTGAGTAGATCACTGGGAGGTTGGTAGTTCTAGTGTTTTAACAATCATAAGGCAATTGAGATTTTCACCTACTAAGTATGAAGGAAAAACACCAACTCCAGCCACAACATCACACTTTTACATGCTTCAGGAATCAGTCACCACTGGCTACACTTCTCTACTTCTCTCAAATAGTCTAAGTGAAACTGGGCTTTCCTTTCAATATTTGGTGTTCAGATCTCATATGCTTTTGAAAAATACTGCAAATTGCACATACAAGAACATCATTTCTTTGTAATTAAATAAGTAGGATGAATACTTATGTATGACCACCACCCAGAACCTCTGAAGACCTTCATGTACCCCTTTCCAATTGCATCCATCTCTCCTAGAGTACTTCTCCACCCCTGGTAGTGTTAATATGCTTTATATTGCATGAATTGAGAACAATAATTTTTATGATAAATAAAACAGAAGTGATTCCCAAATACTTTGTTATGAAAGGCACTGGAAGCAAGTGGATTTGAGGTTTCATTTTCTACTGAAATTGATGTTTTCAGTGAGCTGCTTCCAATTCTAACTTTACAATCACTGTGCACAGCACAAGTGTATGAAAAAATACATCACTGAACTGGTGGTCAACATGTAAAATCAAATTTTGCCCTAATTAAGGACACACACTTTTAAGGCAAAGCTGGCCAGAATGTTAAGCCATGTAGGTGTTGCAGACAGTGAAGGTGGGATTCAAATTGGAGGAGTAAATAAATAGTTGCCATCAAAGAAAAATTTTTCCTGGAATGTGCAAGCAAGAACTTTGCCTGTGACTGTGTGAGAGAACTTGGTTACAGCAATAGGCATTCTACTCAAACAGCCTGATGAACACTACTATGATAACCTTTGATGCATTTAATCCTTACAGGGCAGCCTCAAGTTCTGGTATTCAAAAATGTGCCTCGAACCCCCAAAAGTTGAGAACTATTACTTCAGCCAATAGATGTTTCTGAAGTAAAGCACTATATGAAATAAAAATTTCACCCACACCCCCACCCCCTCACCCAGTTATTGGTTCAAAACACCTATGTCTGCCCAAGACTGGAGTAAATGAAATGCATTTTTACCACAGATCTCATAGCAGCAAATGAGACCCAAAAATTTGTCATAATTTTCAGTGTTCCTTGGTTAATAAGAGGATTATGTTGGGAAAATAAGAGTTTTCAGAGAAACTAACTCTAGAAAGGAGGAAAAAAGACAACGGAAGCCATAAGCCATAGGTAGAAATGCTTGGATAGATGCTCACAAAATCTCTCTCCTCCTCTCACTAGTTTCTCTAAAAGACATGGTTTCTTGTCCTAGCACAGTATATTCTCTTCTTACCTTTGGGATTTACTTAAAATAAATGTGGCTGCATACGAAGTGACAGATATTTTTTTCACCATCATAAAATGCAATGAATAACACCCTAAAGAAGCTAAGTGAATCAAGGGTTAAATTCTATGCAAAAACATGTTTTTTAGACTGAGTTCTCTCTGAGGAAATAAACATGGAAAATCTTTACTTTTTTTTTTTTTTATACTTAGGATAGCCATATAATTTATCCTTAAAATCAGGATGTTTTCAAGAACAAAAGGGACTGTTATTAATAATTACGCCAGAACATGAGCCACAATTGTTCCAGGCAAACTGGCTACATCATCATTTAGTTAGCACAATCTTGATATTCAGTAATTAATAAATTATCACATTGTTTAACTCTTAATTCCCAAATCTGACAATCTCATTTAAAAAAATGGAACATTAACATAGACACAATTTGTTAGATGTACATTCTTCTGGTCATCCTTATACACCAAATAAGCCCCTTTGGCTAAAGGATAAATGTTTCATTTTTTCCCTCAGCATTTTTTGCATTTTGAGCATTATCATGCTTTACTGATAAGGTAAATGAGTACAGGAAGCTAACAAATGGCCCCAAATCACATTCCAGAGTTCAGTTCAAAGCTAAAAATAAAAACTTTGCTCCCCAAATCTCTAGCAATCACGCTGCTCACTGAACTACGAAGCGCTCCCTTCTAGGAACTGACCAGATTTCTATTAAGGATCCTCCAGAGCTGGAGACTTATGACCACCTTTCAGACAAGAAACTTTCTCAAGTGTATAAGGAGGCTTTTCCTGGCCTGCATTAATCCTCTTCATTCCCCTTCTATAAAATGCCTAAGTGTCCTGATCATTAGCCATGTAGTTTAATCTTTTAAAAAAAGATTTCTCTGGGCATTCAGGTCTTCATTAACTTCAGTACTTGAGATTTTTGTATGTTGTAGTAACTAAGCAACAGTTAAGATGTTTTAACTTAACATATCCTGCATTGGCAAGTTTAAAAAAAGAACTGTCAAGTAACTTGGCAGACCCTCCCTCTGACTCTCCCAGCCTGTTCACTGGCTGCTCATCTACTGCTAATAGAGACCTCTTCTGTCTCAGCCTTGCAAACAGCCTTGTCCTAGCCTTTTACCACCACAGGGTAGAATGGATCCTATAGTGTCTTTGATTATTTATAACTGAACAAAGGCCAGACTGAACTACTGGTTTGATCATCCAACACCTATTATAATGATTCTCACACCCATATCTTAAACTTAATTTTAACTGCTTCAGCTTTAAACAATATTTGCCTTTACTTATGAAAGCACAACTGTAAGTTTTAAATTAGCAGTTGAAGAACTGTGATTACTCACTAACTATAAGGATATGCATTTCCAACATAAGCACTGGTTTTTTCTTTTAATGAACAGACAACAGAACTCATTAAATGAGAAAATGTGTGAAAGGTCTGCTTTAAAACATTCAATGTTAGACGGACCTTAAATCCTGGGCATGCTCAAGATTTCTAATCTAATCCTCATTCCACAATCTCTACAATCTTTTAGTCTCAATCTCATCATCCATAAAATGGGGATAGAACTATACTTATATCAGAGGTTTGTGAGGTTGAAATGAGATAATGCATGTAAACTGTCTCCTTTTAGACTGTATGTCTCTTAAAAGCAGGGGTATTATAAGAATTGAATGAGCTTAAGTATGTATAACATAAAAGTAGCTATCATCATTAGCTCCCAGGGAATAAAGTTGGATAAGCTAAATTTGTCAATTTAGGTTCTTCATCTCTAATTTTAACCAGTTGGGTACTATCTTAGGAAAGGGAGTTTTCCTAAAGCTTTGGAAATACTCAGTGGCTTGCTGAGAGACAAGAACAAGTCAGGCTATCTCATACAAGAGAAAAGCAAGGTTCTAAACCAATAATCAAGGAACTTTATAAAAGGGGTACTGGACACCTCACCTTTTGATGACAGAAGTGCTGTCTCAGCTACTTATTAGTGGTATGATCTGGGGAATTTACTCTTTTAAACTCAGTCTATAAAAAGAGGTTTTTTAATCAGTTTATGGGATGATGGGGTTTAAATAATTTTTAAATGAGACCAAGCTTAAAACATAGCCTTAACAAAACTATCAGTGTGAAATTTTCTCTTCTGTGATACTAAATACTGTAAGTATGGCTCTGAATCCTAGATGGCCTGAGATTCTGTTTTACTTGTGAACCTATGAGCATAATCTCAGCAAACCTCAACCAGGCAACGTCATTACCTGCAACAAGCGGTTTTAAAATTTTAAAAGCAACAAAACATTTTACCCCTAAAGAACTAATGAAAGTGGGACAGGGAACTGCTCTAGTGAAAGGAGGCAGGAAGAAGAGAGGGACTGAGAACTACTGATTTGGTCCCCTTCATCATCCCTGGAACCCCAAAGCTCTACAAACACAGTATGAAAATAAACTGCCCCAATGAGAAAAAATATTCAAAAGCTACAAGAACTATGGCGTGATAAAAATCTTCTCTCCAGGCACTGGAATCCTACTGAGTTGTCTTGTTTGAAAGAAGTAAACTAGTAAGATTCTACTTTGCTTTAGAGATCTGTTGTAAAAGCCTAAGAGTATTAACATGGAAGTAAAAGAGGACCTGCCTGGGACAGGTAATCCAGAGAGGCAGTGTTTTTCAAAGCAATGTCATTACACCAAAGGAAAAAACCTGGCCTTGCTGTATAATGGTCTCATCTTTTATTACTTATCTCATAATTTCACTTAAGGTGGGTTTTTTTTAAGGGGATATAGAATAAGACATAAAAAATTTACATTCTTAGTTGTCTTATGTCCAATTAGGAAGCAAAAAGGAGGTATCCTCTTTAAAAGTAAAATGTCCTACAATTTATTCATTCATTTATAGCCTCACTCACAATTGGGGTTCCAAAAAGGCTTGCAAACCACCTATGGAAAGGAAAAAGTAAACTATACCAAGTTTAATAATGCAGCCCTCACAAATACACAGCCATTATGGCAAAAACTATAACATCTTTCTTTTTAAAAAAAGGGGGTGGTAGTGTCAGGGGCAGAAAGGGAAGGCTTCCTAAGGTCACATAACACAGATAATCTGGTTACAAACACTAGCCTAACCTTGAAGGGAGAAGAGGAAAATATCACAATGGACATGTTGCAGAAAGAGGGTTTGTGGAAGATGAATGTTTCCAGGCAGCCTGTTTAAATGCTTAGTAAATACAAATCACAAGCAGAGAGATGTCTCAGGCCTTTTCTCTTTTCTTTCTTTAAAACAACTAATTTGAAGTTAGCTAGGCTCCAAGTTGCTCAAGACAGCCCGGTATTGGGTCTAAAGAATAAAATTCACGGAAAAGATGCAAAGCCACGAAAATACATTTAAAAAAAAAATTCAGGTATAATACACAAAAGCAAACAAGTTTATCTTAAAAAATATTAAGTATCACATCCATAGACTATTCCTAATTATAATTACTTCTTAAAGCAACATTTGTCTTTGTTTACAAATACAGCAGCAGGTGATAAAACCTAAACATCTCAAACAGATTGTTTACAGTTCTTAATACAAACAAATGTATATGTGTCAAATCACATTTTAGGCAGTTTAACTTAAAATGCATAGACAAATACATACATTAAATCTGTCATTAAAAAGCCGATGAAAGATCACAATTTCAAGAAAAAATACAAAAAATATAGAACACGCATAAAGTCAAGTTTACTTAATGGCAACAAGTCAATATCTGCTAATCAATGACAGGGAGAGAAAGTGCCTACATACGGAGAAAAGAGAGAGGAAAAACACATTACTTGACACATGTGAATCGTTGCACTAACACACTTCCGAAAAAAATCAATTTCTTACTTAAAAAAAATATAAACACTTTGCCTTTAAAAAATGTCCAAAGACTGGTATATAATTTCTACCAGCAAAACTATGTTCACCTGTGTAAACCAATGGGGGTATTAATTCTGTAACGTCACCCCTAGACAGTGAGCTTCTCAAGGACAGGGATTATCTTTCATCTTTGTATCTCAGGCATTTGGCAAAGTACTTGGACCAAGGACATTGTTAAATGTTTATTGAATGAATACAGTTCTCTAATGTCTTCTAAATCCAGAAGCTTGATGGCATTTCTTTAATACTGATTATTTTACCGGCAATTTTTGTTCTACTTGGCAGAATTCTACAAACAGAAAGAACATTGTCTTCAATATTAAATATTGCTCTAAGATTATAGTCTTCCCTGAAAACCACCTTCTATGCATAGTACAGTCTATCAGTGTGATTTCTCTGAATTTAGGTTTATGCTTTTCAAAAAACACTCGAAGGTCTGTGCTTAAGTTTAATTTCCAGGGTTTATAACTCTGGCATTTTATAAATGTTGGCACTAATCATTTAGAAGAGTAGGCAATTGATGTGCAAATTAGGCACAATATTTTAAACTTTTGAATAGAGCTATAGTCACTTACACAAATAGTTTCAAAAGTTGTACACTTGAGTATAGTAGGTGGCACTATAATAGGTGACACTAGAGTAGGTGACACTAATTATTTGTGAGTTAAAATATCATAGGCATAACTGACCTATTTCTTGAAAAATATTCCATTATTCCACTGTGGTGGTGTGATTTGCCTAGGCCAAAAATTCACCCCTTTTCTTCTCTGCCGTATTATTATTCAATACACTTTAAAGACAATAAAGAGTAAGATGGACAAAGATCCTTGGGTACTTAAAAAAATGTACAGGCTATTCTTGAATGATCAATGCATTACACTTTACACAAAATAGGGCTGTGGGGTCAGAGCTATAAACAGCCTTTTCATAAGCAGAAGATGTAAGGCTGAGTCCTGCAGAGAAGACAAACCAAGGCATTTTAAGCACTCCTTTAAGGAGCATTTGATTCTTGAGAGCTGAGTGTATGAATGGAGACCTAATGTGCATAAAATGTACCCTGCAAAATTTCTATTTTAAAAAGCTTTATTTTTTCAGTCATTTTTAAGTTTAACCTCAGCACTGCTTATGTATTTTATTTTGAAATCTAAGATTCTAACCCCAGAAACACTATTCCTTAATACTTCAACTATCTCCATCAAATACATATTCCATACTTTGGGTTCCCTTAAGAGCAAACATACTTTCTAACAAGCATTCTCTTCAACAAACAAATCTTAGCCAACTATGACTTGTTTGAAAGTAACATTATTTCCTTGTTAAAAAAAAAATCCTAGATGCTTTGCCCTTTCTTTTATTGAAAACTCTTCTACTTTTCTTAACTTTACCCTGAACCTAAAAATAGTTATTGGTCCAGAGTGGCCACAAGAATACAGAACTTCCCCAATGTGAGAAATTGTGCTCTGCAGAAATAGAAAATATAAAAGCAAATTTTATTATCCCTTTGATTTCACTCTTACATAAAAAAAAAGTATACCAAATACCAGCTTCAAAGTCCTTAAAAACAAAGGGCTACAACGGCAGTGGTCAAGGGCAGTATGGGCTACTAAGAAGATACTATACTTATGGGAAGCAATAATCTCTATAATCTTGTGTTTAATTTCTCACAAATTCTTTAACAAAAGATTTCCTCCCACAACCAGGACAACGGACTCCATAACTATAGCCAACATATCTCAATGTAAATCAACCAAAACCGTAAGAAGAGGAGCTTTTGGTACCATCTTCCTTTACCTGTGATCCTAGCCTTCTAAATAACTGACATTACGGTACTGACTGATCATTTAAGCTATGACACCTCCTATGGCTACCTGCCTTGAAATGAGAGACTGCTTAGACAATAGAATCCAAGAATGTTGTGACAGCTGCTATTTGCCCTTGAAGTAAAGAAGAACAGACCACGTATGTCACTACATAAGAGCTGTCTAAAGACATCCTCCATCTGAATATATCTAAACAAGTTAGTTTCACCTTTTATCAATTCTAAAAGCTTGAAACCTAACATCTACTTAAAACAAGGAAGGCCAGAAAGGCCTAAACACGAATGTCCTTTTCAAGGGTGATCATCTTGCTTTCTTAAAAGGAGGTAGCTACTAAACCATTAAATTGGCAGCATTTGGTATTCTTGACATTTTAATTATAGGAGAAATAAACTACTAAATATTTTATTTCTAAGCAAAAACAGCACAATCCAGCATAAATCTCTCTTAATACTGGTCCAAGAAATCCACAATACATTTTAGAAATCCAATGGATACATTCAAAATTTCAAAATATTATTTGATAAATAACAAGGTCAGTTCCACATCATTCACTTATTCTAAATCTAAGAACCTTATTTATTTATTTTTTTTGCCAAAAAGCTACGTAGGGTGTTTGGCAGTTACAAACAGTACTTAATATTTAAGCAATATAGTCACACTGCTTTAAACTCAATTATAAAGGCCTATTTATTGTTTTCATGTGTTAGAAGATAACTTTTTTCAAGGATGACACTCAATTTAACTATTTACTATCAACAAATACAGAATTGAACTTGAGAGCCATAGCTTTACAGATCCAGGAAACTTATGCAGGAAACAAATGACATATCATAACCAGACTCTGAAAGACACGTATTTTGATTTGCACTTGTACAAAGAGAAAAGTCATATCTGTATGACTTAAGGTTCTCTAAATGTAACTGTAATATGTTTACAACAGACCCCTAGAGTGTGCCAGTTTTCCCTTCAGGGAGAAATCAAGACATGTGCTCCTTCTAAAGAACCGAAGGAGAGTGGGGCTACAGGGAATTGCCTGGGCAGCATAGCTACCTCAGGTTTTGCGGGAATGCAAATTAATTGCTGCTATGAAACAATTGTCAGGGTTTCCTCTAGCTTGAAGTTCAAAACAAAGAGGAGAATTATTTCCTTCCTTGAGCTCTTCCAAAAGTAATATGGATCTCCCCTAATCCATTCTAAAGCAATAAAGAGATCATCAATGCTGTTAGAACATAATTTACATACATGTTGGCCTGGATTAAAAAGAAATGTTTTTAAAAATGGCAGGTTTTAAGAATTTAATGACCCATCGGGCTAAAAACAAAACACAAAAATTTTTAGTGCAACTCAAAATAACGAAAAAGTTTTACTAATCAAAGCTCAAGGTTAAGAATGAATATTGGCAGGTTAATGAACTCAAAATGTAGTAATAATTACTGACAATTTAAAAATGTATATCCAAAATATAACCTCAAAGGGACCAGACTTATTTATAGTATAGATAGAGCAGCTCAAAATGTTTAGAGGCATCACTTGTTTAAATTATGGCAATATGATTGTTTTCAAAATGTGTTTATTTAGGGAAAAAGTGATTATAGAAAAATACTTGAAATAATTTCCCAATGAAGTAGGAGATTCTAACAGTAATCCACATCATCTCAGATTTTTAAGTGTGTAGTTTCATAATTTAAACAAATTCAAAATTTGTTCTAAACAAATTCTATTAAAGAACTATTCAATATACCTAATCACTTTAACTTTCCATGAAGACCAAATAAAAATTACATTTGAATGATTTACGTTTTGTCTGATTGTTCCAAATGTATATCCAAGTACAAGAGGCAGATATCTTCTCTGAGAGGTGCAAGAGTTGTTCTTTCATGAATGCCCTCTAAGAATAGTGAAATCAGCAATTTTTATATATGCATTCATGTGCATATATATGTACTTCAAAAAGCAAAGCGTCATCTCTTCATCCATTAACTTAATGGTAAGACTGCAACAGAAAAAAGAAAAGGTCAACTTCTACATTTTGCAAATGGAGTTTATGAACTCCTTTCTGTGGCTTAAAATAAATTTATTGCTTAATAAATCTAAAGAACAAGTCACCTCATTTAGTTATCTTGGCATACACTTGGCAAAAAAACTAAAAAAATATATATATTGCAAGAAGTTGCACTAATGAAAGTAAGTTTTAAAGTAAGTTTTAGGGTTACTTCATTGAGATTTTCTTTTATACCTGCTGTGGATGTTTCATTAATCTAGAAGGTGATCTGAATAGTTCTTTTGTATGTCCCTAAGGGGATCCTTGACTACTTTTGGATACTTGCTTGGTTTACCTCAGGAGGTAGGTGGGTGCCTTTCTACTTTGTCACATGCACTTAACAGGCTCCTCAACTAAGATGAAAATCGTACTCTACCTTGGCTGACAGTAAAGCATACAGCATTACATTTAACTGATAACAGTGAACAGGGGTATAACCTTGAGTTCAATACTACTAAGGATATAATGAAACCTTTGCTAAGAAATACTATAGAGAGTTGCCCCAAAAATGGGCAAAGTTAAATACTCACTATCCTGGATTCTTTAAAAATCTACTTTCATATCAAGCCAGCCAGGCAGAGATTGATCTTCAGAAAAATGTTCTATTTTTAGTACCAGGAATACTTGTATTTTCATTCCTTTAAATGCTCTACCTGAATTTTTAAAATTTACTCTTATTTTTTATACAAACACTCCTTTTAGGAAGTTTTAAAAACGTTCTAATCTTCTATTCAAAACTGGAGAGAAACAATCTTTCAACTGTGCTTATCTGACTACTGGTACACATTAAATAACAAATTAAACACTCACATGGGGGCCACCAGGCATTGGTGGAGCACCAGAAGGTCCTGAAGGCACTTGAAAAGGATTACTGGGTGTGGGATAGAGTCCTGGTGTGGGATATGAACCTGTAGGGGCAGGATATGGTGCTGGTGGTCCCCAAGCTCCTGGTGGGACAGTGCCCCATGGTACAGGTGGTGCTCCCCCTGGTGCTTGGGGAGGAGGAGGAACGGGATATGGCCCTGGAGACGGGTATGGCATATTAGGGGTAGGATATTGCCCTCCCATTCCTGGTGCCCATGGTCCAGAAGACATGGATCCCCATGGACCTAACGGACCAGCTGCAGCTGGATCTGTGGGGGCACCATACGGTCTAGGAAGCTCTGGAAAGGGCATATTTGGTGTAGGATACGGCCCAGTGGGGCCGGGGCCTGGCACAGTTGGGGCTGGATAAGGACCACCAGGTGGGGGACATGATGGTCCAGAAGGAGGAAAAGGTGCTGGAGGCGGTCCGGTGGGAGGCACAGAGGGATACATTCCTGTTGGTGCAGGTCCAAAAGGCACAGAAGGTGTTGCACTTGGTGGTAGTCCAGATGGCACAGAAGGTGGCGCACTTGGATTATTCCAAGGGTTGGAACCTGGCCAGCCTTGAGGAGGCTGACCAGGTTTTGTATTGCTAACAGCAGAGGTTTTGGCAGGGGAGTGTTCAGGTAGTGCATCAGCCAACTAGAATACAAAAGAGAAATGTCTTACCTATCTCACCCAGGTACAAGTCAAGTCAAACAAGATTAGACATGCCAAACCGATACAGAATATAAGATATAGGGTCAGTTATTATAAATTTTTATAACATCTTCAAAAACTAAACTGTTCAGTTTAAAAGCAATTCATTTAATACAAAACTCTGAAGAGTTAACCCAAATCTGAACTTTACAATGCAAATTCCTCAGAAAGGCTTAAGTTTTTGAAATATAATTAATCAACATACTATGTTTCATTTCTACACTGTTTTGACATAGGTATAGTGATTAAGAGGATAAAATTTTGAGTCAAGATCTAGATTGGAATTCTCGTTATACCTCAAATACTTCACCATCCCCTCTAAGCTTCAGTTCCCTCATTAAAAAAAATTTCAGGGTTAACTTGGGGCTTAAATTAGAAAATTCATGTAAAGTATTTAGCACAGTGCCTGGTATATAATACCAATTCAATAAATATCAGCTATTATTAATACCATTAGAGTGAAAGAGAATAGAAGTAATCACTTTTGTAATTTTTAAAATAATTTAACAATTCTTAAAGAAATAAATACTATTTGATGCATTTTGGAGCATGTTATAGCTAGTAAAGTAAGTCAAATCACCTATCAAATTCAGATGCCAAAGAAATGCAAGAATCACAAAAAGCACAGACTGTCATTTTTCTTGAGGGTCATAAAACTTATCAAGAATAAATCCATCAACTTACCGAAAATTCATCAGACATTTTCCTAAAAAAAGAAAGAAGGAATATTTCACACCCAATGAATAGTTTTTCTTATATATTCTTTAAGGAACTTTCCATGCATACATTATTGACTTTTACTTAAATGGAATCTAATAATTTGTTAACATATTTCAACAGAAATAAGAAAATAACCTGTTTTTCTTTAAATAGGAAGATTCTCCATAACAGTTATATTACTCTATCAACTTCATCCCTTTTACTGGCTGCACATGGTACAAAAATGATTCATAATTTATGATCCATATTTTATGGATCCATAGTTTATGATCTCATTTTGATGGTAGTTTAGGTTGTCAGCATTTTGGGCTGTTTTAAACAAGGATACAGCGAACATTTCTGAACACGTTTTACTCACTTCTAAGAGTCTATCACCAGAAAAAAAGCACAAGTAGCAGAATTTACAGAGTGAACAGATTAGGTTATTTAAATCCATCTACTTAAAACAGATTGACCAATCCCCAAAAAAGTTCATGCCAATTTACACTCTTACCTTTTCCTCTAACTCTTCTTTCATCCTTCAGTATTATTAAAATTATGAATCTTTTCAAATAGGGTAGATTAAAAATTAGCATCTTGTTTTAACTTGCATTTCTTTACTTATGTGGATAGTAGGGCACCTTTCAATATTTAATATCCCATTTATATTTCTTCTTCTGTGAATTTGTTCATGTTCTTTGACCACTTCTACAAAAATTTTAAAATTAAAGTATAATTGACATTTAGTAAAATGCACATATCTTAGCTTTTGCAATGACTGTGTGATTGTGAAAACCTTGTGTCTGATGTTCCTTTTATCTATGGTATGGACAGATGAGTAAAAAATATGGATAAAATAAATAAATAATGGGGGAACAAATGTTAAAATAAATTGAGTAGATTGAACCAGTGATCAATGAAAGGGAGTGGCAAGGGGTATAGAAAAAAATAGGGGGACAAAGGTTAAAATATATTAGGTAGATGGAAATATGAGCGGTAGAGACGGAGGAGTAAGGGGCATGGTATGTATGAGTTTTTCTTTTTATTTCTTTTTCTAGAGCGATGTAAATGTTCTGAGAAATGATCATGGTGATGAACATACAACTATGTGATGATATTGGGAGCCACTGATTGTACAAGTTTGGAATGTTTGTATGTTAATGTTTGTGTTTGTATGTTGTTTTGTCAATAAAAATATTAAAAAAAGAAAAAAGCACATATCTTAAAAAAAAAAATCTTCACACCACATAGTCCATTCAAAAAGCAATCAATCAGTGGCTCACTATCATCACATAGTTGTATATTCATCACCATGGTCACTTTTAGAACATTTGCATCACTGCAGAAAAAGAAATAAAAAGAAAAAACTCATACATTCCAGATCCTTAACTCTCCCTCTCATTGACCACTAATATTGCATTTTTTAAACCCCTTATCTAGGTCTATTATTTATTTACTTCTGTCCTTACTTTTTTCTCATCTGTCCAAACCATGGATAGAAGAAGCATCAGTCACAACGCCTTCACAATCCCGTGATCACACTGTAAACACTACATAGTATATAATAGTCTTCAAAAATCAAGGCTAATGGAACACAATTCAGCAGTTTCAGGTATTTCCCTCTAGCCACTCCAATACATCAAAAACTAAAAAGGGATATCTATATAATGCATGAGAAAACCTCCAGGATAACCACTTGACTCTGTCTGAAATTGCTCAGCTACTGAAACTTTTGTTTCATTTCTCTCTTCCCCCTTTTGGTCACGAAGGCTTTCTCAATCCCATGATGCCAAGTCTCAGGTTAACCCTCGGGAATTATGCCCCACGTGTGTGTGTGTGTGTGTGTGTGTGACACCAAACTGTGAGTTCACCTGCTGAGTTGGCTTACAGAGAGAGACCGCATCTGAGCAACCAGAGGTTCTCTGGGGTAACTCTTAGGTATAATTATAAGAAGGCTCGGCTTCTCCTTTGCAGAAGATTGAGGGCTCAGCCCATTGATCTGGTTGTCCCCACTGCTTGCGAGAAATTAGGAATTCCCCAGATGGGGAAGTTTAATATTTCTTCCTTTCTCCCCAGTCCCCTAAGGGGACTTAGCAAATACTCTTTTATTCTTTGCCCAAATTGCTCTGGGATTTATTAGGGCATCACATAACCTATAGAAACCAACAAGATTTCATTCCCTATTCAAGATTTCATGCAATTATGGTGCTAGAATAAAATAATCATACAAGTTAAATTAGATAATGCAGTACCAAAAACATAAACTTTGCACCAAATAAACATCTATTCCTTTGGTCTACACAGAAGTTGAAGCTTTAAATATAGACCATATCATCCTTTACCCAAGTATTCCAATTTACCTTAGTCCTATCTAGATCAGCTTCATTTATATCTCTGGTCAAAATCTGATCACTTTCCCAATTTTTTTTTCTTTTATCAGTTTCTGTGTGGGGTAATGCTGACTTTCATAGCTTCAGAGCTCTAACTCCGAGTGTCAGATGTCACACAAATACCTGAAGTTCCAGGGAACAACTAGGTTATACACAAATACATCTCAGAATTTAGAAATAACAGAACTCATAGCTCGGCATCTCAGAATTCAGAATTATCAGTTACAACTCCTGAACAGATGTGACTGCTGTAAGAGCTTACAATTTAGGAACCTTTACAATAGGCCCCAACCTGATAACATGCTCTCAACTTCAATTCTCCGAGTCTGTATATTTTAGTTAGTCCATGAGTGAGGCAGGATATTTATCTTTTTGTTTCTGACATTTCAGTCAAAATACTGTCCTCAAGTTTCATTCACCTAGCTGCATGCCTCAGAATTTCATTCCTTCTTACAGCCACTCAGAGGTCCGGTGTATGTATACACACCACAGTTGCTCCTTCCATTTCTTAGTCATTGTACCTTTAGACCACCTCCATCCATTACAAGTTGTGAACACTTTCGCCATAAACACCACTGTGCAAATGTCCATTCATATCCCACTATCAATTACTCGAAGTATATACCTAGCAACTCGGTTGCAGGATCATATGGCAGCCCCTCACCTAGCCTGCTGTGGAACCACCACTCTGCCCTCCAGAGGGGCAAAATCCATGTATCTTAAATGTTCCGGTTAACAAAGTTTGACAGTTTTATCTGCCCCTGTAAAACACCCAAAACAAGATACAGACCATTTCCATCACTTCAGAGAATCTAACGAACTTTCCCAACACCCACAGTAATCCCTTTCTTAAGATTAGTTTTGCTTCCTTGTTCTTATAAATGGAGTAAGACAGTATATACTCTCTGTTTTGACCATTTTGCTATTTCGTAGTAACTCTTTTTTCTCACTTCTTGTCAGACAGTAAGGAAACTAGCCCAATCTCTGTATGAGACAGATATTTTCTCCCAATTTCCTTCTGTTTATCCTTTAAATGGTCTTTTCTAGGGCTACAAAAATTTTTAATTTCAATTATAACTTATCAATCCTAGAAACAGCCAAAATGTCCATCAAGAGATGAGTGGCTAAACAAACTGTGGTTATACATATGATGGAATATTATGCAGCTGCAAGACAGAATAAAGTTATGAAGAATGTAACAACACGGATGGACCTTAAGGACATTATGCTGAGATTAGCCAGAAACAAAAGGACAAATACTGTATGGTCTCACTGATATGAACTGACATTAGTGAATAAACTTGGAGAATTTCATTGGTAACAGAGACCAGCAGGAGATAGAAAAAGGGTAAGATACTGGGTAATTGGAGCTGAAGGAATACACGTTGTGCAATAGGACTGAATGTAAAAACTCAGAAATGGATAGCATAATACTATCCTATCCAATACTAACTGTAATACAATTATGTTAAAACACTAAATGAAGCTGAATGTGAGAATGATAGAGTGAGGAGGGTTAGGGGCACCAATGAAATCAGAAAGATAGATGATAAAGACTGAGATGGTATAATTTAGGAATGCCTAGAGTGTATAATGATAGTGACTAAATGTACAAATTTAAAAAATGTTTTTGCATGAGGAAGAACAAAGGAATGTCATTACTGCAGGGTGCTGAAGACAGACGGTAATTCATATTTTAAAATTTTGTGTGAGACTAAAGCAAAAAATGTTTATTTGGTACAAAACTTATATTTTGACTAGTGCATTTCCTAATTAACTTATGTAGACAGCTTAATTGACCCCCATAAGTACATGGAACCTTGAGTAGGGCATGAGATTTTGTTGGTCTGTCCAGAGTGATGTCCTGATAAATCCCAGAGTGATTTGAACAGTGAATAAAAAAGTATTTGCAAAGTCCCCCTCGGGCAATGGTGAGAAAGGGGAAAATTCAACTTCCCTAAGTTGAATTCTTGATATTCTCACAAGCAGTGCAGACAACCAAAGCTATAGGCTGAGCCCCCAATCTTGGGGTTTGTTCATATGAAGCTTAACCCCACAAAGGATAGGTCAAGCCTACTTAAAATTAGGCCTAAGAGTCACCCCCAAGAGAATCTCTTCTATTTTTTTTTTTTTTTGGTCGGATAGCCTTTTTTAAAATTATTAATTAAAAAAAATTAACAACAAACAAAACATTAAGATATCATTCCATTCTACATATATAATCAGTAATTCTTAATATCATCACATAGTTGCATCTTCATCATTTCTCAGAACATTTGCATCAATTTAGAAAAACAAATAAACAGACAACAGAAAAAGAAATAAAACGATAACAGAGGAAAAAAAGATTATACATACCATACCCTTTACCCCTCGCTTTCATTTATCACTAGCATTTCAAACTAAGTTTAACATTTGTTCCTCCTATTATTTATTTTTATTTCATATGTTCTACTCTTCTGTTGATATGGTAGATAAAAAGAGCATCAGACACAAGGTTTTCACAATCACAGAGTCACATTGTGAAAGCTATATCATTGTTCGATCATCATCAAGAAACATGGCTAACGGAACACAGCTCTACATTTTCAGGCAGTTCCTTCCAGACTCTTCACTACATCCTGAACAACAAGGTGGTATCTACTTAATGCGTAAGGATAACCTCCAGGATAACCTCTCGACTCTGTTTGGAATCTCTCAGCCATTGACACTTTGTCTCATTTCAGTCTTTTCCGTTTTGGTCCAGAAGGTTCTCTCAATTCCTTGATGCTGAGTCTCAGCTCATTCCAGGATCTCTGTCCCATATTGCCAGGAAGGTCCACACTCCTGGGAGTCATGTCCCACGCAGAGAGGGGTAGGGTGGTGAGACTGTTCGTTGTGTTGGCTGGAGAGAGGGGCCACATCTGAGCAACAAAAGAGGCTCTCTTGGGGGTGACTCTTAGGCCTAGATTTTAAGTAGACTTGACCTATCCTTTGTGGGGTTAAGTTTCATATGAACAAACCCCAAGACTGGGGGGGCTCAGCTCATAGCTTTGGTTGTCCACACTGCTTGTGAGAGCATCAAGAATTCAACTTGGGGAAGTTGAATTTCTCCCCGAAGAGAACCTCTTCTATTGCTCAGATGTGGCTTCTCTCTCTCCAGGCAACAAGCAAACTCACCATCCTCGCCCTGTGTACGTGGGACATGACTCCCAGGGGTGTGGACTTTCCTGGCAATGTGGGACAGAAATCCTAGAATGAGCTGAGACTCGGCATCAAGGGATTGAGAAAACCTTCTTGACCAAAAGGAGGAAGAGTGAAATTAGACAAAATAAAGTGTCAATGGCTGAGAGATTCCAAAACAAGTGGAGAGAGTATCCTGGAGGTTACTCTTACCCATTAAATAGATATCACCTTGTTAGTCAAGACGTAATGGAGAGGCTGGAGGGAACAGCCTGAAAATGTAGAGCTGTGCTCCAGAAGCCATGTTTCTTGAAGATGATTGTATAATGATATAGCTTTTGCTATGTGACTGTGTGATTGTGAAAACCTTGTGTCTGATGCTCCCTTTATCCACCTTAGTGACAGATAAGTAAAACATATGGAATAAAAATAAATAGGGGGAACAAATGTTAAAATCAATTTAGATTGAAACGTTAGTGATCAATTAAAGGGAGGGGTAAGGGGTATGGTATGTACGAAGTTTTTTCTGTTGTCTTTTTACTTCTTTTTCTGAATTGATGCAAATATTCTAAGAAATAGTCATGATGATGAATACGCAACTATGTGATGATATTGTGACTTACTGATTATATATGCAGAACGGAATGATCATATGTTGAGAATGTTTGTTTTTCTTTGTCGTATATTTTTTAAAAAATTAAAAATTAATAAAATAAATAAAACACAGCTCCCAGAACAAGGAGCCAGGGTCAATTTCAGGCTCCTACATGCTTTCTTCCTTTTGCTCTCCCACCTGCTTCCTCCCTGCTTTGTCCCTTCAATAAAACTGTTAATCTTTGGGGAAAAAAAATATACCTCATCAATCCTTACTACATGGCTTCTGGATTTTGTAATATATACAAAGGCTTTTCCTACTTCAAGATTAAACAAAAAGTTTACCTATGCTTCTTTTAGTATTGTTTTTTGCATTGAACTTTCTTGTTTAAAATCTTTTAATTTTTCCCCCAAACAATAGCTGCTGAATAATTTCTTTTCTCACCTGAAAGTTGCCTTTAACATATTCTACTGCTGCTACTGACAACTAATATATGTTGAACATTTATCACGGAATAATTACAATGCTAAGTGGTATATCATCTGATTACTACTCCCAAAACTGTATGATACAAATTACCTCCCGTATACTACTGGGGAAAAGGAAACTTAACAAGTTTGCTTGCTTAAGGTTCCAGACTAACAAGTAGAGAAGAGGTTTCAAACTCAGGCAGTCTTACTCCAGAGCCTCTAAGGCTAACAACCAGGTTACCGCCTCTGTCATTTTCCACAGGTATCACAGACTCTATTCTTTTCTCCTGATCTGCACCAGAGTATTCCATTTTAATCACAGCTTTATTATTTTAACAAATTGCAATGTCGGTAGTCCTATTACTGTTCATTTTGCAGATTTTGCTGCATATTCTCATTTGTTTTTCTAGATCATTTTATTTAAAAAAAATCTGTAGGTATTCTGATTAGATCTGCATTAAATTTATGGATTGTCTTTCTAGTTTCTAAAATTTTCATTTATACTACTCAGTAGTGTTTTCTTGCTCAAGTCCTACACACTTTTTGTGAGGAAAATTTTTAACTTTTCAACTTCTTTTGCAGTTTTAAATAGGCTCTTTTCTCAATTATATTTTCTAACCAGGTTGTTCATATTTGGGAAAGGTCTTTAAAATTTTAATATATTACTTTTGTAAGCAGCCACATTACTGAATTATTTTATTTCTGAAACTTTCACAGGCAATTCTCTGGGTTTTCCAGATAAAAAATTATACCTCTTTTCTAATCCTTTGTATCAATGAGGCAGGACTTCACCACCACAAAATGTTAAATAGTGATAGGGGAGTACAATGGTCCTGTTTCCAACTCTCTTGGGAATGCTCCTACTGTTTAAGTATGATTCTCATTTCTGAGGTTTTAACTGCATTAAGGATTTTTCTATTTATATCTATATTATTACATTTATTTATGCCTATTTTCCTAGTTAAAACAACAACAGAAAGACAGTTTCTTCACAAGACCTTTTAGTGTCTAATAAATTGTTCTCACAGTTTTCCTTCTCTGAAATATCAGTTGAGTTAAATATATGAATAGACTGCTTAATATTGAGTCACCCTTGCATTCCTAGCTTTATTTGTTAAGTATGACTTGGTTACCATGAAGAATGATTAAAAAAAACCCAATATGATACCTACTAAATCACAATTGTTAGGTTTTTAAATCCCTTTTTTTATTCAGAATATCAAAATGAACATCTTAAGTGTATAGTAAATACAATTCATTCACATGTTAGGGTTTGTTTGTTTTACACTATGACCCATCAAAGAACAGTAAATTTTTCAACCTAACACCTTTAAGCATGAAAAAAAAAACTTACTGTAAGATGACATACACTGGAAGTATTATCAATGCATGACAAGTTCAAAGCATACACAGAACTAACACGCTTTTTTCAAACAAGGTGAGCCTTTCTGAAATAGAAATTTTTGGTTTTAGTTCTGAAACAGCAACCCATTCAATTTCATAGTCTTGCTCAGATTTTCATAATTACCACTTTCCCTCTTATTTTTTGGAAAAGCATATACACACAATATATAGTTAACTAGTCACAGAACTACATAAAAATGTTATTCTACAAGTTAACAAAATTAAGCTAATTTACAACTCTGGCTTTAAAATTTTAAATTCAAAATCAAATCCTAGAAGCTATACAGAAATGTGAGAATCCTATGATTAGAACGCTGAAGCCCTGACCTAAGGAATTAGAAACAGGTCACATGCTGTTCCGGGACGAGTGTGAAGTGACCTGCTCTCCATGCCCAGAATGAACACTGTTCATGGTAACTGGAGGCATTCCTATCTGATCTCTAGGGAATATGTTCATTCTAAAAAAAGATAGAAAAAACCAGAGTTGGATATCATTGTTTTAATATGAGGAGTTTCAAAATGTAAAAATACCTAGATTTCAACCAAAATATATGAATTATACTACTTATTAAAATGAGGACAATGTAACATTGAATGCCATCAAAAAGTTATAATAATAAAAGGTTTTCACTTCTCTTTCCTTTGGAAAAACCTAAACGCAATGCTTGGAAAATTTTCCATCACTACTTACGAAAGGATCTATACATCATCCAAGAAAATGAGCAGCAATAGTAATTTTACAAGAACACATTTCTTTTGACATACACTAGAAAAGTAAAGCATAACATTTCTATGAACTTCTAAACCAGAAACCATCTCCTCATCTGTTACAATTATCCCCAACTACCTCACAGATAATTACAGTAACACTTGATTTATAAAGTGCTATACTCATATAAGATATTAAGAGAAACTAAAGGAAGCTGGATAGGATTTTCATGTTGATTTGTTTAGTATTGGGGGAGGGTGATGGCAATGTATTGTTTTGAAAATTACAAATTTTGAGGTAGAATATATGATACTTTTCAAACTAGTTCATTTATTAGCTATGTTCTGTTTCTGACTTTTGGAAACTCAAGAAATTGGGGTTTTGAGATGTTCTGCACATTCAAATTTACTTTAAAACGTGTAATTTCAAAAATTCAATCTTTCAGTAATCTTATGTTAGATATACGTAATACATATATTCAGATATGTATGGAGCTATATGGGCTAGTCATGGTGTTGGGCTCTAAAATTAGTATTACATGAAGCAAAGGCTTAATGCTACCATAAAACGCAGCTACATTACCTAAGCACAGGGTGCTATGGGACTACCTCCAAGAGGACCCTAAAGGAATCAAGAAAGGGGATGTCAGGAAGGACTCCTGAGGAGCGGTGCCTTCACAGTCTAGAAGAAAAATGAGGATAGATCTAGGGGCAAATTCTAAGGAAAAGAGGGCAATTTCTTTCAAAAGATGGGAGAGAGGCAAGAAGGCAGCTGTGGGGAAGTACAAACAGCTCAGATTGGTCGGAATATAGCAAAGGAGAGAAGGGATCTGAAACTCTTAGCAGACAGGAGACCTTAGATCAGGATGTGACTCCTCTTTGGTCACTTAAGAGTCAACTCATCTGAATGAATCTGCTTCTTCAACTCTGAAGAATATATTAATAATGTTGTGAGAGATTAAGCGTGACATGTCAAATATCTACTATGTACCTGGAAAAAATGGGTGGGCCACGAATACCAAATTCTCTTACCTTCATTTGTAAATGGGCAGATGAGCATTTGGTTAAAAAAATGAATACTGAAAGAATACCCGCCTAGGCTCAAAGTGCAGCTCTTCACTGGCTGGCTCTGAACCTTGGACAAATGAAACTGTCCAAACCCCACAGGTTAAAAAGAAAATACGAACAGTATCTACCTCACAGAGGAGCTGGAAGACTTATACAATAAGTAAATCTCTGACTCGTCTGGCACATAGCAAAAATTCAACAAATACTAGCTTTTATAATTACTATTACAGGGTTCTTATCTTTCAATCTCCAAACCTTTGAAAACAAAAGAAACTGTGCCAATTTTCGCACAAAACTTACTTGGAGGCAAAACCTGAACTGAGGCTATTTGTAGTTCCTATTAATTCCCACTTAAATGAGTGGATATTCACACCTCCACAAATAAAAGTTGGATGTTTGGGTGCTGCGACTCACGCGGGGGACGGGGGGTATTATCAGCTGTTTAAGCACCAGACTGTATTTCTAAAATCTAAAGGAAAAATCCAAAGATTTCTAAATTCCAAAACACACTGGCCCCAAGGGTTTCAGATAGAAAACTAGGGACAGCTATCATCCGTTTCTCCAGGAGAGATGTCAGAAACAGTCCCATCTATGCATCTCAATTCAAAAGTTTCTGGGGGCAAATTAGTTTTGAATAGGGGGATCCGAGACACCAGTATCAACGAAAATCTGTATTTTCCCTTCCTCCAAAACACTTCTGAACTATTTCTGAGGTAACAGTCCACCTGCAATAAGGCTCTGTTTTCAAAACAGGCCTGTACAACTACTAGGTGCACAAATGTGTATTTCTCTAATAGTAATGCTATAAAAAATAATTTCCAGTCAAGTGGGCCTGGACGGACGGGTCAACGTCAGAATCTTTATTAAAAGCACTATTGTTGGTTTCTAAAGTATAGAGAAAAAAGATTAAGCTATTTATGAACCGCAATACCTAATATATACCCCAAGATCCAAAAAAAAGAAAAGAAAGCATTACAGAACTCGGCACGTCTCGTATTTCCTGTCACGGGTATCCAAAATTGAACGCATTGTCCCCAACTCGTCTAGAGAATAATCAAAACGCTGTCACCCTGACAATCACCTCAAAAAAGCATCAGACTCCTCTAAGTATCTAATTCAGGGCTTCCTCCCTTTTTATCAGAAATTAATCAGCAGGGGCGGGGGGTCTGCGCCAAGGGGCGCGAGGCCTACAGTCCTCCGGGGCCGAAGAAACAAAGGGAATGCGGGACCAACCGGAGCGAACCGGCCTCCGAGCGGGTCGCGCCCGCCCCGGCGGGTGGGGGAGGGGAGTAGGCCCCGCCCCCACCCGGCCTGACGTCAAGCGCCGAGAAACCCGCCGGGCGTGACGTCACCGCCTTGGATGCCTCGGACGCCTTCTCCTTGGGTGGGCGATGGGGGGTGGTGGCGGCCAATCTGGGGCCCGCAAGGAGGTGACCGAGAGAAACGCTCACCTCCCAGGGAGGTGAGCACGGCCCAAGCACCGGAGGAGACTCGAGGCACCGCCGTTACTGAGCCCGCCCTCCAGCCCTTCAACGTAATCTTTCCGGGCCCGCTCCGCGACTCCCACCAGCGCCACAGCAGCCTCACCCGGCAAGATCCAATCCGTAGCAAGGTCTAGAAGCGGCGATGGGTACGAAGGAACTGAAGGCTGACGAACCAAACGCAACCTGACGGGCGGCGGCGGCAGAAGCGGCAGCAGCAGCGGCAGAGGCAGCGGCGGCAGAGGCAGCGACGGCGGCAGCAGCGACGGCAGCGCGCGGCTCCTCCTGGCGCCGGAACAGGAAGCGCCTAGCGTGCCTCCCCCGCGCGCTCCCGCCCCTCCCCTCGCGGCTGGTCCGGCGCGCTCCCTGCAGGCCCCGGGCAGCACTGCATCCGGTCCCGGCTGGGCGGTGCGGCTCTTCTTAGTCGGCGGGTGGAAAACTCCCATGTTTTCCAAAGTTCCTAGGACTAGGAAGAAACGCCTGTGGCCGGTGAAGTTCAGGGGAAATTGACAACTTGTTGCCTTGAGTGGCGGCTTGAGGCCAGGCCCTATTCTGCACCCCTAAGCGCAGCAGTTTTTACAACCGGGCCTCGAAGGAGGCTGTGTGTGTGTGTGTGTGTGTGTGTATGTATGTGGCCAGTTTGCTGTGTGTGTGTGTGTGTGTGTGTGTGTGTGTGTATGTGGCCAGTTTGCGCCTAGCAAAGGACTCAGACATTAGACACCCATAAGCCAAAATTGGAGTTGAATGAACAATGCAGGAAAGGAAAAACATTTACACATTTACAAATGGCTTGATAAATTGCCATTAACTAAAGGAACAGCTCTCTCTTCGCATTTTTCCTGAGCAATGCCTCTTCTCCGCACATGTTCATTTTTGAATAACCGTTAAGCACCTACTCCGTGTGAGGCCCAAAAGATAAATGACATAGTCCCAGCCGTCAGTGAGCCACAGGCTAGTAATAAAGATGTGATAATTACACGGTGTGCAAAAAATAGTTGAAGCTAGTTGTTAAAAGTATGCTGTACACTACATTATTTTGCTTGTGTAAGGCGTTTGTGGGTCAGTGGCCGGTCATTGACTATGAACTACCTAGATGAAGACTTAGCTTTGGGTGTGCTCGCAGCATATACTTCTCATACAGAAATGAGCAATAGAACATCAGATACCTAAGTCTTGGAAAGACATAACTTTGGATAGGAGTACAGGGCTCTGGTCTATTGACAATCACACCACTAGTGTGGATAAACCAACCCTGACTTATAAAAGGCAGTTGACCAGCAGTGCTTTGCAGAGCCCTACTGAAGCCTGAAGCAGAAGGAAATATCAGTAATCCAGATTCTGCATTTATCTAAAATGTTGATATTTTGTTCCACAGAATATTTTTTTAAAACCTCACCCTAGTTGTGGCCTCTATTAGAATGACTGACAGCCTCCAGATTTTTCCTGCTGTTTCCATTCAATAACTGAGCAGGGTTGGGGTTCTAGAGCCAGGCGATTCTTGTTCTATGTTGGATTTTCTACGGGCAAAGTTTGTTTGGAAACTAACTCCCCATATGGTTCTGAATATTCAGAATTGCACTGCAGTCTGAAGCCCACTCTACCCAATCTTTCCTTCCAGTTTTCCTTTTACAGGTGTCAGATTTGCAATGTTGTCTTTAGACTTCCCCACCTTCTCCTATTTCCTCCCCCTTTATCCTTCATGGGTGTTTCCCTCAATAAGTCTGTTGTGCATTTAATCGCATCTTGGCATCTCTTCTTGGAAGACCCAAACTGACACATGAAAAACTAAAAGGAGTGTATTGTAAATTAGAAAATTTGTGAGACTACAGAGTTTTAAATTTTTTTTTACATATTCTAAGTTGAACATGAGAGGCCATACAATGTTTTAAAAACAAAATACAAAGCCTTTGGATTTCATATATTGTTTTAATTAAGAAGAAATGAGAATTTATTCAGATCAATTTATTTAAAGTCACAGCCAAGAAGAAACATTCAACTCCAGGATTAGAAATAAAAATGAAAATAGTTTACTTTTGGGGAGGAAGGGGTGGAGAATAAATCATACAAGCCTGATTGACAAGAGTACTAATAGTTTTGTGAAGTTACTACTTAAGCTTTGTACATTCAAGTAGATATCAAATTCATACTTGGCTTATAGAGTTTATCCAATTCTGGTAAAGACAGTATTCTTTGAGTAAACCTCTGAGTTTTACACCATGTCTCTCAAGTCTGAAAGCTTAAATTTGACTACATGTATGGCAAAAATGATTATCTTTATTTCCTGCAAATGTAATCAATTTTAAAATAAGTTAGGCAAACATCAATTTTACATAGGCCTTCTAAAGTGTAGGAGGAAATTACAATTGTTCATCTAATTGCAGAGTCCAAACAGTGAATTCAAATCTGGAGTTACCTCTATTGTCAAAGCAAGCCAGGAAAGGTTATTACAAACTAAAAGATGTGACTGTGATTCTGCAGGGTCTATTAAAGGGATACTTTGAAAATCATTACATTACTACTTAAAAGCTGTACTTATTTTCAAGTATGCCCCAAGGGCCACTTCTTAACTTTAGAATTAACCTATAGAAAGCCAAGTGACAAGTATTATTACCTACATTTTCTATATAAGGAAATGAAGGCAAAGAAAGATTTAGGACTGAATAATCTACTCAAAAGTCTAAAGTAAATCAAAGATAGACTTTGGCTTTATTTAGAAAAGAATTCATATGCCCTAAATCCCTTTCCATTGGGTTATATCCATCAGTCTACATTTCTAATTAAAAGCCAATCTATTTTTAAAATTTATGTCCATTTTGTGTCTAGTATCTTAATGAATTAAAGTAGTATAGATAGACTCTTGCAGCACTGCTCAGTTTTTCTACTAGGCCATTGAACAAAAGAAAAACCCTTTGTGCTTTTGGTTCTTTTTTTAGAAATTAAAAAATGAGTGTACAATTGATTGTTAAAACAAAAATTGTTAAGTTTTTTTCCCCCCAAAGTAGAAACAATTATTTACTTGACTCAAAATCTTTAACTCATTTTGGCATTAAGTTACCTAATGCTACAGACTATTTTACATTAGAATTTTTTCCTTGTCTCCAGGAATCTTTTTTTTTTTCATGGGCAGGCACCGGAAATCGAACCCGGATCTCCAGCAGGGCAGGCGAGGCTCGAGCCACCATCGCCCGCCCTCCAGGAATAATTTTAAAGTATACTTAAAAGTATACTTTCCTGAGACATCTGCTCCACCAAAATCAATATATAAGCTGTTTATTGGACTCTGATTTATAACTAAAAGTGACAAAACTCCATTTTTTAAATGCAAATGAGTGTATTTATAAGAGTTAGGTCTTAAGGTTTTTGTTACATAGGAAGGAAGCTCTCTATTATGTGGATCGATAAAATGATCCAAACTGAAGAGAAACAGGAAGCTGATAACTTGATTTATCTTAATGGCTTTGTCTCATGAATAAATAATTTGTCTGTGTTTTTCTTATAAAAATAAATGGTATTTGTTCAATAATGTGAGCCCTACTTACCACATTTGTTCTACTTTTTAAAGGATTTCCAATTTCTAAGACATTCTTTATATTATTTATGTCAAAACTTTAACTGAAAGCAACTTTTTGACCACAGTTGGCCATTAGATGAAATTCAAGAAAGAACACAGGTTTGATCAAATCAATAAATCTAGCCACAAGCTGACTAAAAGCTTCCTTTAATCTTCTTCCTATTGGGTCTTCCTTTAAATTAAAGCTTTCCCTCTATGAATTATTTAAGTGAATGGCATGGTTATAGAAAGAGCACATTACTCTTCATACAAAAAACACAAGGAACCTAAAGAAATCCATTTAATGTATTTCAGGAATTATAGTATGAATCAAAGATGCTGTAGCTTTAAAAAAAAAAAAGTGGTGGTGGTGGTGGTGGAGAGAGGATGTCCTGAAAAGCTTCAGAGAGAAATAGAAAAGTCAAGTTTATTTCCTGATTAGTGCAGTATTATTCCCAAAGTGCAGTTAAGTGTCTGGTCCAGACTAGCTGTTAGTGATTAAGCAGTTTCCTTTCACTGTCAAGGCTTTTCCCTGAGGTAATGCTTAAATTTTTAATTTTAATATTTTATCCTGTTTCTTTTAGCACAATCCTCTCTTGCCAATAAGTACTACAGATTTCCACCATGCTGAATGTTTTCTCAACACTGGATTTTACACTTTTCAAATGTTTGCCATGTTCAACTTAATGATTTACAAAATTTATATTTAGATAAATTTGTATGTCTTCACATCTTCTCAAAACTTAGCCATTTTAGTTATCTCTCAATACTTTTTTTTAACATTTTAAAATGAGTTATGCTTTCCAAATATTTCCTCACAAAGTCGCAGAGAAAGGGTTAACCTTTCTAAATTCCAGTTCCTTACACTGTTTTAAAACATTAATTTATTGTTACTTTTTCCCTTTCCCTTCATGATAAACAATTCCCTTCTCAAGTATTGATATTTCTACTTTTCAAATTTCTTTTCACTGTAGCAGATACCAAAGGTAAAATGCAAATCATTTCAGAGTAAATATTCTGTAAATATTCTCTTCCCTGCTCTCACTTATTAGGTCAACTACTTTAAGGTTATAATTATGGCAGTATTTTAAAAATGTTAACAGCTGCTAATACGTTGAGGTTGGAAAAATAAGAATACCAAGAGAAAATATATCACTAGCAACTAGTTTGAATTATATGAAAAGCTACTTAGATCTTGACTTTCATACAAACACTATTTTTTACTATTATAAAAACAACATAATTATATTTCATTTTTCTTTATAAAACTACCCTTTAACAGAATATTTGTTAGCTAGTCTTCCTTTAGGTTTTTCTGTACTAATAAAAAGTTATGTTTAAAAGAAAAATACTTAAAATTATAATTGTTTCACAGAAACAGAAAGTCTTATTATCAAATCCTGATAAAAACTATAATCACAGATAGAGCCTTACCATACTATTAATTTTAATTTTCTTTCACCAAAGGTAGATGTTTAGGAAGTATATTGGTTAACGAGATTCTCAGTGACTTCAAATGCGCAACAATGAAGATGAGGTAGTATGAGCCTTTTCTATCTTTGTAAAAGGTAAATATCATCTTTAGAAGAGATATTTATCCAGCATTTGCATTATATCCTGGGCCTCATCGCTGCTAAGAGAGGTGCTATTTTAATAGCTACTTCTCATTGAGATTAAGATAATCTTGAGATCACTGAGAAAAAAAAATGCTAGGAGATAGGATAGCAGAAATTGTCCTGGTTAAATTTTGTAATAATTGCTAAAAAATTTATTTTAAAGTTATTATTGAAAAATGCCATCTTTATGTTAATGGCAGAACTTCAAAACAGGAAAATGCTACTTCAACATAAAGGCAATGTCAATTAAGAAACATCTAACTTGGAAATTTCTGAATAAAACTGCCTTCAATCCAGGTAAAAGTAACTTTCTCATACAGCTACATTAGCATCAGGAAATCAATTACTAGTGGTATTTAAAATGCCAATTTGTACAAAAGGGCAGGCAGCTCACCAGAAAGACTGTCTAGGAGTATGAATAAGGAGAGATTTATTATTCACTGGTTTAAAAAAAAAAAAGGAGTTTGGACAGGTTATCACTCTACTTATCTTTACTAGTTATTTTGGGCTAATGATGTTTCTTAAAAAATACTTCCCTGTTCTTGGTAAATACAAAATATTACCCATTGTCAGTACTGTTCAGTATGGCATAAACAGGTGTTTTTTTCTTTTCTTTTTTTTTTTTTTTGAGGCTACATTAAAGATATAATTCTGAATACAGGAGTAATTATTTGGAACTTGAAGATTAGAAATAATTTTAAGTTTCCAGAATACTGAACTCCATGTTTAATTCTTGACTCTTTTCTCAAGTTCAATTTAAAATAATACAAAATGACTTAGGTACTCTTTGGTTACCAGAGGAGATCTGTGGCTGTTTATGAACTGTGGAATCTCCCCAAAGTAACAGGCTTAGAGTTTCGATGAAAAGGCAAAGTTATTAATAAGTGCTATTATTATTTTTAAAGCTTCCTGTGAGAAAAGAATAATATTTATAAAGATGGTTTAACTTGTCCAGGTTGAAAGACCTATTCAGGAATATCACTTCCACACTGTAGAATTAATGCACCTCCAAAATGTCATGTTCTCACTGACCAACGAACCAAATTTATAATTCTGCTTTATAGTTAATATTTAAAATAAAAATGCATCAAATTTTATTTTAAATCATTTTGTTACTTTAACACCCTCTTAGTAAATTATAAAAGCCAACTACATTAGTATGAATTATGAATTACAACACACAGCTTTACTGAAGAATTTAAAAACAATTCAATGAAAGGGGATGGGAAAACTGTATTTTATGTATAGGAATATTGATGGCATAAATTAACAAAACATTACATGTAGGAAGGATATAGAATTACTTTAAAAGAAAAGTATGAAATACAGAATATTTGATTGTATTTGCCATGCCTATCAAATTTCAAATATGCTTGCTATCATATATGAATTATAATTAAGAAATGAAAAAATCAAACATACAATTTACATGATAGAAACAAAAACCAAAAACATGGTCAAAAAATATCCTTTAAACCTTATTGTGTAATCTTACACAATGTATCATAAAATAAACTAGTCAGGAAATAAGGTTTAGGGCAGTAAAATTAACAACTGCCTTTATAGGAAAATTCAAAGTGACATAATAAGAAAAATAAAATATGAAAATATGTATATACTCTTTCCTATGCTCCTACCCTTTTCTCAGCATTGTTGTTCTGGCGCATCAATCCTGAGTACTCTAACTTTTGATTTATAGTGATATTCCTTCAGATATAATTTCATAGAAGAAGGAATTGGAAGAGCATCAATGCCATCATAGGTTGTACAGTTACAAATAACTGTTCTGCATATATGCTGTAGGGAAAAGGGAAAAGTCCGAATTAAAGGAGTGGATAAAAGTGGTTCGAAGAACATACAGGCACTCGGGTCCTTATAATGTTCTAGGAGCCCAGTAATGTCAGGAGAATGGAAGACACAAGGATCATGTGCGTCAAAGCTAAAGTTGTGATTCCACTGTTCAATTCTAGCATGAAGAGAACGGCTATAGCGTCTAAAACTAACAGAAAATAAATAGTCTTCCTGTGCTGAGTCTCGAAGTAAAAAGGTACCCTCTGGTTTTCCTTCTAGTAGAGCTTCAGCTGCATATTTATCCATAACTCCCCAGTAACATGGGTTGTTATTGATCTGAAGGAGATCTGGCACAAGACAGTGAACATAATCAATCTGAGTGTGGTACTTAGGCGGCGTTTCCAACTGCAGGATTTCATCATCCATTTCCCATTTAGGTTTGTTTCTTTTTCTCGAACTTGTGCAAAGTGTTACAATTTCATCTTCTGAATCCATGTCACTATCTTCAATACTGTTATTTGAAACCAAGTTCATCACAGAACCAGCCAGAGGACCACTTCTACATGAAGCATTGTTAGGAGTTATGACACAGGGCTGAACACTGGTATGGGAGAAACAGTTCACATCTTCATCCATGTGTCTTCTTTGTGTTAGATGATCATCCTGCAATTCATTCTGAGACAAGTCTGTGCTTGCCCAGTCATCTGATTTGGGATTTATAGGGGCAGTGTGTCGTTTAATAAAATGCCACCTAAAGGCTAAATCTGATCGAGGTGGGAAAGGACACTTATCTAACATGAGTTCACTGATATGAATTTTTCTTTTAGATGGAAACCCTGAAGAATGTCGACTACTACAATTTTTAATTGGAAAACACTGGCCCATAGCATCCTGCAGTTTCTGTTTAAGGGATCGGCCTAAAAATCTATGCCCACAGGAATGATCTAAGTCCAGCTCAATGGATGAACAGCTGTGCTTCCTTTCTTGGCTTCTTAAAGGAACTTCAGTTTTCTCTATTGCATTCACTGCTTCAGCATCTGTACAACTCTCACTCTTTTTTGACCAAGATAACTTCTTTCCACTCCATACATAACCATCCTTTCTGTCAGCACTTCTACTCCGGCTAGTTTTGGGCCTTACATCTACATTTTTACTATTATTTTCACAATTTTCTGCCATTTTAACAATTTATCCACAAATCCCAGTGTTATAAATACTGCTTTTTCAGTTTTTCCAGCAGGAAGTTTCTTCTGGGCACTTTCTGAATGTACCTAAGGAAAAAAAAAAATTAAAATGTCAGTAACCACTGGTCATCCAACATTGTATCACAAGAAAAATAAACTAGTCAGGAAGTAAGAACTTACATATTAAGTCCAAATTAGGCCCAAGATAAAAGAGCATATTTAGTACACAGATAAGATAGAGTATTGGATATGTTGGAAAGATAGTTCCAAGGTATTTTGTTTCCACTTAAATAAATAAATTGCTTTGCCATATACTAATAATTTCACAGAGTCTGAGTTCCTTTCCCACAGCTAGTTTTCACCATGGATCAGAAAAAGCCAATCCTCTACTCTCAGGCATAAAATATGCTCAAATTGTGAACAATGAGGTATACTTCATGCCAATCTCCCCACCCCTTATTTTTCTTATTTCACAGCAGACTAATGAATTCACTGTAAGAGACAACCACAAATCTATGAACTGATGCTTGAGAAGAATAACCGTATATAGTCCCTACGCTCTCCCTCTCCTTGTTTCCAGTCCCACTGATTGAAGACATCAAGAATTCTGAGTTACAAAAGCTGTACAAATTTAATAAATAAATAATCACCAAAACAAACAATAGGAACACCAAGTAAGCATTCCCAATGCAGTTTTGTTAACTCCTGATTTCAATAATTGGTCAACTGACACTCTAGGCAGTTTTTAGAAAATATGGCATTAGATAAAAATTTGGCACTTCACACACACACGTGTGTGCACAGACATACACACATACTTCCTGGTATTCTTGTTTGAAACACAAGCAGATACATTTTTATAGGGCATTTCACTGCCTTTCCTCACAATGTAAAATACTGAGTTTTATGAAGACTGGTAATTCTGACTGATGGTAGAAGTAACAAGTATTCTTAGGTAGAATATGATTTAAACACAGAATTGGGGTTTCAGAGGGAGGGAGGACACTTCTACAGTCTTATTCTCAAATAAAAGTTCAATTTTGTGACTGAGAAAATTAGAATCACCCCACATTCTGATTAAGTAGAGAATGATTAACAATCCTAATAGTCAAATAAATATCTATAGATACTTGAATCCATTTTCAAAGCAGGAGGATTTGAAACAAATGTCTGCAGTGACAAATATGACTGGCAAGTGTTTAAAAGTGTGAACTAAAGGTACAGACTTGTCATATAAAATGTTTCATTTCTAAACACTGACTAGCATCTGGTAATTATACTTATTATTTTGATTTAGTGAGCTTACATTTAAAATCATTAGGGAAAATATTTCTTATCAATACTTAGTATGGCCAAAATTATCTTTAGTAGTATGCTTTGGCTGTTCATTGACAAAATTTCAATGAAGAAAAACAAGCAGAAACAGCAAAGGAAGCTGAAGAATATGAGCAGTCACTGATTAAAGGAGGAATTACTTGTTACCAACTGTCCAAGAGCATACAACTTAAAAAATAAAAGAACCCCAAGCAAATAATTATTGCTAAGACTTTGGAAACCAGACATAGCAGAAAGTAGCGGGAAAGCTTGGGACTAAAAACAGAATGAATGAAAGTTGCTCACCTTTCTTCCATTCTGCCACAGAACTCCAGCAGCCAAACTTTTACCTCCCTAACAGGAACCTGCAGAATACTATGCTGAAGAAATGGAGTGGCCAAAGAGAAAAGATTTATAGATAATAAATGGGAATCTACCAATAAAAAGCTGGAAGGTCGCCCAAGCATGCAGTGAGGCTCACCAGTCCACAAGCCCTGTCTATGGAAACCACAGTTTCCACGTATCACTGCTGTGGATTTAATCACATAAGGAAGTAAGGCTCCAGGGCAGAAGATCTTGGTGGGGGTGAGAATTGACTTAAAGTCAATTGAAACGACGAGAAACAGAAGCCAAATAGAAAAACTTGGGTAATTATCCATTACAGGAAAATTCAAAAGTTACATAAGAGAGGAAATAGAATTTTGTAAAACTACCTGGCTCAGCAGTGAATGATAATTTCATATTCACCGAACCATGATATAATTGTAATAAGAGACGGAGAGGAAGGATGATGTAAGAGAAGTAAATCATCAGCCATTATAAGAAGCCAGCAAATAATGTCTAAAATTTGATGATTCAAGAAAAAGAAATAGAAGCATATTATTTAGAAATATAAAGGTAAAAAAGGGGGAAAAAAGCTAAAAGCTTTGAAAGTAGAGACTTTGGGATGAGGCAGGAGAATACTGTTACTTTTCCTGGCTTATCTAAGCTTTTTACTTCAATTTGATTTTTAACCTAGGTGCATATATCATTTTGATAAACAAAAACTAATTAAAATTCATACTAGTTTGGAAAATTAAAATGAGGTATAAAGTTATGAAGGAAAAACTACAAACTACCCAGAACCCCACCACCCGGTAGGAACCACTTTAACACTGTTGATGACTCTACACACAAACATGGAATGGATGCAGACCTAGAGCACAGAGACAGAAGTGGAAGAAACATGATTTGAATCCAATTTCTGTATCAACCTTGAAATCTCAATTTCTTCATCTGTAAAATGGAGGTGTTGAGGCTATTTCACTGGATTGTTGGGGATTAAATGAAATAAAATAATGCACACTTTATTCAGCTCAGCTCTTAAGGTATCAGGTGCTCAGTAAATGTTAACACATAGCCTCATATGCTTTTTTTTCTTAAAAAAGAAATGGCTATTAGATGTTATTTTGTTAAAGCATTTAAGCCAGTTTTATTGAAATGGTTTATTACAAAGAAAGAAAATACTTCTGTTTCTAGTCCAATGCTAATTATAAGGGAAAGAGACTTTTATGAGCGAATATAATTTTCAGGAGGATGACTACTGTTTCCGAGTGAAAGGATCAATATGCTTGATATAGCTGAAATTCAGTGGACCATGAAGAACAATTTTACATTTTCCCCTAGAGAACAAATTTACAGCCTTCCTTTATAAAAGTTTACATGTTAAAAAAAAGGTCTACTTGGCAAGGCTTACCAACTTGTATAAAATAGGTACCAATCAGTCAAGTGTCTTTGGATCGTAGGTTAACTGTTCTTACAAGTGCTAATGTTGCAGATGTCCAACAAATAAAGTGAAATATATCATTGTCTTAGATGAGTTTTTAGTTTTCTATACATATACCTGTACTTAAAGAGTTAATGCACAGAAAATCTTCTGACTGCTCCAGTTATCTTTTTTGTATTTACCTCAGAATTATAGCCTTACATAAATTTCATACAGCTATTCTTTGGTAAGAAAACTCTGAGTTCATGCTCAAGAAATTCCACTTTTAACTGTTATGCTTTACCATATCAGTAAATGGACCAGAATGTCATTTAATGTCATAGTTGTAAGTCTTCAAAGAAGAAAATTTTCTATTTATAGTTGCCTAAAAATTAGAAAAATTAAAATTTTTTAATATTGAATATATGGTTGACAATGTTAAGATCACTCATTGTCATATGGTTTGCTGTTTCTGAGGGAAGAGTGGGAGTTTGAAAAAGCTGAGGAGTTGATGGCAGTCCTCTTCATTTCTTCATTCACTTTCAGTGTACTGCAATGTATTGCTGTTTGTGTGTTCCTGGGATGGACCTACAGATTATGTCATCTTTTCTCTTTTTTTTTGTATGCTGTATGGTGGGGTCACATTTCATTATTTTTCCATGTGAGTATCCCATTATCACAACACCATTTGTTGAATTTTGTTTGTTTGGTTTTTTGGGAAGTGCATGGACCAGGAATTGAACTCAGGTCTCCCACATGGCAGGCGAGAATTCTACCACTGAACTACCCTTGCACCCCCAGATTATGTTATCTTAAATAAGACAATTTTTACAGTACTTTGTAATGAGACACGATCATGGAAATTTGATAACACACAAGGTTTGCTAGTTCTCTCAAGGCAAGGCACCTAAGTAAGTTATTGAATTTTTAGGAGGAATTATGTATTTTCTTTTTACAAAATGATGTATTAGTAGTTCTAAATCTGATGACCTTTACTAGAATAACAAGTGGACCTAAGAAGTTACTTAGTAGATATATTAAAAAGCTATACCACCACCACCATATTTAATTGGCTTCTTTGAGGTACAGGTTACATCTTAATAATTACTGAGAAGTAACTGCTTAAGAAAAAACAAGTTATGTTATGGAGAGTTTTTACAAAAAAGACACTCAGAATTTTCCCCACGATTACATGATTTTGTTGTAAGAAAAAAAAAGGTAAGAATACATAACCTATATACTCTCACACCGTTACAATGAAACATATGAAAATATGATTTCCTAATCTCTTATGGAAGCTTCAAGGTTTCAATGGGCTCTGAACGCATTTATTAAAAAATTAAAAAACGCAGTATTTTCAGATTAGTTTATAAGACTAGCCAGTAGATACAGAAAAAAGGGTAAAAACTTACCACATTTCAATAAAAAATTTTATATAAGTGACAGGTATGAGAACTCTATGCCATAATTTATCATAAAATATCTTTTTCAACCACAACAGCCATTAAAACTATGAAGTAAAATAAAACGAACTCAAAACCAGACCCTCATAACTAAAATTCTCAAGAATAAAAAGAATATTCAATCACATTGTTCTCAATAAATTACTTTAATTTCTAGTGAAATTAAAGTCATTTTCATGGTTACTTTTTTTTTTCGCCTGGGCAGCCACCGGGAATCAAACCGGGGTCTTTGGCATGGCAGGCGAGAACTCTGCCTGCTGAGCCACTGTGACCCCTGTGGTTTGACATTTTAACAAGCAGATTTAGAGCAAATTTCAAAGTATGGTATGGGTTATAGTTCCACCATTTCAGATATTTCCTTCAAGCTGCTCTAACATACTAGAAAATAAAAAGAAACATCAACATAACGATTCAGTGGTGATGCTAATCGGTTAGATCCTATCTTTTATTGCTACAACTCCTCCTTCTCCTTTGATCTTTCTTTAGGGATTCTGGGGCAATGATCATTCTAACTTCTTCATGGTGAAAAGGGGTATCAACATCATGGGGCATGGAGATGCAAATGGTTAATGATCTTGGAGAAACTGTTAACTCCGGGTTTCAGAACTCATCAGGCATAGGAACCATATGGAGGTTATAGGTTTCTGAAAATTAAGTGAAACTTTATTACAGAATTTCAGAGAGAGCCTTGGATATTTTTTAGAGTTTACAGGAATACAGTTAGGGCTTGGTATACCATGGCGATCAGCAATATCTAACTGAATCTTGCATAAGGGTAACTTCCAGAATAGCCTCTCGCCTCTATTTGAACTCTCTTAGCCACTGATGCCTTATTTTCTTAAATTTCTTTCTCCCCTTTTGGTCAGGTAGGTGCATTTATTTTTTATAATTTTTACGTAATTATCTGCTATGTAATTATCATATGCATATTTTAATTTTCATCCCAAATGATAAAGTGTTGTGCTCAATTAGAATTTTATTCAAAAATAAAGACTAAAGATGAGTTTTAAAAGAAAAAAGTGATTTGGTATCTCATCTACACATCTAAAATCTAAATATATAAAAGACTGTACGGTTCTGAATCTGAATGAGTCCTCCCAAATAATCTAGAATCAATTTTTGGAATTTTAAATAAACTTTGTAAAAATGAGGTAGAAGAGGGGATACAAAATAAGAAGGTGCCTTTGCCCCCATTTTTATTTGGTACAGAAATCAAAGACATTCTGAAAAGTACTGACAAATGAAAGGTCTTTGATGGTGGCTGCAAAGAAGCTTTTTTGAAGAGGGCAAACGAATCACTTAGGAGAAGGTTGCTTAGGCTCTTGATTCAATAATTAATTTTTTATGAAGGCAGCTATGTTACATTGCCCCAGGGAATACAGAGTGATATCTTTTTAAAAAAATTTCTTAACAAGCAAGAGGCAAATGTTTAAAAGTAAGTTTACATAATAGCCTTTTTCAAGAAAGCAAGTTCCCAGATGCAGTAGCCATTTAGTCTACCACCTATTGGAATGACAACAGTAACAGAATGATTGCCTATGATGCTGATTCTTCACTAAAACAAGGTTCAAAATACACTCAGTTCTATTGAATAAGGCTGGGAAGGTGATTTTAATTCAAGATTTTCATAGAAAACTGTTAAAGCCCAGTAAGGAAAGCGTTAACCTTCATTTATTTGGAAAATTCATTGGTATTTCCTGTGATGGTAGATAATAGAGCATTACTGTACATTAATTATTCACCGAACCCCTAATACTTCTACAATGTTTATAAATATCCAAGAACAGAATTCCTGTAAAAACTAAGTTGAAATAAATTTGATTCTTAAAGAATAATTTAGGATACTACATAAGAACTCACAAATTATTATTAGAGTATAATTTGGCTCTTGGAAATTCCCTACTAATACATGATTCCAAAGTTTATCTACCATTATATGCCAAAAACTCCTTGAAAGCATTCTGATCATAATCTGTGACATCTGAGGTAAATTTTGTGGAAATATTTAGGTTCCACAAATGGAATTTATGGAGACTAGACAAAGATGAACTCTTCAGAGTGTTAAGGAAAAAAATATGAAAATGTTTTTTCTATCAGAAAATTCTCCGCACACACACACACACACACACACAAATTCTTATTACAAAAGCAAAACAGGCTCATTTTCCAGTAAATATTTTAAAAATATCTCCTTTTTTTGAAGCTAACTGAGCTAGGGCTCGTGGAATGAAACTGGATGGTAATTAAAAGAAAGGAATTCATCTTCCTTTCCCTCTCCCCACTTTCTCTATTTACTTTGCTAATTAAAGTTTGCTCATGTCTGTGTTCCCCGTCTGTTTCTTGTGGACACTAATTCTAAAGGATGTTAATCCATATTATGGAGAAAAAGGGGCTCCCTTGTCAAACAAGTTTGGGAAACACTTTCCCTTTGAAAAATCATAGTGCATATTCAGCAAAATGTTCTGGAAGGTCCTTCAGTGAAGAAACCTGCTTAAGCCACAGTTTAATAAATTTAACTCACCACAAATCCTTCTTGTGAAACAAATTATGGACAAACATTAATTTGGGCTAATACTAAAATGACTTTATAGTTCTCAGCTTGCAGGATAAAGAAAAGCAGAAATGTCTAGGAAGCTGTCAGCGAAGAAGACTAACCTAAAGTGAAGAGAGTGCAGAAAACTAAAAGCTGGCAGAACATGGACTTCTAAAAGTGGAAGGATGATGAACAGAATCCTAGAAACCAGGATACTTAAGATACACGACTGCAACTCTTTACAGAGAATAAATGGGATTAGACAAATGCATTTTTTCCCTTCAAATTCATAATTTTTGAATTATATACTACATGCTCATTATACAATATAATGAGAGCTCAGGAAAGTTTAAGATGGAGGAAAAACCTACAATACCATTACCTAAGGGCAATTAATTTTGACATTTTGGCATATCTCCTTACAGTTATTTTCCTAAGAGAACAATTTATTACAAAAAGAAAATTCTAATGTTTTAAAGATGCATAACAAAACGAACAATCTACACTAGTTTTCAATATACCATATTTTAAAATAAAGCATGGTGCAGGAGAAATAATACAAGTTGCTAAACTGACAAACATGGATGAAAATTCAAACTTTGCCAATTACTATCTATGTCACCTGATTTTAAAAAATCTCATTTAGAAATCAGAAAGAAAGAAAGCTGATAAAGACTGAGATGGTATAATCTAGGAATGCTTAGAGCCTATAATGATAGTGACTAAGTGTACAAATTTTAAAACGTTTTTGCATGAGGAAGAACAAAGGAATGTCATTACTGCAGGGTGTTGAAAATAGATGGTAATTGATATTTTAAAATTTTAACTTATGTGTGAAACTAAAGTAAAAAATGTTTATTTGGTACAAAATTTATATTTTGACTAGTGCATTTCCTAATATAACTTGTGTGAACAGCTTAACTGAACACCATAAGTACACGGAATCTTGAGTAGGGCATAAGATTTGGTAGGTTTGTCCAGAGTGATGTCCCAATAAATCCCAGAGTGATTTGAACAGTGAGTAAAAAAGTAATTGCAAAGTTCCCTTGGGGGAATGGTGAGAAAGGGGGAAAATCCAACTTCCCCAAGTGGAGAATTCTTGATAGTCTCACAAGCAGTAGGGACAACCAAAGCAACAGGTTGAGACCCAATCTTGAGATTTGTTCATGTGAAGCTCAACCCCACAAAGGATAGGTCAAGTCTACTTAAAATTCAGGCCTAAGAGTCACAACCAAGAGAGCCTCTTTTGTTGCTCAGATGTGGCCTCTCTCTCCAGCTAACACAACAAGCAAACTCACCATTCTCCCCTTGTCTACGTGCGACATGACTCCCAGGGGTGTGGACCTTCCTGGCAACATGGGACAGAAATCGTAGAATGAGTTGAGACTCAGCATCAAGGGATTGAGAAAACCTTCTCGAACAAAAGGGGGAAGAGCAAAATGAGACAAAGTGTCAATGGCTGAGAGATTCCAAACAGAGTCCAGAGGTTTACCTGGAGGTTATTCTTTTTTTTTTTTTAATTAATTAAAATTTAAAAAAGAAGGTTTTTTTAAAAGAAGGTTTTCTCAATCCCTTGATGCTGAGTCTCAAAACTCATTCTACGATTTCTGTCCCACGTTGCCAGGAAGGTCCACACCCCTGGGAGTCATGTCCCACATAGGAAGGGGGAGGGCGGTAAGTGTGCTTGTTGTGTTGGCTGGAGAGAGAGGCCACATCTGAGCAACAAAAGGTTCTCTTGGGTGTGACTCTTAGGCCTAATTTTAAGTAGGCTTAATCTATCCTTTGTGGGATCAAGCTTCACATGAACAAACCCCAAGACTGGGGGCTCAGCCTATTGCTTTGTTGTCCCCACTGCTTGTGAGAAAATCAAGAATTCAACTTGGGGAAGTTGAATTTTCCCCCTTTCTCACCATTCCCTTAAGGTGACTTTGCAAATACTTTTTTATTCACTGTTCAAATCACTCTGGGATTTATCAGGGCATCACTCTGGACAAACCAACAAAATCTCATGCCCACTCAAGGTTTCATGTACTTTATGGTGTTCAATTAAGCTGGCCACACAAGTTTTATTAGGAAATGCACTAGTCAAAACATAAATTTTGTACCAAATAAACATTTTTTGCTTTAGTCTCACACATAAGTTAAAATTTTAAAATATCAATTACCATCTATTTTCAGCACCCTGCAGTAATGACATTCCTTTGCTTTTCCTCATGCAAAAACATTTTTTAAATCTGTACATTTAGTCACTATCATTATAGGCTCTAGGCATTCCTAGATTATACCATCTCAGTCTTGATCATCTATCTTTCTTTCTGATTTCATTTGTGCCCCCAGGCTCCTCCCTCTATCATTCTCACATTCAACTTCATTTAGTGTTCTAACATAATTGTATTGCAGTTAGGTAGTATTGTGCTGTCCATTTCTGAGTTTTTACATTCAGTCCTGTTGCACAATCTGTATCCCTTCAGCTCCAATTACCCAATATCTTACCCTATTTCTATCTCCTGATGGTCTCTGTTACCAGTGAAATTCCTGGAGGTTATTCTTACACATTAAATAGATATCTTGTTAGTCAAGATGTAATGGAAAAGCTGGAGGGAACTGCCTGAAAATGTAGAGCTGTGTTCCAGTAGCCATGTTTCTTGAAGATGATTGTATAATGATATAGCTTTCACAATGTGATGTGTGATTGTGAAAACCTTGTGTCTGATGCTTCTTATATCTACCTTATCAACAGACGACTAAAACATACGGCATAAAAATAAATAATAGGGGGAACACATGTTAAATTTAGTAGAAATGCTACTGATCAATGAAAGGGAGGGGTAAGGGGTATGGTATGTATGAATTTTTTTCTGTTGTCTTTTTATTTCCTTTTCTGAATTGATGTAAATGTTCTAAGAAATGATCCATGATGATGAATATGCAACTATGTGATGAAATTGCGAAGTACTGACTGTATATGTAGAATGGAATGATCATTTGTTAAGAATATTTGAGTTTGTTGTTACATTTTTTAAAAAATGAAAAATTAATAATAAAAGATGACACAGCTACTTACGTGTGGCACCAAAAGCAAAAGCAAAAAACCGTCTTCCTTCTCTTAAGTAAAATAATGCTTTACTAAAAACAAACAAACAAAAACTCATTTAGCCTTAGTTTTCCTCTTGTAAAATCTGGATAATGCTAGCTACCCCAAGTTTTCACTGTCAGAATGAAAATGTATGAAAACAACATTCATTGAACTTCATTAAAATAAGTAGTAGCTGCTTTCTCTCTTAGCATTATTCAGAACTATTCATGTAGAAGAAGTTAATTTCTGAAAATGAGAGGCGGGAAAGTGATAAAACTAAAAATAAAAACGGAAAGAAAAGAAACATATGCTTTGCTACTGCTTAACTAAAAAGTATAAGACTACAAAATCTGTGCAAAAACATATTTCAAAAATGTGAAATTGAGGAGGTATCAGCTTTTCTGAAATAACATGTTACTTTATTTTACTCTTGATAGTAAAATTTTATTTTTAAAAAGTTTTAGTTTTAAATTCTCTAAAAATATTGTAGGTGTAAACCTCACACTTTAAAAAATAAAAGTCTTGTAAACTATCTAACTAACTAAATAAAATTTTAAAAGAAATAGCTGGCATATGCTTTTCATTGTTGTAAAACTGAATACGAATTATTCTTTTCATTACTTTGTAATAATTACTTATACTTACATTTAAGCTTGAGATCAAGTTTTAGTTATAAACTTGAATAAGGCGACTCTAGACTTTTACAAAATTCCTTTATATACTAATATGTTTTATGGAATTCTAAGTTTTATGGCAACAGCTATGATTTGGAGAGGCAGTATGGTTGACTATCTTGGATTGGAAGTTAAAAGACTTGGGTACTATTTCTAGCTCTGACATTTAGTAGGTGTGTGACCTTAGGTAAATCAGAATCTTTCTTGAGCCTTGGTTTATTTTTTTCATCTATAAAACCATAATTTATCTGTCTGGCTGTGGTAAGGATTCAGTGCCAATGTAATATAAGAATCAAATACTGGCTGTCTCTAGCCAGGGGTACTGGGTGACTGAGAGCAGGGGTAGGAGGAAGACTTTTACTGTATTCCCCCTACACCTTAGAAAGATTTTACACATATAAGTATTATTTAATAAATTTTAAAAATTAAATAGGCTGGGGCAGGCCACAGCAGCCAAGAATGATTGCCTGCCAGTCCAGAGGACCCGGGTTCAATTCCCGATGCCTGCCCATGTATATAAAAAAAAAAAAAAAAAAAAAATTAAATGGGCTGGTGAGTTTCAGGATACTTTCAGATATATCTAAGATGCTTTCAATGTTTGTCAATACTTTGTTTTATTCAGCTATTGTTATACCCCCTTCTGGCCTTATTTTTCACAATATTAATGATTATTACATCAGATACATATTTTATTGAAAAGGCTTTTTTTTTTTTTTAGTTCCTTCCTTAAAAAAATACCAATTCCTTCTTGGACAAACTGATTCTGTACGATTAAATGATATTGTTATTTATATAGATAATACCATCATTGGTAGAATGGTAATGTATCGTGCTTTCTCAACCTATTACCCTTGAGGCTAACCATATTTGCGAGCCTAAAGGCTCACACAAGCAGTCATACAAAGCAAAGCTAACTAACTTTACTGCAACTGAACCTGTGACCTTGGTATTATTTCCAGTGAGTTCATTCAGCTACCCACTCCTATGAGACATGCATGCACTGCTAATGATGAATAAATCCATTTGGAAAATTTTGACAGCCATATAAGGAACAGCTACATTGGTTTCTTTTTTAAAAGCTATGTCATCTTAAATAACCAGACACTTTTGCTGTTTTGCATGTTTCATTACTTACTATCTTGTACATATTTTTTTGAATGTCTGTTTCCTCAACTAGACCATGAACTCAAACTTTCCTTACAGAAATTTGTAGGCATTTGACTGAAACAGAAATAGAACTGTGGAAACATAATACCAGCAAAACCAAGTATACATCTTTTAATATTTGAAAATTTTTACTTGATAATGATTTAAAACAAACTCCACTCAATGAAACCACGAAAAGTCCACTCAAAGCACCCAGTAAACAACACCAAACACTAATAGTTATTAGCTTCATATACCCATCATCATTACTTATGCACTATAACAATTTGATGGAGGTAGGTATGATCTCCATTTTAGAGATGAGGATTCTGATATTTAGAAAGTTAAAGTATTGATTGAATGCCATAAGTACTTGGAATCTCAGGTTAGACATGAGATTTTGTTGGTTTGTCCAACGTGATGCCCCGATGAATCCCAGAGTGATTCGATCAGTGAGTGGAAAAGTATCTGCAAAGCCCCCTTCAGGGAGTGGTGAGAATGGGGAGAAATTCAACTTTCTCAAGTTGAATTCTTGATATTCTCACAAGCAGTGTGGACAACCAAAGCTATAGGCTGAGCCCCCAGTCTTGGGGTTTGTTCATATGAAACTTAGCCCCCAAAAGGATAGGTCAAGTCTACTTAAAATTTAGGCCTAAGAGTCACCCCCAAGAGACCCTGTTTTGTGGCTCAGATGAGGCCCCTCTCTCCAGCCAACACAACGAGCAGTCTCACCACCCTACCCTTCTCTGCGTGGGACATGACTCCCAGGGGTGTGGACCTTCCTGGCTACGTGGGACAGAGATCTTGGAATGAGCGGAGACTCAGCATCAAGGGATTGAGAAAAACCCTAGAATGAGCTGAGACTTAGCATCAAGGGATTGAGAAAACCTTCTGGACCAAAAGGGGGAAGAGGGAAATGAGACAAAATATCAATGGCTGAGATATTCCAAACAGAGTCCAGAGGTTATCATGGAGGTTATTCTTATGCATCAAGTAGATATCATCTTGTTATTCAAGATGTAATGGAGAGGCTGGAGGGAACTGCCTGAAAATGTAGAGCTGTGTTCCAGTAGCCATGTTTCTTGAGGATGATTGAATAATGATATAGCTTTCACAATGTGACTGTGTGATTGTGAAAACCTTGTGTCTGATGCTCCTTTTATCTACCTTGTCAACAGATGAGTAGAACATACAGAATAAAAATAAATAATAGGGGGAAGAAATGTTAAAATAAACTTAGTTTGAAATGCTAGTGATCAATGAAGGCAAGGGGCAAGGGGTATGATAGGTATAATCTTTTTGTTTTTTTCTTTCCTGTGTTCGTTTTCTTTCTTTTTCTATTGTCTTTTTGTCTCTTTCTCTGAATTAAGGCAAATGTTCTAAGAAATGATGACTATGCAACTAGGTGATGATATTGTGAATTACTGATTATGTATGTTTTATTTTGTTTCTTATTTTTTAAATTAATAAATTAATTTTTTAAAAAAAGAAAGTTAAAGTAGCATATTCAAAGTCACACAATGAATAATGAATAAGAGTCAAAATTAAAACCCATTGCCGGAGACCTGGCTTAGATACCCAGTGCCTGCTCATATAACAACAACAAAAAAAAATTAAAACTCAGGACTGTTTAACTCCAAGTCCCAAAGCCTTTCCACACATGCGAAATTTGTAAGGAAAAATTTTTTTTTAACCTGTGAATCAAATGGTTAGATTGCTAAGTCAGAAAGAACAGATGTGTGGACACCATTCATGCAGTATTATAGATATTACGGCTAGGGAATTTTATAACTCTCGTCCAATTTGTAATTCTTCTTATGCTGAGCCCTGAATAGTACTACACTGAAATCTCATCATGATTTATTTAATGTAAAGACGAATATTACGAGAGTTCGCCTTGAACTCCATACTCCATCAATTGATATTTAGTTATTTGGATAAAAAAAATTATAAATTAGTTTATCCCCAAACCCAATGAGCTCCAAATAAAATTAAGTTACTCAGAAAGAGTCATCTCAAGTTCTGCTTGCTTTTGTGCGAATTCAACAATAGATTATTTTTTCCACAAATCCTAACTTCTTTTTGAGTCATTCATTCTTCCCTTTCATTTATATAATAGGACTCAGTGCCTAGCAAATATATTTGGAGTCTTACTACATATAACACCCCCTCGCACTATGTCACCACGTTAAGAACACCACGGGTTGCCTAACTGCATTTTCAACTTTTCCTAATAGAACCAGATTGAAAAACATGGGGGAAATCTCTACAACGGAAAAACGTCTCATCTATGTCATAAAATAAGACCAACAGAGACTAGATAGTGGGTACTGCAAAACTCAGAAAACCTAACAAAGATAAACATACCAAGGAAAAGATAATGTGACGGTTTTCATCAGAGACCAAACTACCAACGTGGAGATAAGATACCGGAAAAGCATAAATTTAATGGCCCACACCTTGGCACAGACGGCAAGGACCAAATGAAGTATTCAACAACATGCTTTAGATCGAGCTCAATTTTACATCGCATGTGAACTTTAGGTGGGGTCTAACAGGAGAAAACCAAGTTACTTTCTTCTTAAGAAACATCTGGATGAAATCGCAAGGAATAATCATTAATATTAAACCATACCTCCAGGGACCGAAAGTCTGAAATAAAGTCGTTCCTCCTTTATCTGTACAGAGGTGACAAGGGGAGGGTGCAAAGGAAGCCAAGATTAAAGGGTCGTGAAGCGTCTTGCTTTCTCTTTTCCAGAGAAAATGCCCCAAGACCGGTCTCTAGTCCGGGTGCAAGAAGGCGTCGGATCCGATCAAGTGGTTCCAAGTGAGGAAAGCCTGCTAAGTAGGTGCAAGACCCCGATCTGCAAGGCCAGGCAGCGGACACCCTTCCCCCACTCACCTCCCCGAGCGCCGCTTAACTGATGCGACCCGAGTAACTGCCGCCATCGTTGCCATCAATCTGGGTGCTCGCTGAGGTAGAGAAAGAAGGCCCAGACACTCCTACACCTCATGGACGTCCTACACGGCGGTGTCTATCGGCGCCTCCACCCCCTCGGCCCGAGGTTCCCGTCTCAGACGTCGTGGCCGCGCTTCCGCCTGGTCCCCAGGCGCTGTCAGCACTTCCGCGTTCAGTTCCTTCCGTTCCTCTCGCGCCACCCCGCTCCGGGCTTCTTTTCTCGCCGCCGGCGCGCAGCTGACGCCACCGCCCCGCGACGACCTGAGGCGCGGACGTGGGCGCGGCCGCGCAGGCGCTGTGTAGCGAGCACTCCCGAGCGCGGGAAGGTGCTTTGGGTTGGCGCTGAACGCTGCACCTTCTCTCGGCGTCCGAGGTTCTGCCGCCTCTGTGAGTGTTCACCCCCGTGTCCCGGCTGCCTGTTTTGGAGGAGCCTGTCCCCTCCTCGTGAATTGTCTTACTCTGCCCTGCAGTCCTGAACTTGCCATTCGCGGGCGGTGGGAGTGGGGGAACGGGTGCGGAACGTGACTGCGGAGAGGGTACCCGGGAGGAGACTAACCAACCTTCTCGGCTCCCCGGCTGTCCTCTCCTTTAAAAAATAATAAGATTAGCTTTTATTAAAAATTTTCAGGTAGGTAAAGTAAAAGATGCCTGCCACGCAGAAGCCGATGAGATACGGGCATACGGAGGGACACACAGACGTCTGTTTTGATGATTCTGGGAGGTAAGGTACTTGGCGAAACACGCACATTTTAGGTCTACATATTTGAACATTTGTTGTCATGTGTCACATTGGCATAGCTTAAAATGAGTCATGCGAATAGGGAGGAATTATGAAAATTTAAAGTTGCAAGTATAATCCTCCTTACATTTATTGTTTGATTTGGAACGTCATAGTCGTTTTGATAGATCAGAAAAGTTAACGGGTATAATATCTTCTAGAGGAGTTGGAAAGAGAAGAATTTACCTCTTTATTTTCCCTTGGTGAACTTCTCTGCGTTTTATGTCATTAGTCATTTTATCATATCAGTAGATAGCGTCTAGTAGTCAGATTCAGTGGCCCGTTTACCTTTGCTGTTTCATTCTCCCTTGGCTGTAGTGATGCAGTTTCCTAGTGTGTTTGCTTGTTTGTTTAACTCTCTGCCTTTTTTCCTAACTTATTTTCCTCTGTTTGATTCCGAAAAGGTGATATTTCCCAAGAACTGTCGTGGACCTTTTCATCTTTCTAAATTCCATTCCTATGCAGTACTGTCCAAAGGTGTGATTTACACATCTCTGCTCTGCCAGTTCATTCACTGAAAAACTATGTGTGTGACTATTCTGCTAGAGGTTGCAGATGTAATTGTGCAAACTTGGCATGCTGTTTTCTGTCATTGAACTTAAGTGAAAAGTGCTGGGCACAAATTAATCACAAAAAGTATATTTAGAAAGAAAAAAGTATATTTAGAAATACTAAGTGATGTGTGCAATGATAAGCATATGTGGGGGGAAGCTGACCTAGAACAGACAGGGAAGGCTTATCTGAGGAAGTGTTTCTTGAGCTGCAATTTAAAGATTGAATAGGCATTAAGAAGCATAAAGAGATGAGACGGGGCAGAGTGGGTTTTGGCATTCCAGGCAGAGGAAACAGTATGCGCAAATGCCTAGTGGTGGCAGGGACCATGGTATACTGAACGAACCAAAAAGGCTAGTGAGGGCCAGCATCGGTGGCTTAATGGCAGAGTTCTTGTCTGCCATGCTGGAGACCCCGGTTTGGTTCCTGGAGCCTGCCCATGTCAAAAAAAAAAAGAGGCTAGTGAGGCTAAAATGTAGAGTGATGCAGAGATTGACAAGAGATGAATATGTGAAGGTTGCAGTGGGTGGTCCATACAGTGCCTTCTGGGCTTTATCAAAGGAATTTGTTTTTGTCATAAAAGCAGTCAGAAAGTACTAAAGGTATGAAGCAGAGAAAAGATATGATCAGTTTCCTGTTTTTGGAAAGATGCATGAAAGATGAATTGGAAAAAGAAGTGGGAGAGTAGAAGCAGAGAAATTTAAGAGATTTTTGTATTGGTCTGATTGAGCATGGTAGAAGCTTGGAATTGAATGAGGCTAGGGTAGAGAGTGATAGAAGCTACTAGAGTAGACATGGGTATGGAGAAAAGAGAATACATGCAGGAAATACTTAAAAAGTAGAATCAACAGGGATGGACCTGATATTGAGGGTGGTGCTAAGGACAGCATCTGTGTTTCTGGATGGTACAATTGGAGAAATGATGGCACCATTTACAGATATGGAAACTACTGGAAGATGAGCATATTTCAGAGATGAAGCAGGAGATTGAGGTTATAAATTTGCATATGGACATAGTGAATGTAGGATTTCTATGAGATAGGTAGAGATGTAAAGTAGATAGTTGAATAAAGGGGTCAGAGCTAGAGATAGAAATCTGTATCTTTAACTCAGGTTTAGTGGGTCCTAGAGGTCCTGATTGAGATCCTGACCGAAAACCTAAATGTGGGGTTTTTCATTCTGTAACTGGTATTTAATGCTAGGAATTTGGATAAAATTACCTAGGATGTGAATGTAAGTAAGAAAAGAGGTTCAAGGGCTAAGTCTTTAGAAGTCAGAGACGGAGATTCTTTCTAAGGAGGCTAAGAAGAGGTGGCCAGTAAAGTAGGAGAACGAAGAGTCAAGAATGATGTCTAGAAGCCAGTTGGAATAGTCTTTTAAGGAGAAGGAAATACACTATGTCAAATGCTGCTGGTTGGTCAGGTTGGAGATTGAGAGTTCACCATTAGATTTAACAGTGTGGGTGATCTTGAGCAATTTTTACAGAGCGATAAGAATGAAAGTTTTGTGGAAGTAGATTCAAGAGAATGAAGGAGGAGGAATTGGAGTTACCATGAAAATTTCAGAGAATGAAGGTAGTTAAATGGGAATGTGGGATCCTGAAAGGTTTTTTTTTTTGGTGGTTGTTGTTTTTAAAATGGGAGAGATTTCAATATATATGTGGGGGAAGATGATCTCATAGAGAGGGATAGGTTGATGCTATAAAGAGGAAGAACTGCTGGAGTGGTGAATAAGAAGATATAATGCAAAGGGGGAGGAATTGCCCAAAGATGGGAGCATGCTAAATTCATAACTTGAGGGAAGGTACATCCAGGAGGAATGGAGAGAACATGTAGACAATTTCTGTAAATTACTTCTGTTTTCTGAGTGAAATAGGAAGCAAAATCATAGTTGAAAGTGATGAGGAGGTAGAAGTTTGAAAATAGAGGAGCAGGTGTGAGATAGATGGTTAGAAAAGAAAGAGTGTAACGGCGTATGGAAATGTAGCTGCATTGCTGGGCAGCATTAAAGGCCTGCTTCAGGTTAGTAATCGTGAATTTAAAGTGAAATCTAGCTAAATGTTTTTCTCTAGCCATATTTAGTTCTGTGAGTGCAAACTTGGAATAGACAGAGAGTTGGATTTAACAAGGGTTGGAATTTTGCCAGGTAATTATGAAAAAGTGATAGGAGGCCAAGGAGGTTGAGGGTGACGCAAAGGAGTGATTTTAATGACAGACCTTGGGATCTAAACAAGATTAGGAAGGACGGGAGAACATGGCAGTAGTGAGAGACGGTAAAAAAAAGTGTTTCAATGGATTATGGATCCTATTAGTAATTTAAAATTGTTGGAGTTAGGATACTAAAGAGTACAAAGTGATTAGGATGATTGAAGTTGAGATTATGAAGAAGTTGTGATTTTGGTAAAAACAAAGTCTAGGCCATGGCCGTGGGAGTGAGTGGCAGAGATGGGAGTACCACAGTCATCGGAGGAGAGATGCCAGAGTATCAGAAGGTTCAGCTATGTGAATGTTGAAAATACCAAGAATTATAATTAGAATAGTGTTGTTAAAGAGACTAACAGTGAGCTCAGTGCTAAAATCTGTAGGGAACAAGGGAGATTTCTTTTCAGAAATCTACATGGTCTGATGGCAGTTTCTTAACGCATTAAAATATCAAAGTGTCCAGATTTCAACAGAAGATTACAAAACATACAAAGAAACAGGAAGTGATGACCCAGGGAAAAGAGAAAATTAAAGGAACAGAAATCATCAGTGAGGAGGATCCAACCTGGGACATTCTGGGCAAAGCCTTTTAAATATGGTCCTAAATATGCTTAGAGAACTAAAGGAAAATTTGGACAAAGAACTAAAGGAAATCAGGAAAATAAAAGATGAACACAAAGAAAATATCATTAGAGAGATGAAAATTAGTGAAAAGGAGCCAGAGCTGTAGACTACAGTAAGAGAAATTAAAAATCCCCTAGAAAGATTTAACAATAGATTGGAGTTGGCAGAAAAAGAATCAGTGAACATGATAAGACGATTGAAATTGGCCAGTCTGAGGAGCATAAAGCAGAAAGAATGAAGAAAAATGAGCAGAACCTGAGAAACCTGTAGGACCCTTTCAGTACCAACACACGCATTATGGGAATCCCAGAAGAATAAAGAGTGAAGGGGGGAGGGAGGGGCCAAGATGGCGGCTGAGCAATGTGCGCGTTTTAGTTCGTCCTCCAGAACAACTACTAAATAACCAGAAACAGAGCAGAAGAGCTCCCAGAGCCACGTCAGTGACCAAACACACAGCGTACCTCAGCCTGGACCAGCTGGATCGGCTGCAAGCCTCCCCAAAACTGTGAGTTCTCCAAGCCACGATGGCCGGTGCCAGGCGCCCCTCCCCCACAGGCGGCTTCCCAGAGGGAAAGGAAAGAGACTCTAAACCTGGTCAAGGCGAAGGTTGCTCACTGGGCTCATGGAAAAAGAGGAAAGGGGAGGAAATGGAAGTTTTAGTGGCTGTGTTTCTACGGAGACTTGGCAGCCTCTAGGTTCAGCGGCGGGACTTCTCGGGCTGCAACTGCCCCAGGCATAGGCAGAAACGGGCTGCTTTCAGGGCTGTCGTCCACCTGTGCCTTCCCGGGGGAGGGGTGAAGCCCAACTCAGGTGGAATCCCTCTCTCAAGGAATTCAGACCCCAGGGCTTGGCAATTTGAAGCCATTAAAACCAGCCTAGAACCTCTCCTCCGTCTCCACCACGCCCCCAGCAGGGAGAGTCTTCCAAAGTTAAAAGTGCCGCAACATCTTTTGTTGGTGGCGAACGGCAGGCAGATGCGCCACATACTGGGCAGGATAAGAAAAACGGAGCCCAGAGACTTCACAGGAAAGTCTTTTAACCTGCTGGGACTCACCCTCAGGGAAAACTGATGGAGGTGACTCCTTCCCCCTGATAGGAGGCCAGTTTAGTCTGGGAAAACTGGCTGGAGTACATAATACCTACATAGACCCTCCTAAGGGTGGGGAGGGAAAAGGCACCATACAAGCAGGGCAAGAAACAAGAAAACAAGAACTGAAAAATTCTCCTATGTTAAACAAAACCTAAGCTAGAGGTCCAGAAAAAGCTGAACTGAAGGTCAAAGAACAGACAACAAATTCATCTAGCAAGAAAACCCTAGGCAAGCGAAGTGACAGCAATCTCCAGAATAAACTAATTAAGGTAATTAAATGTCTACATGCCAGCAAAAAATAACAAATCACACCAGGAAAATTGAAGATATGGCCCAGTCAAAGGAACAAACCAATAGTTCAAATGAGATACAAGAGCTGAAACAACAAATTCAGAGTGTACGAACAGACATGGAAAACCTCATCAAAAACCAAATCAATGAATTGAGGGAGGAATGAAGAAGGCAAGGAATGAACAAAAAGAAGAAATGGAAAGTCTGAAAAAACAAATCACAGAACTTATGGGAATGAAAGGTACAGTAGAAGAGATGAAAAAAACAATAGAAACCTACAATGGTAGATTTCAAGAGACAGAGGTTAGGATTAGTGAACTGGAGGACGAAACATATGAAATCTGACAAGATACAGAAACTATAGGGAAAAAAATGGAAAAATATGAGCAGGGACTGAAGGAATTGAATGATCATATGAAGCGCACAAATGTATGTGTTGTGGGTGTCCCGGAAGGAGAAGAGAAGGGAAAAGGAGGAGAAAAACTAATGGAAGAAATTATCACTGAAAATTTCCCAACTCTTATGAAAGACCTAAAATTACAGACCCAAGAAGAGCAGCATACCCCAAACACAACAGATCCAAATAGATGTTCTCCAAGACACTTACTAGTCAGAATATCAGAGGTCAAAGAGAAAGAGAGGATCTTGAAAGCAGCAAGAGAAAAGCAATCCATCACATACAAGAGAAACCCAATAAGACTATGTGTAGATTTCTCAGCAGAAACCATGGAGGCGAGAAGACAGTGGGATGTTATATTTAAATTACTAAAAGAGAAAAACTGCCAACCAAGAATTCTATACCCAGCAAAATTGTCCTTCAAAAATGAGGGAGAAATTAAAACATTTTCAGACAAAAAATCACTGAGAGAATTTGTGACCAAGAGACCAGCTCTGCAAGAAATACTAAAGGGAGCACTAGAGACAGATATGAAAAGACAGAAGAGAGAGGTGTGGAGAAGAGTGTAGAAAGAAGGAAAATTAGATGTGACATATAAAATACAAAAGGCAAAATGGTAGAGGAAAGTACTACCCAAACAGTAATAACACTAGATGTTGATGGATTGAACTCCCCAATCAAAAGACATAGACTGGCAGAATGGATTAAAAAACAGGATCCTTCTATACTATATGCTATCTACACAAAACACATCTTAGACCCAAAGATAAACATAGTTGAAAGTGAAAGGTTGGGAAAGATATTTCATGCAAATAACAACCAGAAAAGAGCAGGAGTATCTATACTAATATCCAACAAATTAGACTTCAAATGTAAAACAGTTAAAAGAGACAAAGAAGGATACTATGTTCTAATAAAAGGAACAATTCAACATGAAGACATAACAATCATAAATATTTATGCACCAAACCAGAATGCCCCAAAATACATGAGGCAAACACTGCAAACACTGAAAAGGGAAATAGACACATCTACCATAATAGTTGGAGACTTCAATTCACCACTCTCATCAATGGACAGAACATCTAGACAGAGGATCAATAAAGAAACAGAATTTGAATAATACAATAAATGAGCTAGACCTAACAGACATTTATAGGACATTACACCCCACAACAGCAGGATACACATTTTTCTCAAGGGCTCATGGATCATTCTCAAAGATAGAACATATGCTGGGTCACAAAGCAAGTCTCAATAAATTTAAAAAGATTGAAATCATACAAAACACTTTCTCAGATCATAAGGGAATGAAGTTGGAAATCAATAATAGGCAAAGCTCCAGAAAACTCACAAATATGTGGAGGCTCAGCAACACACTCTTAAACAACCAGTGGGTCAGGAAGAAATTACAAGAGAAATCAGTAAATATCTCGAGGCAAATGAAAATGAAAACACAACATATCAAAACTTATGGGATGCAGCAAAGGCAGTGTTAAGAGGGAAATTTATTGCCCTAAATGCCTATATCAAAAAAGAAGAAAGGGCAAAAATACAGGAATTAACTGGCCACTTGGAATAAAGGGACAAAGAACAGCAAACTAACCCCAAAGCAAGCAAAAGGAAAAAAATAACAAAGATTAGAGCAGAAATAAATGAAATTGAGAACATGAAAACAATTGAGAAAATCAATAAAACCAGAAGTTGATTCTATGAGAAAATCAATAAGATTGATGGGCTCTTAGCAAGATTGACAAAAAGAAGAAGACAGAGGACGCAAATAAATAAGATCAGAAATGGAAGAGGAGACATAACCACTGAACCCACAGAAATAAAGGAGTTAATAACAGGATACTATGAACAACTTTATGCCAATAAATACAACAATGTAGATGAAATGGACAAGTTCCTAAAAAGGCATGAACAATGAACTTTGACTCAAGATGAAGTAGATGACCTGAACAAACCAATCACAAGTAAAGAAATTGTATCAGTCATTAAAAAGCTTCCCAAAAAGAAAAGTCCAGGACCAGATGGCTTCACATGTGAATTCTACCAAACATTCCAGAAAGAATTAGTACCAATCCTGCTCAAACTCTTCAAAAAAATTGAAGAGGAGGGAAAGCTTTCTTAATTCATTCTATGAAGCCAACATCACCCTCATACCAAAACCAGCCAAAGATATTACAAAAAAAGAAAACTACAGACCAATCTCTCTAATGAATATAGATGCAGAAATCCTCAACAAAATTCTAGCAAATCGAATCCAGCAACATATTAAAAGAATTATACATCATGACCAAGTAGGATTCATCCCAGGTATACAAGGATGGTTCAACATAAAATCAATTAATGTAATACACCATATCAACAAATCAAAGCAGAAAAATCACATGATCATCTCAATTGATGCAGAGAAGGCATTTGACAAAATTCAACATCCTTTCCTGTTGAGAACACTTCAAAGGATAGGAACACAAGGGAATTTCCTTAAAATGATAAAGGAAATATATGAAAAACCCACAGCTAATATCATCCTCAGTGGGGAAAAACTGAAAACTTTCCTCCTAAGATCAGGAACAAGACAAGGATGTCCGCTATAACCACTGTTATTCAGCATTGTGTTGGAAGTTCTAGCCAGAGCAATTAGGCAAGAAAAAGAAATACAAGGCATCAAAATTGGAAAGGAAGAAGTAAAACTCTCACTGTTTGCAGATGATATGATATTGTATGTCAAAAACTGAAAAATCCACAGCAAAACTACTAGAGCTAATAAATGAGTACAGCAGAGTGACAGGTTACAGATCAACATTCAAAAATCTGTAGTGTTTCTATACACTAGTAATGAACAATCTGAGGGGGAAATCAAGAAACGAATTCCATTTACAATTGCAACTAAAAGAATAAAATACTTAGGAATAAATTTAACTAAAGAGACAAAAGACCTATACAAAGAAAAGTACAAGAAACTGTTAAAAGAAATCACAGGAGACCTAAATAGATGGAAGGGCATACTGTGTTCATGGATGGAAAGACTAAATATAGTTAAGATGTGAATTCTACCTAAATTGATTTACAGATTCAACGCAATACCATTCAAAATCCCAACAACTTACTTTTCAGAAATAGAAAAACCAATAAGCAAATTTATCTGGAAGGGCAGGGTGCCCCGAATTGCTAAAAACATCTTGAGGAAAAAAAACGAAGCTGGAGGTCTCACACTGCCTGACTTTAAGGTATATTATGAAGCCACAGTGGTCAAAACAGCATGGTACTGGCATAAAGATAGATATATCGACCAATGGAATAGAATAGAGTGCTCAGATATAGACCCTCTCATCTATGGACATTTGATCTTTGATAAGGCAGTCAAGCCATTTCACCTGGGACAGAACAGTCTTTTCAATAAATGGCACCTAGAGAATTGGATATGCATATGCAAAAGAATGAAAGAGGACCCGTATCTCACACCCTATACAAAAGTTAACTCAAAATGGATCAAAGATCTAAACATCAGGTCTAAGACCATAAAACAGTTAGAGGAAAATGTAGGGAAATATCTTAAAAATCTTATAATTGGAGGCGGTTTTATAGACCTTATACCCAAAGCAAGAGCACTGAAGAAAAAAATAAATAAATGGGAACTCCTCAAAATTAAACACTTTTGCACATCAAAGAATTTCATCAAGAAAGTAGAAAGACAGCCTACACAATGGGAGACAATATTTGGAAACGACATATCAGATAAAGGTCTAGTATCCAGAATTATAAAGAGATTGTTCAACTCAACAACAAAAAGACAGCCAATCCAATTACAAAATGGGAAAAAGACTTGAACAGACAACTCTCAGAAAAGAAAATACAAATGGCCAAAAGGCACATGAAGCGATGTTCAACATCCGGCGACCAGAAGGGGCGGGGCACCCGGGAGGGCTTGGGGAACCACTGATCCGAGGCTCCCAGCCGGCCCGGGAAGCCGTGTGTGTGGGAGGGGCGCTGGCTGCCAGCCGCCGTGGCTTGGGGAACTGCTGATCCAAAGCTCCCAGCTGGCCCAGGAAGCTGCCCGTGAGGGAGGGGTGCTGGCCGCCAGCCGCTGCGTCCCGGGGAAGCGCGCGCCGCTCGGGGACCTCACCGCAGCAGAGTCTCGCAGCCGGTCCAGCCGGTCCAGACTGGGGTACACTGTGTGTTCAGTCTCTGTCGTGGCTCCGGGAGCTGTTCTGTACTGTTTCTAGTTATTTAGTAGTTGTTCTGGAGGAGGAACTAAGACACGCACACCTTACTAAGCTGCCATCTTCTCCGGAAGTCCCAATTACAGATTTTTAAAATTAAATCATTCACCACTTCAGCTTTTAATGTACAATTTGTTCAGTTTTCATTTGCTTTTGTAGTGATGAATTTTAGTGTCTCCTTCATAAACTTTTATATCATTAATTGTGTTTTACAAAAGCATCAAAGTGTTAAGTTGAATATTTTGATTGAAGATTGCTAACTGATTTTGACCAAAATGCAGTCAAAATTTAAAGAACTTGTTTCTAATAATAAGAAAAAGAATAACAACAACTCTATTAGAGAACAGTTGGCTGATATCCCAAGTAGTCAGGACGTTAGTATTAAATACTTCTCCCATCATCACTGGACTCTGGAAGAAATTGCTGTCCCCAGGAACTGATGTCTGAAATTCGCTTTGGGTTTCATTATTCAATGCTTTTCACGTTGTCCTTGAAAGTGTAAGTTATGTTGCAACAAGCAAGGTTCGGAAAAATGGAGATGGGCTATCACTGGTTATTGTTCAGATTTTTTTTGTATTAGAGTACTTGTAAGTTTATGAAAAATGCATAAAAACAGTGTTTCCATATACTGCCCTATTAACACCTTGCATTAATGTGGTAGGTTTATTGCAGTTGACGAAGAAACTTGTATAATCGTGAAATTAACTATACTCAATTGTTTAGATTAAGGTTCACTCTTTGTATTGTATAGCTCTATGAATTTTCTTTTTAAATTTTATTCTAGTAACATATATACAACTTAAATTTTACCCTTTTAATCAGTCTCAGATATATATATTTCAGTGCTATAATTGTGTTCACAATGTTTTGCTGCCATCACCACCATCCGTTCATTATCAAATCTTTTCCGTCATCCCAGATAGATACTCTGTACAATTTGTACATTAACTACTTATGTCCTATCCTTACCCTGTCCCCTGTGAAAGGGAGTTTAAGCTCAGAATAAGTCCAACCTTACTCTGACTTTAAGGTCGTTCTCCATAGGACCACCCCAGTCTGTGTCTTGCTTTTCATTTCCTGAATGAGAAACTCCAGGTAAACTTTTCATGTTTTACTAACTCCATAATTTGGTTCTTGTGCTTTTCTGTTTAGAATTACCCTTTTCACTAGTCTTCAGCATATCCAGTCCTACATATCCCTTGACTCCCAGTGTAAATACGACCTTTCTTTTGTGGACTTTTGATTTTCCTACACAGGAGTTAATCTTTTTCTTCTGATCCATCTGCATTTCCTTGTATATCTTGTCTTTTACCATGTTAGTTTTATATTTTTCTTTGCTTTTGTATGTATGTAGATAATACACATAGGGAATGAATAAAAGCACTTGGAAGACAAGAGGTTTACAGTAAGATTTGACCGATAAAAATAGGCATTTGAATAATCAGGTTTGGACCGTTGAATTCATGCATCCATTCGTTCATTCAGCAGACATTTATAAGGGCTTTTATGTGTTACGAACATTCGTTGGTGCTGGGCTACAATGGTGAGGAAGATAAGACATGACCCCTCTTGTTGTTGTGATTACACACTCATCTCTATGAGAGTATTACAAATAAATATTTTTATGCCATGGAGAAATTGTAGAGAGCATTGAATTCCCTTTCATTTTACAGAATATGAAGTTAGTGGTTCTTGTTATAGGTTTATACCTATAAATAGAGAAAAGAGATTGGCTAGTCTCTCAATTTTATTAAAAAAATTAAAGGTTCTATCTCCCCGAAATTAGTAGACCAGAAATTGGCTGACATTTAAATCTGTGTGTTTCTTTCACAGTTGCATTGTGACTTGTGGAAGTGATGGTGATGTGAGAATTTGGGAAGATTTGGATGATGATGATCCTAAATTCATTAATGTTGGAGAAAAGGCGTATTCATGTGCTTTGAAGGTATTAAAAATGTTACTTCAAGTCATGTAAAATGATGCTGGCATGTCATATTTATGCTTGGATGAAAAATATTTTTATAGAAATTTTGAAGATAAATGTACCTTTTTGTTGTTTTGCTCTTACAATAATAATAGTCAAAATAAATAATAATGCTGATAATGTAACCAAAAAATTTTAAAGGTAAATTCTAAATGTTTTTTTTTTTTGATTTTTTTTTTGTGAAATATAACATATATGCAAAAAAGCAATACATTTCAAAGTACATTGTAACAAGTAGTTATAGAACAGATTTCAGAGTTTGGTATGGGTTACAGTTCCACAATTTCAGGTTTTTCCTTCTAACTGCTCCAAGACACTAGTGACTAAAAGAAATATCAGTATAATGAATGACTTATTAATGGTGATTAGTGGATATTAATAGTAAACTAATTAAAATGCATGCAAGGACTATGTTCTTTTTCTTTTAAGAGAGAGTTTTAAATGCCTCTTTTTTTTTTTCTTTTGAATAAAACTCTGGTATTTTCAGGTTTTTGAGTCACTACATCAGATAACTTCCGGAAGCTTTCTGGAAAAGAAGAATGCGTTAATAACTTTTTCAAGATATATACATATTTCATGTTTCTAATGCTTTATGTAAGATAAATATTAGGATGACATGTAATTTACTTGGAGAATGAAGACATGTTTTCAGAAGTATTTTCTCAACTAAATATCCAAATAACTCCACTGAGCTCTTTATTTTGAATTGAGTTTATTGTATTCCAATAAGAAAACCTTTCTTCAGAATTCATGTTTTTTTCAACATCAGGTTCATTGAAGTAGGAGTAATCTTTTTAAATACTTTAGTCTAAAATACCTAATTAGATATTTAAATATCTAAATACATACGTAGTAAAAAATCTAAACAAATGGCCATATCTAATGGAAAATAAACTCCCAGAAGAAGAAATATAAATGACCAATATACCTTAATGTAAGCAAAATCCCACTATTAAACAAAGCTCAAGTTAAACAATTGAGTTATTTTGGGAAGGATGAAAAATACTGCTAATACTAGTAATGGGCTTGGGAAAGGAAACCACATCATACACATTTGATGAAAGAATAATTGAGGATATTTTTTAAACAAATTGATACTATGTAGCAAAATTAAAATGTATAGTCCTTTCTGGCTAGCTTCTAAATTTCTGTGGGCAAGAATATTAGTAAAAGCATCACTTATTATAGCAAAAGCTGGAATCAATTTAAATGTCCTTTAGTAGAGAATATTTAAATAAATTTTGGTAGAGCCATTTACGAGCAAACCTGAGATATTGCAGGTTTCAGACCATTGCGATTAAGCGAGTATTGGAATAAAGTGAGTCACACAAATTTTTGGTTTTACAATGCATATGAAAGTTATCTTTACACTATGCTGTAGAAGTGTGCAGTAGCATATTGTCTAAGAAAACACTGTACATACCTTAATTATAAAGTACTTTATTGCTAAGAAATGCTAGCCAAGTGATCAATGAAAGAGGGGTAAGGGGTATGGTATGTATAAATTTTTTTTCTGTTTTCATTTTATTTCTTCTTCTGAATAGATGCAAATGTACGAAGAAATGATCATGATGATGAATATGCAACTATGTGATGTTATTGTGAATTACTGATTATATATGTAGAACGGAATGATCAAAATAGGAATGTTTACATTTGTTTGGGGTTTTTTTGGTATTTAAAAAAATAAAATAAAATAATAAAAAGAAAAGAAGGAAATGCTAGCCATCATCTGCTCTTTCAATGAATAGTAATCTTTTTGCTGGTGGAGAGTCTTGCCTTGAGGTTGTTGGGTGCTGACTGATTCGGGTGGTTGTTGCTGCAGGTTAGGAAAGCTCTGGCAATTTCTTAAAATGAGACAGCAGTGAAGTTTGCTTTATTTATTGACTGTTCCTCTCACTGAAGATTTCTCTGTAGCATGTAATGCTGTTTTATAGCATTTTTCCCAATAGTAGGACTTCTTTCAGAATTGGAGTCAGTCCTCTCAGACCCTTCTGCTGTTTTATCAACTAAAAATCCTTTGTTATTTCGACAGTATTCACAGCATCTTCACCAGGAGTAGATTCTATCTCAAGAAACTACTTTCTTTGCTCATAAGAAGCAACTTCTCATCTGTTCAACTTTTATCGTGAGATTTTAGCAATTCAATCATGTTTCCAAGCTCCATTTCTAATTCTAGTTCTCGGCTATTTCTACCACATCTACAGTTACTTCCTCTACTGAATTCCTGAACCCCTCAAAGGAGGGATAGAATCTCCTTCCAAACTCCTCATCATGTTGATTATTTTGGCCTCCTCTCTTGAATCTCATATGTTCTAAGTGACATCAAGGATGGCAAATCTTTTCCAGAGGGTTTTCTATTTCCTTTGCCTAGATGCATTAGAGAAAGCACTGTCTATGGCAGCTACAGCCTTATGCAATGTATTTTAAAGTATTAAGTATTTTAAAGTATTAAGACTTGAAAAGTCGAAATTACTCCTTGATCCATGGCCTGCAAAATAGAACTTGTGTTAGCATACATAAAACAACATTCATCTCATTGTATATCTCCAGCAGAGCTCTTGGGTGACAAAGTGCGTTGTCAATGAGCAGTAATATTTTGAAAGGAATCTTTTTCTCAGAGCAGTAGGTCTCAGTATTGGGCTTCAGTAACCATTTTTTAAACAGATGTGCTGTCATCCAGACTTTGTTTTATATAGCACATTTAGAAGCATTCTTAATGGCCCTAGCATTTCCAGAATGGTAAATGAGCATTGACTTCAACTTAAAGTCACAAACTGTATTATCCTCTAATAAGAACATCAGCCTGTGCTTTGAAGCTTTAAAGCCAGGCATTGACTTCCCTTCTTTAGTTGTGAAAGTCCTAGATGGCATCTTCCAATAGAAGGCTGTTTCATCTACATCGAAAATTTGTTGTTTAGTGTAGCCACTTTCATCAATTATCTTAGCTAGATCTTCTGGATAACTTGCTACAGCTTCTACGTCAGCACTTGGTGCTTCACCTTGTACTTGGGTGTTAAGGAGGCAGCTTTTTTCTTTAAACCTCATGAATCAACCTCTGCTAGTATCAAACTTTTCTTTTGCAGGTTCTTCACCTCTTTCAGACTTCACAGAAATGAAGAGAGTTAGGACTTTGCTCTACATTAGGCTTTGGCTTTGTAGCTTATTTGATCTTCTATCCAGGCCACCAAAACTTTTTCTCCATATCAGCGTTAAGAATGTATTGCTTTCTTTTTTTTTTTTTTTTAACTTTTTTTTATTGTGACATATAAAATATATATGCACAAAGAAAGAAAAAGCAATGATTTTCAAAATACACTTCAACAGGTGTGACACAGAGACACTGAGTGATCACTTGCTATTGGAAAATTGGTGCTGATAGACTTACTCAAGGAAGGATTGCCATAAACTTTCAATTTGTACAAAATGCAATACATGCAAAGTGCAGTAAGTGAGGTATGCCTGTAATGGAATAATATGTATTCTCTGAAAAAAAAATGAGGCAGTTTCATATATCCTCATCTGGAAAGATGTTCACAGTAAGTTGAATGAGATTTATGGTTTTTATGTCAATGAGATGACATTGCCAAATAGCCATGCACAGTTGACAATTTTAAGTGATTTGAATTTAGAATATAATAGGTTATAAACATATGTTTTTTTTGTTTTTGTAGTCACTGATACATGAAAGTCCAGTCACCTTCAGTTTTTTAACAGTTGGGGATCCATAAAAATGCTACTCAAATATTTTTCTCACCTGAAGTAAAAGAAAAATCAGAAGCTAAACAATTGGCTGTTGAGGGGATTACATTTTTTTATTTTTTTATTATCAAACCGAAACAATATACAAACATGAACATTCTTAACATACAAACGTTCCGTGCAGGGTGTATAATCAGTGGCTCACAATATCATCACATGGTAGTATATTCATCACCATGATCATTTTTTACAATATTTGCATCACTTCTGAAAAAGAGATAAAAAGGAAAAAGAAAAAACTCACACATACCATATCCCTTACGCCTCCCTCTCAATTGACCACTAGTATTTCCATCTACTCAGTATATTTTAACCTTTGTTCCCCCTATTTTTTTCTATACCCCTTACCACTCCTTTCATTGTTCACTAGTATTTCAGTCTACTCAATTTATTTTAACATTTGTTCCCCTATTGTTTATTAATTTTTAGGGATTACATTTTTTAAAGATGGCAAATAAATATTTCTTGCTAATGTCCATTTCAGGACAACTGTACATTGAGTGATAGTTTTTCTCTTGAATTGATTCATATTTATAAGGTTTTTTGCTTTTTACAGAATTTTTAACTGCAGATAAGTTCTGAATGGATTTGGATTTATTTTGCCAGTGTATCTTAATTCTAACTTTCTTTTAGAATGGAAAACTGGTCACTGCAGTATCTAACAACACTATTCAAGTGCACACATTTCCTGAAGGAGTTCCAGATGGTATATTGACTCGCTTCACCACAAATGCAAACCACGTTGTCTTCAATGGTAATGGTGCTAAAATTGCTGCTGGATCTAGGTAAGGCTGACTGATATCAGAGAATGAAATGTTAGCATAGAATGGCCTCATTCATTGATTACAGGGTTAAATTTTCAGGGCTTGGTCACTTTATTATTTTTTTAACCATTTTTTATTGTGAAATATATATTCAAAAAATCAATAAATTTCAAAGTAAATTGTAACAAGCAGTTATAGAACAGATTTCAAAGTTTGGTATGGATTGCAGTTCCACAATTTCAGGTCTTTCTTTGTAGCTGCTCCAAGACACTATAGACTGAAAGAAATATTATAATGATTCAGCATTCATACTCATTTGATAAATCCTGTATTCTCTATTATAATTCCTCTTTCTCCTTTGAACCTTCTCCCAGTATTAAGGAATATTTGGGCTATGCCCACTCTAAGTTTTCCATGTTGGAAAGGAGTATTAACAATATGGGATAGTGGGATGGAACTAGGTGATGTTCTTGGAGAGGCTGGCCTCTTTGGTTTTAGGACTTTTCTGGCCTAGAAACCATCTGGAGGTTGTAGATTTCTGGAAAGTAATCTTAGTATGTGAAACTTTTGTAGAATCTCTGATAGAGTGCTAGGTGATCTTTTTTTTTTTTTTTACTTTTTTTTTTAAATAATATAACATAAATACAAAGCAAAGAAAGAAAAAAAGCAATAGTTTTCAAAGCACTCTGCAACAGGTGGCTATACGACAGATCCCAGAGTTTGTCATGGGCTCCCATACCATCATATTAGATTTTTCCTTCTAGCTGCTCCAGAACATAGAAGACTAGAAGGAATATATATTTTTTTATATCACTTTTTTCCTTTTTGTGAAAAATAACATATATACAAAGAAGCAATAAATTTCAAAGAACAGCACAACAATTAGTTATAGAACAGATTTCAGAGTTTGGTATGGGTTACAATTCCACAATTTTAGGTTTTTACTTCTAGCTGCTCTAAGATACTGGAGATTAAAAGAAATATTAATGTAATGATTCAGCACTCATACTCATTTTTTAAACTACCCTCTCTGTATAACTCTCCCATCACCTTTGATATTTTTCCCACTCTTTTGGGGTATTTGGGCTATGGCCATTCTGACTTTTTCATGTTGGAAAGGCTGTCAATAATAAGGGGTAGGGACATGGAAGTAGCTGATATTCTGGAAAGGCTGGTCCCTCTAGGTTTCAGGGACCCATCTGGAGGGTGTAGGTTTCTGGAAAATTACCCTAGTGCATGGTAACCTAGTACATGGTAGAATCTTATATATTGATTGCCCTGGGTGTTCTTTAAGATTGACTGAATGGTTTTGGTTGGGGTTTGGCAAATTATGATAGGTACCAATGTCTAACTGAAGTTTGCCTAAGAGCAACCTCCTGAGTAGCCTCTCAACTTGACTTGAACTGGCTTAGCCACTAATACCTTATTTATTACACTTCAAGCCCTAGGTGTTCTTTATGGTTAACCTAGGAATGAAGGTGCGTCTCCTCCCTGAGAGTCATGTCCCATGTTGTCAGGGAGACATTCAACCCTGTGTATCATGTCCCACATTGCAGGGAGGGTCATGATTTTCCTTGCAGCATTGGGCTTACAGAGAGGCCATATCTGAGAACAAAAAAGGTTTTCTGGAAGTAGCTGTTAGGCATAACTATTTCTATTAGTGCAGTAAGTTTCATAAGCGCAAGCCTCAGAATCAAGGGCTTGACTTTTGACTTGGAAGTCCCTAATGTTTGAGAGTGTATCAGGATTTTCCTGGTGGGAAAGTTTAATAGTTTCATATTTTTTCTGTATACCCTCAAGGGAATTTGCTAGTACTTTTTAATTATCTGCTCAACATGCTTGGGATGTATCTGGGTATTATATTAAGTTATACAGAATTACAAGCCCTCCTTCCCATTGTGTGCTCTAGGTATTTGGGTTATTTTGACGAGGTATCCAGACAGGTTGAATTCAGTTATGTGTTACAGAAAATTTAAATTTTGTACAAAATAAACCTCTCTTCCTTTGGTTTCATATAGTAGGTAAACATCTAAAATAGACACAATATCATCCTTTATGCTGCATTCTGATTTACGTTAGTCCCGTCCTGATCTTTCTTAATTCTTATCTTAAATTGAAGCATGATCTCTTTTTTGTTTTCTTTCTTTCTTTCTTTTTTTTTTAATATTTTTATTGAGAAATATCCACATACATGCAGTCCAACCATATTATACAATCAGTGGCTCACCGTATCATCACATAGTTGTGTATTCTTTACCATAGTCATTTTTAGAACATCTCTGTCACTCATACTTCCCATACCTCTTACCCCTTCCTCTCATTGACTCACAGTATTTTCACTCTACTCAGTTTTTACCGTTTTTCTCCCCCTATTATTTATTTATTTTTTAATTCTTTTTTTTTTACTCATCTGTCCATACCTTGCATAAAAGGAGCATCAGATACAGGATTTTCACAATCACATTGTAAAAGCTGTATAGTTATACAGTCTTCCTCAAGAATCAGGGCTACTTACTGAAATACAGTTCACCAGTTTCAGGTACTTCCCTCTGTTTACTCCAGTATACCTTAAACTAAAAAGGGATATCTATTAATATGTAAGTATAACCTTCAGGATAACCTTTCAACTTTGTTTGAAATCTCTCAGCCACTGGAACTTTATTTTGTCTCATTTCTCTCTTCTTCTTTTGGTGAAGAAGACTTTCTCATTCCCCTGATGCCAGGGCCCTGCTCATCCCTGGGAGTCAGGTGCCATATAGGGAGGAGGGAAGTGAGTTCACCTGCAGAGTTGGCTTAGAAGGGCCACATCTGAGCAACAAAAGAGGTTTTCTGGGGGTGACTCCTAGGCATAATTATCAGTAGGCTTAGCTTCTCCTTTGCGAGAATAAGCTTCATCGGGGCGAGTCCCCAAAATTGAATTCAGGCTATTGAATTCATTGTCCCCACTGCTTGCGAGAATATCAGGAGTTCACCAAATGGGGAAGTTGAATATTTCCTCCTTTCTCCTAGTCTCCCAGGGGGACTTTGCAAATACTTTTTTATTCTCTACACAAATTACACTGGGCTATATTGGGGCATCACACTAACCTGTACAAACCAATGAGATCTCACACCCTAGTTGAGATTACATGTAATTATGGTGTTCAATTAAACTGACCATACCAGTTAAAGTAGATAATGTGCTACTCAAAATATAAATTTTGCACCAAATAAACATATGTGCCTTTGCTCTTGCACAGAGGTTGAAGTTTGAAAATGTGGTCCATATCATCCTTTACCCAGTATTCTGATTTACCTTAATCTTATCCAGAACAGCTCCATTTGTATCTCTAAAAATTATAGTCTGATCACTTTTTCAGCTTTTTTCACAGTTGCTGAATGGGGTAATACTGACTTCTATGATTTCAGTGCTCTAAGTCTGGGCCTTAGGTGTCACATAAATACCTGAAGTTTCAGGAAATGGCTAGGTTATATACAAATAGATCATTACCTCAAAATTTAGAAATAACAGTTACAGCTCCTTAATATATGTGACTGCTGCAAGAGCTTATGTTCTAGGACCCTTTAAAATAGTCCCCAACCTGATAACCCATGTTTGTGAGTTCAGTTCTCTGAGTTTGTATACTATAGTTAATCCGTGTGAGTGAGACATACTATTTTCCTCTTTGTTTCTGACGTTTTATTTAACATACTTTCCTTAGGGTTCATTCACCTAGTTGCATTCCTCACAACTTTATTCCTTCTTGCAGCTGCTCAGTAGTCTGTGTGTACATAGTGTGTAGTACAAGTGTGAACACCACAGTTCCCCATTCTATTCATCAGTCATTATACCCCTAGGCCCCCTCCATCCATTGCAAATCACAAATGTGGCTGCCATAAACACCAGTGTGCAATTATCCATTTGTGTCCCCACTCTCAGTTCCTCCAGATATATATCTTGCAACGGGGTTACAAGATCATATGTCAACCCCACCCCTAGCCTCCTGTGGAATGAGCATACTGCCTTCCAGGGGCCTGCACATCTCAGCCTCTCTACCAATAGTGAGTAGGTACATTTCTTTCTCCACATTTTATCGAGCATTTGTTTCTCTCTGTTCATATTTAAACAATTTTATTCACATGCCATATAATCCAGCCTAAGTAAATACACCTACCTTCACCACCATAATCTATATGAAGACATTTTTTTCCCACATAGAATCCATACCCCTCCCTCATGTCCCCTGCTTCTTTTTTTTAAATATTTTTATTGATAAATCTATAAACATTCCATACATGGTGGACAGCGACCCAAATTATCATTACATAGTTGTGTATTCATCACCATGATCATCTTTAGAACATTTGCATCACTCCAGAAAAAGAAATACTCATACATACCATACCTCTTACCACTTCCCTCTTATTGACCACTAATATTTCCATCTACCCAATTTACTTTAACTTTTGCCCCTCTGTTTTTATTCATATTTTTTACCCATCTGTCCATACCCTAGATAAAAGGAACATCAGGCACAAGGTTTTCACAATCACACAGTTACATTGTAAAAGCTATATTGTTATATAATTTTCTTCAAGAATCAAGGCTACTGGAACACAGCTCAGCACTCTCAGGTACTGTCCTCTAGCCACTCCAAAACACCATAAACAAAAAATAGGATATCTATATAATGCATAAGAATAACCTCCAGGATAGCCTCTTGACTCTTTTTGAAATCTCTAAGCCACTGAAACTTTATTTTGTCTCATTTATCTCTTCCCCCTTTTGGTGAGAAAGGCTCTCTCAGTCCCTTAATGCCAGGTCCCAGCTCATCCTGGGATTTCTGTCCCATGTTGCCAAAGAGATTTACACCCCTGGGAGTCATGTCCCACATAGTCGGGAAAGGCAGTGAGTTCTCAGCTCCTGTGTTCAGCTTAGAGAGACAGGCTACATCTGAACAACAAAAGAGGTTCTCTGGGGGTGACTCTTAGGCATGATTTTAAGTAGGCTTAGCCTGTCCTTTGGAGGAATAAGTTTCATAGGATGAACCCCAAGATCGAGGTCTTGGCCTGTTGATTTAGTTGTCCCTCCTTCTTGTGAGAATATCAGACATTCTCCAAATGGGGAAGTTTTAAATGTCCTCCTTTCTCTCAGCCCCCCTAGGGGACTTTGCAAATATTTCTTTATTCACTGCCCAGATTGTTCTGGGACATATCAGGACATCACATGAACCTGGACAAACCAACAAACTCTCACACCCTATTCAAAATTCCATGTACTTAATGGAGTTCAATTAAACTGACCATTCAAATTAAATTAGGAAATGCACTACCCAAATATAAATTTTGCACCAACTAATCCTTTTGGTCTCATGCAGAAATTGAAGTTTTAAAATATGGGTGCTATCGTCCTTTACCCTGTATTCTAATTTACCTGAGTCCTGTCCAAATCAGCTTCATTCATATCTCTACTTGAGGTCAGATTTCTTTTTCAGCTTTTTATACAGTTGCTCTATGGGATACGGCCGACTTTCGTAGCTTCAGAGCTCTCATTCTGAGTCTCAGGTGTCTTATAAATACCCCAAGTTTCTGGGAATAATCAGGTTATACACAAACAGCTCAGTATCTCATATTTTAGAAAAAACAGTTACAAGTCGTGAATATATGTGACTACTGTAAGAGCTTACAATCTAGGGCCCTTTAAAATAGGTCCCAACCTGATAACCCATACTCTCAACTTCAGTTCACTGAATTTTTAAATTATAGTTAGTCCATATGAGTGAGGCATGATAATATTTCTTTTTGTTTCTTCTGTGTCATTCAACATACAGTCCTTAAGTTCATTCACCTAGTTGCATTCCTCACAACTTTGTCCCTTCTTTTAACTGTTTTACATTTGAAGTCTAATTTGTTGGATATTAGTATAGCTACTCCTGCTCTTTCCTGATTGTTATTTGCATGAAATATCTTTTCCCAACCTTTCACTTTCACCCTGTGTTTATCCTTGGATCTAAGATGCGTTTCCTGTAGACAGCATATAGACGGGTCCTGTTTTTTAATCCATTCTACCAGTCTGTGTCTTTTGATTGGGGAATTTAATCCATTAACATTTAGTGTTATTACTGTATGGGCAGTACTTTCTTCTACCATTTTGCTTTTGGATTTTATATGTCATCTAATTTTCCTTCTTTTTACCTTTACTGATAGTCTTCATTTCTACACTCTTCTCCACACCTCTCTCTTCTGCCTTCGTATCTGTCTCTAGTGCCCTTTAGTATTTCTTGCAGAGCTGGTCTCTTGGTCACAAATTCTCTGTGATTTTTTTATCTGAAAATGTTTTAATTTCTCCCTCATTTTTGAAGGACAATTTTGCTGGATGTAGAATTCTTGGTTGGCAGTTTTTCTCTTTTAGTAATTTAAATATATCATCCCACTGTCTTCTCGCCTCCATGGCTTCTGCTGAGAAATCTACACATAGTCTTATTGGGCTTCCGTTGTATGTGATTGATTGCTTTTCTCTTGCTGCTTTCAAGATCCTCTCTTTCTCTTTGACATCTGACATTCTGATTAGTAAGTGTCTTGGAGTACATCTATTTGGATCTTTTGTGTTTGGGGTATGCTGCACTTTTTGGATCTGTAATTTTAAGTCTTTCATAAGAGTAGGGAAATTTTCAGTGATAATTTCTTCCATTAGTTTTTCTCCTCCTTTTCCCTCTCTTCTCCTTCTTGGAAACCCACAACACATATATTCGTGCACTTCATGTTGTCATTCAGTTCCCTGAGTTCCTGCTCGTATTTTTCCATTCTTTTCCCTATATTTTCTTTTTCTTGTCAGATTTCAAATGTTCGACCTCCAGTTCACTAATCCTATCTTCTGATTCTTGAAATCTACCACTGTAGGTTTCCATTGTTTTTTTCATCTCTTCTACTGTGCCTTTCATTCCCATGAGTTCTGTGATTTGTTTTTTCAGACTTTCAATTTCTTTTAGTTCATTCCTTGCCTTCTTTATATCCTCCCTCAATTCACTGATTTGACTTTTGATGAGATTTTCCATGTCTGCTTGAACATTCTGAATTAATTGTTTCAGCTCTTGTATCTCATTTGAATTGTTGGTTTTTTCCTTTGACTGGGCCATATCTTCAGTTTTCCTTGTAAGGTTCCTTATTTTTTGCTGGCACCTAGGCATTTAATTACCTTAATTAGTTTATTCTGGAGATTGTTTTCACTTTTATTACCTAGGATTTTCTTCTTAGATGACTTTGTTATCTGTCCTTTCTTTGACATTCAGTTCAGCTTATTCTGGACCACTAGCTTAGGTTTTGTTTAACAGATCAGAATTTTTCAGTTCTTGTTTTCTTGTTTCTTGCCCTGCCTGTATGATGCCTTTTTTCCCCCCTCTTAGGAGGTTCTGCTTAGGTATTATAGACCCCAGGCAGATTTTCCCAGACTAAGCTGGCCTCCTGTCAGGAGGAAAGAGTCACTTGCGTCAATTTTCCCTGAGGGTGAGACCCAGCAGGTTCAAAGACTTTCCTATGAAGCCTCTGGGCTCTGTTTTTCCTATCCTGCCCAGTATGTGGTGCTTGTCTGCCTGCGGGTCCCACCAGCATAAGGTGATGTGGTACCTTTAATTCCAGCAGACTCTCAACTGCTGGGGTCCTGGTTGAGACAGAGGAGAGGTTGTAGGCTGGTTTTAATGGCTTCAAATTACCAAGCCCTGGGGTCTGAATTCCTTGAGGGAGGGAATCCACTTGAGCTGGGTCCCACCTGTCTCCAGGAGAAGGCACTGACTTCAGACAAACACTGGAACAAGGTTAATTCTGCCTATGCCTGGGGCATTTGGAGCCTGACAAGCCTTGCAACTGTATGCAGAGAGTAGTCAAGCCATAGAAACACAGCCACAGAAACAAAAGAGAAAAATCCTTTTCAGAGCAGGACCCCCGTTCCTTGGGTTTGTCAGTCAAGAGCTTAAATTCGTACATTGCTTTGTGTATCTCCAGGTCCTCTGTGCCCCCTCCATTCCTTCAGGGCCCAGACCTTTTCAAATCCAAAGAAAACTCAGTTTTTTTCTTTTTCTGCCAGTCCTGTCCCCTGTGTGCTGGGACAGACACCAGTGAGCTCCTCTTTTACTCAAGGTTCAGCTGAGCTGGGGGCCTATTTTTATTAGTATTTGTGAATTAATTCTACAATTGGAGCTTGGTTGCGCTCAGCCCCTGCTGCTCGTAAAGTTCCTTTCCTTTCCCCTCTGGAAAGTAGCCTGTTAGGGAGGGGCGCTGGCCACCACAGCTTGGGGAACTCATGGTTCTGGGTGAGCTTGCAGCTTGTCCAGGCTGGTGTGCACTGTGTGTCCAGTCACTGATATGGCCCTAGCAGTTGTTCTGTAGTGTTTCTGACTGTTTACTAGCTGCTCTGGAGGATGAACTAAATCCCACTCCTCCAGAGTCACCATCTTGGCCACCATCTTGGCCCTTCTCCACTTCGTTCCTTCTTGTGGCTGCTGAGTAGTCCATTGTTTACACCACAGTTTCCCCTTCCATTCCTCATTCATTGTACTCTTAGGCCACCTCCATCCATTGTGGATTGGGAATGCTGCTGCCATGGGCACCAGTATGCAAATGTACATTTGTGTCCCCACATTCAGTTCCTCCAGGTATGTTCTGATCAACAGGGTTTCAGAATCAAATGGCCACCTCACACCCTGTTCCTGTCGATCCACCACACTGCCCTCCAAGGGGCTGCACCTCTCAGTTTTCCTACCGACAGTGAATAGGTACAACTCTTTCCCCAAATTTTCTCTAGCGCTTATTTTTCTCTGTTCATTTTTAAACAGTTTTATTCATATCATACAATCCAACCTAAGTGTATGGATTTTGCCACCATAATGTATCTGAAGACATTTTCTTTTCTTCCACAAAGAATCCATACCCCTTCCCACGCCCCCCCCCACCTGTTGACATTTAGTTTTGGCATAATGCCTTTGTTGCATTCACTGGAGGCATATTACAATGTTAACGTTGACTATAGACTCTACCCTGCGTTTATTGTTCCCCTTCCTGTAAACCAACTATTTTCAACACCTTGCAATGTTGACATTCATTTGTTCTCCCTTATCCTTATCCCTTTATATTTGTGCATTTAAGTACTGTCATTGTCCACTCTAGGCATTCCAGCCCTTCTCCCTCAACCATTCTCATATTTAGCTTCATTCAGTGTACTTATATTTTTGTGCTACCACAGGTAGTATAGTGCTGCCCATTTCTGAAATTTTACATTCTGTCTTTTTGCACAGTCTGTATTCTTTTAGCACCAAATGCCCAATCTCAATCCTCTTTCGATCTCCTGATAACCTGTTTTCTTTACTTTAACTTTCAAAGTTTACTTAATATTAGTTCACATTGATGAGACCAAACAGTATTTGTCCTTTTGTTTCTCGCTAATTTCACTCAGTATAATGTCCTTAAGTTTCATCTACATTGTTATATGCTTCCTGATCTTTTCTGTCTTAACAGCTGTGTAGTATTCCATCGTATGTATGTACTACAGGTTGTTTAGCCATTCATCTGTTGATGGTTGTTTGGGCTGTTTCTATCTCTTGGCAATCATAAATAATGCTTCTTTAAAGATAGGTGGGAAAATATCCATTTGGATCTTTGTCTTCAATTCATCTGAATATATACCCAGTAATGGGATTGCTGGGTTATATGGCAATTCTACACTTAGCTTCTTGAGGAACTACCAAATTGCCCTCCAGAGTGGTTGCACCATTTTACATGTGCTCCAACAGTGGATAAGTATTTCTCTTTCTCCACATCATCTCCAGCACTTATCATTTTCTGTTTTTTTGATAATGGCCTTTTTTGTGGGTGTGAGATAATATCTCGTGGTTTTGAGTTGCATTTCCCTCATTGCCAGTGAAGTTGAGAATCTTTTCATGTGCCTTTTAGCCATTGGCACTTCCTCATCTGAAAAGTATCCGTTCATGTCTTTTGTCCATTTTTTAATTGGGTTATTTGTCTTTTTGTTGTTGAGTTGTAGAATCTCTTTATATATTCTGGATACTATACCCTTATCTGATAATGTGGTTTCCAAATATTGTCTTTCAGTGCATAGGCTGCCTTTTTATTTTCTCGACAAAGTTATTTGATGCACAAAAGTGTTTAATTTTGAGGAAATCCCATTTATCTGCTTATGTTTTCATTGCTTGTGCTTTGGGTATAAGGTCTAGGAAACTACCTCCTTTTCTAAGATTTATAAGATATTTCCCTACATTTTCTTCTAACAGTTTTATGGTCTTAATTCTAACATTTACATCTTTTCACCCTTTTTGAGTTCATTTTTGTATAAAGTGTAAGATATGGGTCTTCTTTCATTTTTTGCCTATGGATACCATTTCTCCAAGCACCATTTATGGAAGAGGCTGCTCTGTCCCAGGTGGGTTGTCTTGACCACTGTATCAAAGATCAGTTTTTCATAAATAAGAGGGTCTATTTCTGATACTCAGTTCGATTACATGGTCAGTATATATATCTTTATGCCAGTAACGTGCTGTCTTGACCACTATAGCATCGAAATATGCTTTCTCAAGACACCTTTACCTATTCGAGGTACCCTGTCCTTCCAAATAAAATTGATTATTGGTTTTTCTATTTCTTCAAAGTAAGTTGTTGGAATTTTAATTGCTATTGCATTGAATGTATAAATCAGTTTGGGTAGAATTGTTATCTTAACTATGTTTAGTCTTCTAATCCATAAACACAATATGCCCTTTCATTTATTTAGAACTTCCATGATTTCTTTTAGCAATTTCTTGTAGTTTTCTGTGTACATGTTTTTCTGTATCCTTGGTTCAGTTTATTCCTAAATATTTCTTTTTTGGGGTTGCTATTTTAAATGGAATTTTTTTCTTGATTTCTTCCTTAGATTGCTAATCATTTACATATATAGAAGCACTACTGATTTTGGAGAGTTGATCTTGTATCCTGCTAGTTTGCTGTATTCATTTATTAGCTCTAGGAGCTTTGCTCTAGATTTTTCAGGACTTTCAACATATAGCATGATGTCATCTACAGACAGTGGGAGTTTTACTTCTTCCTTTCAAATTTGGATGCCTTTTATTTATTTTTCTTGACTAATTGCTCTGGGTACAATATCAATGCAATATTAAATAGCAGGAATGACTGGGAATCCTTGTCTTGTTCCTAATCTAAGAGGGAAAGCTTTCAGTCTTCCCCACTGAGGATGATGTTAGCTGTGGGTTTTTCATACATGCCCTTTATCATGTTGAGAAAGTTCCCTTCTATTCCTATCCTTTAAATGGTTTTAATCAAGAAAGAATGTTGAATTTTGTCATGTGCCTTTTCTGCATTAGTCAAGATGATCATGTGCCTTTTCTGCTTTGATTTATTTACTTTTTGCATGGGCAGGCACTGGTAATTGAACCTGGGTCTCCAGCATGGCAGATAAGAACTCTGCCACTGAGCCACTGTGGCCTGCCCAGCTTTGATTTATTGATATGGTATATTACATTAATTGATTTTTTTGTGTTAAACCAGCTGGAATAAATCCCACTTGGTCATGGTTTATAATTCTTTTCATGTGCTGCTGGATTTGATTTGTAAGCATTTTGTTGAGAATTTTTGCATCTATATTCATTAAAGTGATTGCTCTGTAATTTTCTTTTCTTATAGTATCTTTGCCTTGTGTTGGTATTAGGGTGATGTTGGCTTCATAGAATGAGGTAGCTTACCCTCCTCTTCAATTTTTTTGAAGAGTTTCAGCAGGATTGTACTATTTTTCTTTTTTTAACTTTTTTTTTATTGTGAAATATATAGAAAACAAATTTCCAAGTACGTTTTCACAAGTAGTTATAGAACAGCTTTTAAAGTTTGGTATGGGCTACATTTCCACAGTTTTTTGTTTTTAATTCTACCTGCTCCGAAACACTGGAGATCAACAAAATATCAATGTAATCATTCAATAGTCAAACTCATTTGTTAAATCCTGTCTTCTCAGTTACACTCCTCTTTCTTTTCTCTCTCTTTTTTTTTTTTTTACTTTTTTGTGAAAAATAACATATATATATATATATAACAATAAATTTCAAAATACATCACAACAGTTAGTTACAGAACAGATTTTAAAGTTTGGTATGGGTTACAATTCCACAATTTTAAGTTTTTACTTCTAACTGCTCTAAGATACTGGAGACTAAAAGAAATATTATTATAATGATTCAGCACTCATACTCATTTTGTTAAACCCGACAGTCTCTGTATAACTCCACCATCACCTTTGATCTTTCTCCGACTCTTTAGGGGTATTTGGGTGATGCCCATTCTAACTTTTTCATGTTGGAAGGGGCTGTCTATAATATGGCATGGGAGATGGACCTACTTGATATTCTGAAAAGGCTTGCCTTTCTGCATTTCAGGACTTATCTAGTCCAGGGATCCATTTGGATGTTGTAGGTTTCTGGAAAGTTGTACTAGGGCATTGAACATTTGTAAAATCTTATATAATGCCTAGGTATTCTTTAGGATTGGCTAAAATGGTTTGGTTTGGGTTTGGCAAGTTATGATAAGTAGCAATGTCTCTCTGAAGTGTGCATAAAAGTGACCTCCAGAGTAGCCTCTCGACTCTATTTTAACTCTCTACGCTACTGATATCTAATTTGTTGCACTTCTTTCACCCCTTTTGGTTAGGGTAAAATTGTTGATCTCATGGTGTCAGGGCCATCCTCATCTGTGGGAGTCATCTCCCACACCACCAGGGAGACTTTCATCCCTGGATGTCATATCCTATGAAGTGGGGAGAGGGCAGTGATTTCACTTGCAGAGTTGGGCTTAGAAAGAGTGACCACATCTGAGTAACAAAAGAGGTCCTCTGGAAGTAACTCGTAGGCATACCTATAGGTAGGCTAAGTTTCTCCACTACATATATAAGCTTCACAAGAGCAAGTCTTATGATTTGGGTGTCCCTAATGTTTGATACAATATCTGGGGTTTCCCAGGTGGTAGTTTCATAGTTCTATATTTTTTCTCCCATCTCTTAAGGGACTTTGCCAATACTTTTTGATTATCAGCTTAATATAGTCTGGAGTGTACCCAGGCCTTACATTATTGTATACAAGATTAAAGCCTCTCACTCTTATTCTTGGCATCCTATGTTTGGATTGTTTAAATGATCTGTGTATTAGCTAGGTGTATTAGTTAGGGTTCTCTAGAGAAACAGAATCAACAGGAAATGTTCATAAATATAAGATTTATAAAAGCGTCTCACGTAACTATGGAAATGTAGCATCCAAAATCTGTAGGGCAGGCTATGAAGCTGACAATTCTGATGGAGGGTCTGGACAAACTCCACAGGAGAGGCTTGCCGGCCAAAGCAGGAAGAGAACCTTTCTCTTCTGAATTCTCCTTAGAAGGCTTCCAGTGATTAGATTAAGCATCACTCATTAAAGAAGACACTCTCATTGGCTGATTACAAATGGAATCAGGTGTGAATGTAGCAGACGTGATCATGATTTAATTTTATGAAATGTCCTCATAGCAAAAGACAGGCCAGCCATTACCCAGCCAGATAAACAGGTACCACCACCTGGCCAAGTTGACACATGAACCTGACCATGACCGTCCACCCCTAGTCAACTTGGCAGCTATACTTAGCACCTTAAATTATACCTAATTTCTAAATAGAAACAATAAAACACATTTTTTTTTTCTCATCTAACAGTCCTCAGCTGTCCTGCAGATAACTGGAAACACATTAAATCTCTCCAGAATAGGGTGCAAGTCCTTGGTTAACATTCATTCTTAAACTTGATATCTTACAACTTAAAAGATATAACATGAACAAAGCAGCATTATAGTCCTCCTTTCTGTTAACTGATCATGTGGTCATAGAAGGTCTGGGGTGAGCCAGACCTTCATTCCTGAAGTTCCAGAGCCATTGGTAGTCCTGTTTGGATTGGGTTGTTGCAGTTTTCCATTGATTTTAATCACAGGGCATAGTAGTACTAAAAGACACCCTAGGGGATCTCCTATATTTCAGGAAAGCTCTTCTTTACCTCCATTATGTGGTTACAGTCCTATTTCCTCATGATAGTCAGGGTCATTCACCCCAGCCAGTAATGCAATCCCCTTCTTGGCTTGTTGATCCAGGGACATGAGAAGTCCAAAGTGACTAGGCGGCAGTCTTAGATTCCAGTTCAATGGAATCATCATTGTTTCTCTTGGTAGAAGCACTCCCCCTTTTGGAACTAAAGCCTATAGACCAGCAGAGCTTGGGGTAGCAGAGACAGGAAGCAAAAATTTTCCTAGTGGATCACTAGGAGTAATATTGAGTGGTGCCACTCCCATTTCCGCCCCTTGGTTCCTGGACCCATGGATCCTGGCTATGGGAGTAACAGAACCATACAGTGGACACTGATTCAGAGCATATACAGCTTCCTGGAGAACATTACCCCACACTTTCAAGGTATTGCCACCTAGTTGGCACTGTAATTGAGTCTTCAAAAGGCCATTCCACCATTCTGTCAATCCAGCTGCTTCTGGATGATGGGTAACAGGGTAAGACCAGAGAGCATGTGCCAGTTCCCACATTTCACATGCTGTGAAGTGTGTTCCCTGATCAGAAGCAATGCTGTGTGGAATAACATGACAATGGATCAGGCATTCTATAAGCCCACAGATGGTAGTTTTGGTAGAATCATTGCATACAGGAAAAGCAAACACATATCCAAAGTATGTGTCTCTTCCAGTTAGAATAAATCACTGCCCTGTCCATGAAGGGGTTGGTCCAGTGGAATCAATCTGCCACCATGTAGCTGGCTAGTCACCTTGGGGAATGGTGTCATTACAGGCTGAGGGTGCATCTTTGCTGCTGGTAGTTATGCATAGACTCAGCAGTGGCTGTAGCCAAGTCAGCCTTGGTAGGTGGAAGTCCATGTTGCTGAGTCTGTGCATAACCTCCATCCCTACCACCATGACCGCTTTGTTCATGAGCCCACTGGGCAATGACAGGAGTTGCTGGGGAAAGAGGCTGACTGGTATCCACAGAACAGTCATCTTATCCACTTGATTATTAAAACCTTCCTCTGCTGAAGTCACATTCTGGTGCGCATTCACATGGGGATCAAATATCTTCATGTTTTAAAGCCCACTCAGAAAGATCTATCCATATACCTCTTCCCCAGACCTCTTTGTCACCAGTTTTCCAATTATGTTCTTTCCAAGTCCCTGACCATCCAGCCAAACCATTAGTAACAACCCATGTGTTAGTATACAAACGCACCTCTGGCCAGTTCTCCTTCCAAGCAAAATGAACAACCAGGTGCACTGCTCGAAGTTTTGCCCACTGGGAGGATTTCCCGTCACCACTGTCCTTTAAGGACACCCCAGAAAGGGTTGTAGTACTGCAACTGTCCACTTTTGGGTGCTACCTGCATATCGTGCTGAACCATGTAAACCAGGCCCAAGTTTTCTCTTCCTCAATCAATCTAATGTAAGGAACTCCCCAAGAGACCATAGCTCTCTGATCTGGGAAAAGAAGGTAATGTGGCAGGAGTGGAGACCATGGGCATTTGGGCCACTTCTTCATGTAACTTACTTGTGCCTTCAGGACCTGCTCTGGCCCTATCTCGTATATACCATTTCCATTTTACAGTAGAGTGCTGCTGTGCATGCCCAACTTTATGGCTTGGTGGGTCAGACAACACCCAGCTTATGATAGGCAACTCAGGTCTCATGGTAACTTGGTGGCCCAAGGTTAAGCACTCAGTCTCTATTCAGACCCAGTAGCAGGTCAAAAGCTGTTTCTCAAAAGGAGAGTAGTTGCCTGCAGCAGATAGTAAGGCTTTGCTCCAAAATCCTAAGGATCTGCATTGTAATTCTCCTATAGGGGCCTGCCAGAGGTAGACAGTATCTGTATTTGCCACTGACACTTCCGACACCGTTGGATCTGCTTGATCATGTGGCCCAAGTGGCAGAGCAGTTTGTACAGCAGCCTGGACTTTTTGCAGAGCCTCCTCTTGTTCAGGTCCCCACTCAAAATTAGCAGCTTTTTTGGTCTTTCAATAAATAGGCTGGAGTAGCAGAGCCAAATGAGAAATATGTTGTCACCAAAATCCAAAGAGACCAACTAGGCGTTGTGCCTCTAAAAAAGAGGCACAATGCCTCTAAAAAAGAAGGGGCCAGATGCAGCAACTTATCCTTTACCTTAGGAGGGATATCTCGACATGCCCCACACCATGGAAACCTAGAAATTTCACTGAGGTGGAAGGCCCCTGTATTTTTTATTTATCTCTCATCCTCTGACACGTAAATGCCTCTGACATGTAAGTCTAGAGTAGTTCCTACTTCTTGCTCACTAGGTCCAATCAACATGATATCATCAATATAATGGACTAGTGTGATGTCTTGTGGGAGGGAGGTCCCTGAGGACAAGATTATGATACAGGGCTGCAGAGTTAATATACCCCCGAGGTAGGACAGTGAGAGTATGTTGCTGACATTGCCAGCTGAAAGTAAACTGATTTTGGTGGTCCTTCCTAACAGCTATTGAGAAAAAAGCATTTGCCAGATCAATAGCTGCATACCAGATACCAGGGGATGTATTGGTTTGTCAAGCAATGACACCGTAACTGGAACAGCAGCCACAATTGGAGTTACCACCTGGTTGACCTTACAGTAATCCACTGTCATCCTCCAAGACCCATCTGTTTTCTGCACTGGTCAGTTAGAGGTGAATGGGGATGTGGAGGGAATCACAACCCCTGCATCATTCAAGTCCTTAAGAGTGGCAGTAATCTCTGCAATCCCTCCAGGAATCCAGTATTGCTTCTGATTTACTATTTTGCTAGGTAGGGGCAGTTCTAGAGGCTTCCACTTGGCTTTTTCCTCCTTAATAGCCTTCACTGCATGAGTTAGAGTGCCAATGTGGTGATTCTGCTAGTTGCTCAGTATGTCTATTCCAATTATGCATTCTGAAACTCGGGAAATAATTACAGAATGGGTCTGGGGCCCCACTGGACTCACTGTGAGATGGACCTGAGCTAAAACTCCGTCGATCACCTGACCTCCATAAGCCCTTACTGTGACTGGTGGACCAGAGTGACGTTTTGGGTCCCCTGGAATTAATGTCACTTCTGAACTAGTGTCTAATAATCCCTGAAATATGGTGATCATTTCCTTTTCCCCAGTGCAGTTACCCTGGTAAAAGGCCGTTGGTCTCCTTGGGGAAGGCTTGGAGGATGATTAATAGTATAAATTCGTGGCAGTGTGACAAGGTTCTCCCCCAAAGGGACCTGTCCTCCCCTTCATTCAAGGGGCTCTGGGTCTGTAACCTGTCTCAGGTCTGGAAATTGATTAAGGGGCTGTGACTCTGTGTTTTTGTAATTCAGGTTAAACTTCTGTTCACTTGACCTAGAAATCTTTTTATACAGCTCAAACAAGAATTTAGCAGACTGCCCATCTATTGTATTTCTAGGTACCCCATGATTTACTAGCCAACGCCACAAATCTTGGCGAGTCAGATTATTTTGACTCCTGCTTTGAGTTTGCTCTCTCTTATAATAGCCACATCTACCCTGTCTTTGGCAGGTAAGTGCTGCCACATGACTTCTGCCAACTTGGGATCCCGTCATCCCCATTTTGTTTAAGGATTCCAGCTCAGTGACAGCAGTTACCACAGTATTATTTGACTTACAGAGAAGTTCAGTTACAGAGCTCTTCAGGGATGATGGCACTAGTCTCACAAGTTTATTTCTCACTGTTCTGGTAAAACATGCATCTTCCGGACATTCTTGGGGGATAAGAAGGCTTTGCATGATAAATCCACTCTAACATTCCAATCTCTCTAAGCCTCTGGATCCCCTCTTCTACATTATACCAGGGCAGTTCTGGCATTTCAGCCTCTGCTAATGTCGGTCACTTTTTGATCCATGGTTTCAACCAACCATCCAAACAAACTGTTAATACCTTTTCTAACCCCTTGTACTATAACATTGAATGCAGACTCTGCCTAGTGTGCCCATATCAATAAATTCAGCCTGATCCAGCCTTATATTCCTCCCACCATTATCCCACACCCTTAAAATCCATTGTCACACATATTCCCCTGATTTCTGTCTATATGCATTGGAAAACTCACACGGTTCTTTTGGCATATGACGTATCTCCTCGTGTGATTCTTTGTACCTCACCTTAAGGGGCCTGTTGGGACTTTAGTCTAGTTATAAGTCTGGAAGAAATGAGGGGTGATGGGGATTGGTCCTGAAAAGAATTAGAAATATCTTCCAAGCCATTTGCTTCAGGGCATTCATTTGCAGTTTCATTTGGTGAAACAAGATTAATCACTCTAGGCTAATCCCTTCAGGTGGAGGTGGGATGGCCATGTCCTCGGCAGACTATTACAGGGTTATCTAGAGAAGACTCAGCATGACCTAGAGTTTCAACCTTGCTCCCAACATCCATCCATATATTACCATCCCATTTATCAGGGTCCCACTCCTTTCCAATCAATGCCCTCACTTTTTAATGGTAGATGCTATGCTAAGATTGAGATTTCAGTTTACTTTGTAAAGTTGCTACTTTAACAATAAGATTCTGAGTCTGATTTTTAGAGATTTGAAGTCTGTGGCCACAGGAAATAAGATTTTCCTTCAGGACACTGATGTAAACTTCTGCATCTGTCAGACAGTGCTTAAGCTTCTCGTTTGAAGCCTTAAACCTATCCCTTTCACTCCTTAATGTATCCAGTGTATCTAACAACAACCAGCCAACATCTTTATACCTCCTATTTCCACAAAACTCTGTAAAGATGTGAAAAGCATTATCCTCCAGAGCCTGGCTTTGTACAAGCGAAGCATTAGAAGGATTCAATGGTGATATTTTGACTATGCCGTTTGCCAACTCACTCCATCGATTGGCAGTGTCATTCTGATTATGGGAATCAGAGTCCTTAGTGCCTTTGAGTCCAGTCAGAGTAGAAAACCATTCATAAAAGCCTATTTTTAAGATTTGGTGTCTTAAGAACCACTCCTGGGTGGGCCACGGTGGCTCAGCAGGTAAGAATGCTTGCCTGCCAAGCCCAAGGACCCGGGTTCGATTCCCGGTGCTTGCCCGTGCTAAAAAAAAAAAAAAAGAAAGAACCACTCCTGGTACCAAATTGTATTAGTTAGGGTTCTCTAGAGAAACAGAATCAGGAAATATTCATAAATATAAAATTTATAAAAGTGTCTCACGTAACTGTGGGAATGTAGAGTTCAAAATATGTAGGGCAGGCTGTGAAGCTGACAGTTCCGATGCAGGGTCTGGACACACTCCACAGGAGAGGCTCGCCGGCTGAAGCTGGAAGAGAGCCTGTCTCTTCCGATCCTCCTTAAAAGGCTTCCAGTGATTAGATTAAGCATTGCTCATTAAAAACACACCCCTTGACTGATTACAAATGAAATCAGGTGTGGATGTAGCCAATGTGATCATGATTTAATTTTATGAAATGTCCTCATAGCACCAAACAGGCCAGCACTTGCCCAACCAGGCAAACACGTACCACCACCTGGCCAGGCCAAGTTGACACATGAAGCTGACTATGACACTAGGGTTCTCTAGAGAAACAGAATCAGCAGGAGAAATCAGTAAATACAAAATTCATAAAAGTATCTCATGTAACCTTGAGAATGTAGAGTCCAAGGTCTGTAGGGCAGGCTGCAAGTTGGTAACTCTTATGAAGTTCCTCAACGAACTCTCAGGAGAGGTTGGCTGGACAACCGTGGGGATAGAAGAGTCCGTATCCGTAGAACAGGCTGTGAAGCTGGTGACTCTATCGAAGGGTCTATACAGATTACACAGGAGAGGCTCACCAGCTGAAGCAGCAAGAGCCACTGTTTCTTCTGAATCCTCCTTAAAGTCCTTCTAATTAGATTAAGCATCACTCATTGTAGAAGACACTCCGCTTATTTAAGTCCATGAAATGTCCTCTTAACAACAGACAGGCCAGTGCTTGCCCAACCAGACGACCAGGCACCACCATCTGGCCAAGTTGACACATGAACCTGACCATGACAGTCTGTCTAGACAGGTAGAGGTAGAAAATTTAGGTTCTAGACAAAATAAAACTTTCTTCCTTTGGTCTCAAAGAGTAGATGAAGTTCTAAAATACAAATAATATCTTCCTTATCCCTGTTTTCTGAAACCTGTTCAACTTCTTTTTTTTTTTTTTTTTGTTTACAGTTCATTTTATTGAGGGAGGTAAATTTACATCCAGAGAAATGCATGTATTTTTTTTTAGTTTTTTTTATTAATTAAAACAATTAACACAACATTTAGAAATCATTCCATTCTACATATACAATCAGTAATTCTTAATATCATCACATAGATGCATATTCATCATTTCTTAGTACATTTGCGTCGATTAAGAAAAAGAAACTTCATTTTATCTCTAAATACTGGTTATACATATATATAACAGACCTTTAAAATCCAGAAGTAACAATTACCGTTCCATAGTAAATGTGGTTGCTATAAGAGATTACAATCTAGACCTGTTTTCTTATAAGTATTTTCTAAATGAGATCATACAATATTTGCTCTTTTGTTTCTGGCTTATTTTGTGTCACCAAATGTCCCATAGGTTCATTCACATCATTGCATGCCTCATGACTTTGTTCCTTTTTGTTGCAGCATAATGGTAGGTCATATGTATACATCATTGTTTGCCAATTTCCTTCTTAATCAGTGCATCTTTTAGCCTCCTTCAACTACTGGGCCTCATGTATGACATCCATAGTCAACAGTCCCATAAACTCAATTTTAGATAATTTCATTGTTCCCAAGAGAAAGATAGCCAGTAAAGACACCCTCACCAAAGAGAAAATCCAAACCTCCTCCTAAGTCTTGTCCCTCCGTCCATTTTGTATGTACCCTTGGTATTGCTGTGGTACTGTTGAGTTTTCCTGTTAAACATAGCCCATGGCATGCGATAGCAGTTTTCCCCCTATGCCCTGAAGTTATACACTCTTTGTACAAGATTCGTACCTTTGTAGTAGTTCATACAAATACTTATTTATATTTGTAGTGGTAATCACAGGACGCATGAGCCTATGCAATCCCTTTCAATCATGTTCACTTTCAATATGGTAATATTTCTTATAAACCCTCTAGTGAACTGCTTTTACTTGTATCTCTTCCCTTATAATTAAGTTCGCCATCATTAGCTGTTTATCAGTCTCAAGCTTCGGTGTATCTCTAGGTCCCTATATTCTGTTATTATCAGCCTCTGATTTTACCCTTGCCATGGTCATAAAAGTGGGATCTTACAGTATCTATCCTTTTGTGTCTGGCTTATTTCACTCAGCATTATGTCCTCAAAGCTCATCCATCTTGTCATGTTTTTCAGGACCTCATTTTGTCTTACTGCTGCATAATAATCCATAATTTGTATATACCACATTTTATTAATCTACTCAACTGTTGATGGGTACATGGATTGTTTCCATCTTTTGTCGATTGTAGATAATGCTGCTGTGAACACCAGTGTTGCTGCTTTCACCTCCTCTTGAGTATATACTGAGTGGTAGTATTTCTGGCTCATAGGGCAATTTGATATTTAGTTTTCTGAGGAATCGCCAGATTGTCTTCTATAGTGGCTGTACGATTATACATTCCCACTAGCAGTGCATAAGTGTCCCAATTTCTCCACATCCTCTCCAACATTTGTAGTTTCTTGTTTGCTTAATAACAGCCATTCTTAGAGGTATCAGGTGGTATCTCATTGTAGTCATGATCTGTATTTCCCTTAGAAGTAATGAGACTGAACATCTCTTCATCTCTTCCTGTGCTTTTTAGCCATCTGTTTTTGCTCTTCAGAGAAATGTCTTTTCATCTTTAGCCACTTTATATTTGGGTTGCTTGTTCTTTTGTTGCTGAGTTGTATGATTTCTTAATGTATACAGGATATCAAACCTTCATCCAATATGTGATTTCCAAATGTTTTTTCCCATTGAGTTGGCTGCCTCTTCACCTTTTTGAAAAAGTCTTTTAAGTCACAAAAGCATTTGGTTTTGAGGCGTTCCCATTTATCTATTTTTTCCTTTTGTCTCGTACTTTGGGTATAATGTTTCGGAAAGTACCTCTTATTGCTAGGTCTTGAACATATTTTCCTTAATTGTCTTCTAGGAGCGTTATAGTATTTTTCTTCAGTTTAAGTGTTTGATCCAATTTGAGTTAATTTTTGTATACGTGTTAAGTAAAGATCCTTTTCCATTCTTCTGGCTATTGATATATACTTCTCCCATGCCAATGTATTGAAAGGCTGTTTTGTCCCAGTTCAGTGGATTTGAGGGGTCTTGTTGAAAAATCAGTTGACCATAGCTTTGGTGGTCTATTTCTGCACTCTAGATTCAATTCCGTTGGGCAATACTTCTGTCTTTGTGTTAGTACCATGCTGTGTTGACCACTGTGGCTTTCTGATAAGCTTTAAAATCAGAGAGTGTTAATCCTCCCACTTCTTTCATTTTTTTTAGAATGCTTTTATCTATTTGGGGTCTCTTTCCTTTCCAGATAAATTTGGTAACTAGCTTTTACAAGTCTTCAGGTTAGGTTGTTGGAACTAATTCTTTCTTGTGGTAGAATTCACGTTAAGCCATCTGGTTCTAGACTTTTTGGGGTATTTTTTGATGACTGATTCAATCTCTTTACTTGTGATTCATTTGTTGAGGTCATCTATTTCTTCTCAAGACAATGTTAGTTGTTTCTAGGAAGTTTCCATTTCATCTACTTTGTCTAGTTTATTAGCATGTAGTTGCTCACAGTATCCTCTCATTATTTCCTTTATTTTTGTGGGATCAGTGGTTATGTTCCATTTCTGATTTTATTTTATTTTTTATCCCCTCTCTTATTTCTAGTCAGCCTAGTTAAGGATCTGTCAATTTTATAGATTTTCTCAAAGAACCAACTTCTGGTTTCATTACGTTTCTTGATGGTTTTCATAGTTTCCATTTCATTTATCACTGCTCTGATCTTCGTAATTTCTTTCCTTTTGTTTACTTTGGGTTAGTTTACTGTTCTTTCTTTAGTTCTTCCAAGTGAAGAGTTAATTCCTCAAATTTTGCTCCTTCTTATTTTTCAATATGGGCACTTTAGGCAATAAATTTCCCTCTCAGTACTACCTTTGCTGCATCCCCTAAATTTTGATATGTTGTGCTTTCGTTTTCATTTGCCTCAAGATATTTACTGATTTCTCTTATAATTTCTTCGTTGACCCACTGGTTGTTTAAGAGTGTGTTGTTTAGCCTCCATATATTTGTGAATTTTCTGGCCCTTTGCCTGTTACTGCTTTCCAACTTCATTCCATTATGATCTGAGAAAGTGTTTTGTATAACTTCAATCTTTTTAAGTTTATTGAAACGTGCTTTGTGACCCAGCATATGGTCTGTCTTTCAGCATGATCCATGAGCAGTTGAGAAAAATGTGTATCCTGCTGTTGTGAAGGATAATGTTCTTTAACTGTCTATTAAATATAGTTAATTTACCATATTATTCAAGATCTGTGTTTCCTTATTGATCCCTGTCTAGATGTTCTGTCCATTGATGAGAGTGGGGAATTGAATCTCCAACTTTTATGGTAGAGGTGTGTACTTCTCCCTTCAGTGTCGTCAGTGTTAAACACTGGCTTGATGCACAAATATTTATGATTGTTATGTCTTCTTGTTAAATTGTTCCTTTTATTAATACATAGTGTCCTTCTTTGTCTCTTTTGTTTTACATTTGAGGTCTCATTTGTTAGATGTTAGTATAGCTACCCATGCTCTTCTCTCGGTTGTTTGAATGAATGTCTTTTCCCAACCTTTCACTTCCGACCTATTTTTGTCTTTGGGTCTAAAGTGAGTCTCCTACAGACAGCATATAGATGATTCCTGTTTTTTAATTCTGCCAATCTATGTCTTTTGATTGGGGAATTTTATCCATTAATATTTAATGTTATTATTGTAAAGGCATTGCTTCATTCCACCATTTTGTGTTTTAGAATTTTTTCCCCATCTTATTACCTTTACTGATAGTCTTCATTTCTACACTCTTCTCCAGACCTCTCTCTCCTGCCTTTTCCTGTCTGCCTGTAGTGATCTCTTGAGTATTTCTTGTTGAGCTGGTCTCTTATTCACACATTTTCTCTGTGATTGTTTGATTGATACTTTAATCACCACCCCTTGTTTTTGAAGGATGGTTTTGCTGGGTATAGAATTCTTTGTTGGCAGTTTTTCTCTTTCAAAATCTTAAATATATCATATCACTGCCTTCTTGGCTCCGTGGTTTTTGCTGATAAATCCACATAGTCTTTTTGAGCTTCCTTGTATGTGTTGGATCGCTTTTCTCTTGCTGCTTTCAGAATTCTCTCTTTTGACTTTGATATTTGATGGTCTGATTAGTAAGTGTCTTGAAGTTTATCTATTTGTATCTATGCTTTTTGGGGCATGCTGTACTTCTTGGGTCTGTACTTTTATGTCTTTCATAAGAGATGGGATATTTTCAGTGATTGCTTCCTCCGTTAATCTTTCTCTTCCTTTTCCCTTTTCCTTCTGGAAACCCACAACATTTAAATTTGTGTGCTTAGTGTTGTCATTCAGTTTGCTAAGATTCTGCTCATATTTTTCCATTCTTTTGCTAAATTTATTTTTGTATATTGAATTTCAGGTGTCCAGACCTCTAATCCACTAATCCTTTCTTCTGCCTCTTCAAATATATTGTTGTAGGTTTCCTTTTTTTTAGATCTCTTTTATTATGCCTTTTATTCCAATAAGTTCTGCGATTTTTCAACGTTTCAAGTTCTTTTTTATGTTCACCCAGTGTCTTTATATCTTTCCTCAATTCATTGAATTTATTTTTCTTTTTTTTTTTCCTTTGGAAATTTGTTTTCTTTCTTTTTGAATTGATTTCTGGTGATTTTTTTTTTTTTTTTTTTTTTTTTTTTAACCTGTGCAGGCACCGGGAACCAAACCCCGGTCTCTGGCATGGCAGGCAAGAACTCTGCCACTGAGCTACTGTTGCCTCCCCTTTTGATGAGATTTTGCATGTCTGTTCAAACATCCTGAATTAGTTGTTTCAGTTCCCGTATTTCATTTGAAGTGTTGGTTTGTTCCTTTGACTGGGCTGTACCTTCAGTTTTCTTAGAATGACTTGCTTTTTGCTGCCTCCTAGGCATTTGATTTCCTTAATTAGTTTATTCTGCAGGTTGTTTCCAGTCTGTTACCTGGGGTTTTCTTGTTGGACGGCTCTGTTCTCCACCTGTTCTTTTGACATTTAGTTAAACTTATTCTAGATTTCTAGCATAGGTTCTGTTTAACCATCAGAATTTTTCAGTTTTTCCTTTTCTATTTCTTTCCCTGCCTGTATGGAGCCTTTTTATTTGAGGATGGTCTTCTCACATTTCCCCAGTCAGATTTACCCAGAGCAGACAAGCCCACATCTCAGGAGGAGAGAGTAGCTAGTATCAAGTTTCCCAGAGGGTGAGACCCAGCAGTTTGTCAGATTTTCCTATGAAGCCTCTAGACTCTGGTCTTTTCCTGTCTTTGGCCCATGAGGTCCTGGTCTGCCCATGGCTTCCCACCAGCTAAAGTGATCTGGTGCTTTAATTTCAGCAGACTTTTCCCTGCCAGGTGCAGGTTGATACAAACTTGAAGTAGTGGATGGTCTTTGATTGCTTCTCTTTTCCAGGTCATGGGGCCTGAATTCCTTGAAGGAGGATTCCACTTGAGCTGGGTCCTGCCCAGCTTTTCTTGGAGAAAATACATCCTTTAAGGAATTAACCCTTTCTACCTAAGTAGTTATTTTGTCTCTCTGACATCCCTTAGTTCTACCCTTGCCTGGGGCTAAGTGCTGGACCCTGAAGGTGTTTGCAGTTCTATTTTAATGAGCTGTTATGATGTTAAAAAAAAGCAAAAAAGGCTTTTCAGAACTGGACCCTAGGTCCTTGGGTTTGCTAATCAAGAGCTTGTGTTGTATGTGACTCTGTGTATCTCCAGGCTGTATGTGTCCCCTTTACTTGGGGTCCAGCCTTTTTCCAGTATTTTGTGTAGTCCATCTCAAAAAGCCTCTTTATTTATTTATTTTTCTTCTGTCAGCCCCTTCCCCTCTCTGCTGGGGCAAAAGCCCTTAGATCCTAGTTTATCTGTCCTAAGGGCCTGTTTTTAGTAGTTAGAATTTGTTCATTGATTCCACAATTGCAGCTTGGTTGAGCTAAAGCCTTGCTACTAGTAAAGTCTGTTTCTTTACCCCTTGGGGAACCAGCCTGCTTGTCTGGGGGGGAGGGTGAGGTGCTCGCCTTTGTGGCTTGGGGGACTTACAATTCTGTGTCGGAGTTCAGTGGTTCCACTTGATCTGAAATGGTGTACACTGTGTTTCTGGTCACTGATGTGCCCCTAGCAGTTGTTCTGTACAGTTCTTGGCTTTAATTTACTAGGTGTTCTGGAGGATAAACTAAATTCCACAGCTTGCTATGCTACTATCTTGTTCCACCTCTATTTTTTGGTTTCTTTATCGGTTGTTAAATGCATAGCAATGCTGACTTTCAGAGCTGCAGAACTCCAGCTCTGAGTCTTAGTGTCACACAGGTACCGAAAGTTCCAAAGAAGTATCAGGTTATACATATATAGCACAGCATCTCAAAATCTAGAAATAAGATTTACAGCTCCGGACTAAATGTGACTGCTTTAAGAGCTTACAGTCTAGGCCCCAATTGTCTTATAAGTACTTTCTAAAATAAACCATACAATATTTGTTCTTCTGTTTCTGGCTTATTTTACACCACATGATGTCCTCATGGTTCATTCATCTCGTTGCATGCCTCACAACTTCATTCCTTTCTGTAACCACACAGTATTCCCTCAAATGTCTACCCTATCATTAACTTTCCTGCTTCTCAGTCGACGTGTCCTTCAGTCACCCCCATCCAGTGGGCTTCATGGATAATGCCCAAAGTAAACAATCCATATCTCATGTTATCCTCACTTGTATATTCATCAGTGCTCTCGATTGTAGACAATTTTCATTGCTCCAAAGAGAAAAATAACAGATAAACACACACTGTCCAAATAGAAAATCCAAACCTCCCCTTGTCCCTACCCCCTGCCCCAGTTATTTATCTCTGGTATTACTATGGTACTGTTACTGTCTTCCTGTGAAATGTAGTCCATGCATGCAATAGTAGCTTTCCCCTATACCCCTCTATTATCAACTCTTTGTGCAACATTCATATCTTTGAAGTAGTTCATGTAAGAACTGATTTATATTTGTAGTGCTGATCAGTGGGATTCATGGCTCTGTATGACTCCTTTCAATCATGTTCACCTTTAATATAGCAATAATGAACTGCCTTCACTTCTATCCATTCACTTACATTTAAGTTCAATCTCATTAGCTAATGGTTCACCCATCTCTAGCTTCTATGTATCTCCAGCTTCTCTGTATTCTGCATTATAAGCCCCTGGTCAAAATACTGAAATTATACCATGTCTATTCTTTTGTGTCTGGCTTTTTTTACTCAGCATAATGTCCTCAAGGTTCATCCAAGTTGTCACCTGCTTTTCAGGACCTCATTTCATCTTCCTGCATAATATTCCATTAGTCACTTTATTTTTTTTATTTTTTATTTTTTTGCCTTAAAAATTTTTTTATTGATAAAACTTTACATGCAAACATTCTTAACACACAAACATTCCACACATGGTGTACAATCAATGGCTAACAATATCATCACATAGTTGTGTATTCTTCACCATGATCATTTTTTTGAACATTTACATCATCTCAGCAAAAGAAATAAAAAGGAAAAAACTCATACATAACATATCCCTGACCCCTCTCTCTCATTGTCCACTAATATTTCAGTCTACTCAATTTATTTCAACCTTTGTTCCCCCATTACTTGTTTTTTTTAATTTTTTAATTGATTTTTAAATTAAAAAAAATTACAGGAAACACAAACATACTTAATATGTGATCATTCCATTCTACATATATAATCAGTAATTCATGATATCATCACACAGTTGCATATCATTTCTTAGAACATTTGCATCAATTCAGAAAAAATACAAAGACAACAGAAAAAAATAAAACGAAAACAGAAAAAAAAATTATACATACCATACCCCTTACCCCTCCCTTTCATTGCTCACTAGCATTTCAAACTAAATTTATTTTAACATTTGTTCCCTCTGTTATTTATTTTTATTCCATATGTTCTACTCATCTGTTGACAAGGTAGATGAACATCAGACACAGGTTTTCACAATCACACAGTCACATTGTGAAAGCTATATCATTATACAGTCATCATCAAGAAACATGGCTAATGGAACACAGCTCTACATTTTCAGGTAGTTGCCTCCAGCCTCTCCATTTCCTCTTGGATAACAAGGTGACATCTATTTAATGTGTAAGAATAACCTCCAGGATAACCTCTCCACTCTGTTTGGAATCTCTCAGCCATTGACACTTTGTCTCATTTCACTCTTCCCACTTTTGGTCGAGAGTGTTTTCTCAGTCCCTTGATGCTGGGTCTCAGCTCATTCTAGGGTTTTTCTCAATCCCTTGATGCTGAGTCTCAGCTCGCTCTAGGATTTGTGTCCCACGTTGCCAGGAAGGTCCACACCCCAGGAGTCATGTCCCATATAGACAGGGGGAGGGTGGTGAGTTTGCTTATAGTGTTAGCTGGAGAGAGAGGCCACATCTGAGCAACAAAAGAGGTTCTCTTAACCACAAAACTAGAGATATGCTCCAAAGGCAGGATGTGCTTGAGGGGTAGAGGGAATAGTTAAAGTTTGAGCAGTCAAAAGCCTGGCTAAGAACCAGAGTGTTGATGTAAAGATATGACCACTGACAACAGAACGTTTCCCACTTCTCCTTTGCTCTGGATTGAGAAGTTGCAGGCAGAAGCATTTGATTATCCAATCCTTGGTCATATGGCTTTGAAAGGGGGGAAAGTGCGCATGGTGTGAGGTTGACTCTTGTCTATCTAGATTTGTGATGGAGAGTTTCCCAAGCATGGGAAGAAGGCATGATATATATTCACTCCAAAGCTGCTTTGACTACCCCAAACCTTTGAACTGCTACTTTTCCTGCCTCAAACCAGGACCCAAATGAATATTGGAAAGCTCTAGGCTTTAACTGTGCTTTTTCTTTTTGTAATGATTTTATTAAGATATAATTTACATACCATACAATTCATCCATTTAAAAAGTACAATTTGTCTGATGCTCCTTTTATCTACGGTATGGACATATGAGTAAAACATGGATTGAAAAATAAATAATAGGGGAACAGATGTTAAAATATATATATTTTGGATAGGTGGCAATACTACTGGTCAGTGAGAGGAAGGGGTAAGGGATATGGTATCTATGAGTTTTTTCTTTTTATTTTTCTTTCTGGAGTGATTTCTAAAAAATGATCATGGTGATGAATATACAACTATGTGATGATACTGTGAGCCACTGATTTTACACCGTGTATGGAATGTTTGTATATTAAGAATGTATGTGCTTGTACATTGTTGTATAAATAAAAATTTTAAAAATAAAAAGTGCAAAAAAAGAAGAGGTTCTCTTGGGGGTGACTCTTAGGCCTAATTTTAAGTAGGGTTGACCTATCCTTTGTGGGGTTAAGCCCCAAGACTGGGGGCTCAGCCTATAGCTTTGGTTATCCACACTGCTTGTGAGAATATCAAGAATTCAACTTGGGGAGGTTGAATTTTCCCCCGTTCTCACCATTCCCCAAAGGGGACTTTGCAAATACTTTTCCGCTCACTGATCAAATCACTCTGGGATTCATCGGGGCATCACTCTGGACAAATCAACAAAATCTCATGTCCTACCCAAGGTTCCATGTATTTATGTTGTTCAACCAAGCTATCTACATAAGTTATATTAGGAAATGCACCAGTCAAAATATAAATTTTGTACCAAATAAACATTTTTTACTTTAGTCTCACACATAAGTTGAAATTTTAAAATATTAATTAACGTCTATTTTCAGTACCTTGCAGTAATGATGTTCTTTCTTCCTCATGCAAAAACATTTTTAAAATTTGTACCAATAGCAGTTGTCCCAATATCATTTATTATATGATTCGTCATTTTTCTTCATAGACATCATGTTACCTGCATTATAAACTAAGTTGCTGGAGCCATCAGTGTCTATTCCTATGTCAGTGCTTCCAACGGTACTTGATAATGTTACTTTATATCTTTAAAAATCTTGTACCAAATAAACAATTTTTTGCTTTAGTCTTACACATAAGTTAAAGTTTTAAAATATGAATTGCCATCTATTTTCAACACCCTTCAATATTGACGTTCCTTTGTTCTTCCTCATTGTTCTAGTTTGCTAGCTACCGGAATGCAATATACCAGAAATGGAATGGCTTTTAAAGAGGGGAATTTAATGAGTTGCTAGTTAACAGTTCTAAGGCCAAGCAAATGTCCCAATTAAAACAAGTCTATAGAAATGTCCAATCTGAGGCATCCAGGGAAAGATACCTTGGTTCAAGAAGGCCAATGAAGTTCAGGGTTTCTCTCTCAAATGAGAAGGCACATGGCGAACACAGTCAGGGCTTCTCTCTTGGCTGGAAGGGCATATGGTGAATACAGCATCATCTGCTAGCTTTCTCTCCTGGCTTCCGGTTTCATGAAGCTCCCCGGGAAGCATTTTCCTTCTTCATCTCCAAAGGTCGCTGGCTGGTGGACTCTGCTTCTCATGGCTATGTCATTCTGCTCTCTGAATCTCTCATTCTCCAAAATACTTCCTCTTTTATAGGACTCCAATAAACCAATCAAGACCCACCGAAATGGGTGGAGACATGTCATCCCCTAATCCAGTTTAACAGCCATCCTTGACTAAATCACATCATCAAGGGAGATGATCCAATCACAGGTTCAAACATACAGTATTGAATAGAGATTATTCTACCTTTATGAAATGATATTTTGATTAAAACATGGCTTTTCTAGGGGGCATACTTCCTTTCAAACCAGCACACTCATGCAAAAATGGTTTTTTTTTTTTTTTTTTTTTTTTTTTTTTTTTTTTTTTAAAGGAAAGACAGAGAGAAGGAAGGAAGGATAGAAGGAAGGAAGAGAGGAAGAAAGGGAAACATCTTTTAAACATTTTCTTGTTTTATTGTATTTTGTTTCTCCGTTTTCGTTACATGGGCTGGGGCCGGGAATCGAACCGAGGTCCTCCGGCATAGCAGGCAAGCACTTTGCCCGCTGAGCCACCGCGGCCCGCCCCAAAAATGGTTTTTAATTTGTACATTTAGTCACTGTCATACACTCTAGGCAATCCTAGATTATACCCTCTCAGTTTTTATCGTCTATCTTTCTTTCTGATTTCATTTGTGCCCCCAGCCCTCCTCCCTCTATCATTCTCACATTCAGCTTCATTCAGTGTTTTAACATATTGTATTACAGTTAGGTAGTATTGTGCTGTCCCTTTCTGAGTTTTTACATTCAGTCCTGTTGCACAATCTGTATCCCTTCAGCTCCAGTGACCCAATATCTTACCCTATTTCTATCTCCTGATGGTCTCTGTTACCAACGAAATTCTCCAAGTTTATTCACTAATGTCAGTTCATATCAGTGAGACCATATAGTATTTGTCCTTTTGTTTCTGACTAATCTCACTCAGCATAATGTCCTTAAGGTCCATCCATGTTGTTACATACTTCATAACTTTATTCTGTCTTACAGCTGCATAATATTCCATCGTATGTATATACCACAGTTTGTTTAGCCACTTGTCTGTTGATGGACATTTTGGCTGTTTTCATCTCTTGGTAATTGTAAATAATGCTGCTATAAACATTGGTGTACAAATGTTCATTTATGTCCTTGCCCTCATGTCCTTTGAGTAGAGACAGCATATAGATGGGTCCCGTTCCCTAATCCATTCTGCCAGTGCATGTCCCACGATTGGGAAGCTTAATCCATCGACATTCAGTGTTATTACTGCCCAGGCAGTACCCTCCTGTACCATTTTGCCTTTTGGCTTTTATATGTCCTTCTAATTTTCCTTCTTTTTACCTTTACTCATAGTCTTCCTTTCTACACTCTTCTCCACACCTCTCTCTTCTGCCTTCGTATCTGTCTCTAGTGCTCCCTTTAGTATTTCTTGCAGAGCTGGTCTCTTGGTCACAAATTCTCTTAGTGATATTTTGTCTGAAAATGTTTTAATTTCTCCCTCATTTTTGAAGGACAATTTTGCTGGATATAGAATTCTTGGTTGGCAGTTTTTCTCTTTTAATAATTTAAATATATCACCCCACTGTCTTCTCGCCTCCATGGTTTTTGCTGAGAAATCTACACATAGTCTTATTGGGCTTCCCTTGTATGTGATGGATTGCTTTTCTCTTGCTGCTTTCAAGATTCTCTCTTTCTCTTTGACCTCTGACATTCTGACTAGTAAGTGCCTTGGAGTACATCTATTTGGATCTATTCTCTTTGGGGTATGCTGCATTTCTTGGATCTGTAATTTTAAGTCTTTCATAAGAGTTGGGACATTTTCAGTGATAATTTCCTCCATTAGTTTTTCTCTCTTTTTTCCTTCTCTTCTCTTTCTGGGACACCCACAACACGTATATTTGTGCGCTTCATATTGTCTTTCAATTCCCTGAGTCCCTGCTCATATTTTTCCATTTTTTTCCTATATTTTCTTTTTCTTGTCGGATTTCATATGTTCCATCCTCCAGTTCACTAATCCTATGTTCTGCCTCTCAAAATCTACTACTGTAGGTTTCCACTGTTTTTTTCATCTCTTCTACTGTGCCTTTCATTCCATAAGTTCTGTGATTTATTTTTTCAGACTTTAGATTTCTTCCTTTTGTTCATTCCTTGCCTTCTTTATATCTTTCCTGAATTCATTGATTTGGTTTCTGATGAGGTTTTCCATGTCTATTCATATATTCTGAATTAATTGTTTCAGCTCCTGTATGTCATTTGAATTTTTGGTTTGTTCCTTTGACTGGACCATATCTTCAATTTTCCTAGTGTTATTTGTTATGTTTTGCTGGCGTCTAGGCATTTAATTACCTTAGTTAGTTTATTTTGGAGATTGCTTTCACTTCTTTTCCTAGTGTTTTCTTGCTGGATGAATTTGTTGTCTCTCTGTTATTTGATATTCACTTCAGCTTTTTCTGGACCTCTAGCTTAGGTTTTGTTTAACACAGGAGAATTTTTCAGTTCTTGTTTTCTTGTTTCTTGCCCTGCTTGTATGGTGCCTTTTCCCTCCAACCCTTAGGAGGGTCTGCTTACGTATTATAGACCCCAGCCAGATTTTCCCAGACCAAACTGGCCTCCTGTGAGGAGGAAAGAGTCACCTGCATCGGTTTTCCCTGAGGGTGAGACCCAGCAGATTAAAAGACTTTCCTGTGAAGTCTCTGGACTCTGTTTTTCTTATCCTGCCCAGTATGTGGCTCTTGTCTGCCTGCAGGTCCCACCAGCATAAGATGATGTGGTACCTTTAACTTTGGCAGACCCTCCCTGCCGGGGGCATGGTGGAGACAGAGGAGAAGTTGTAGGCTGGTTTTGATGGCTTCAAATTACCAAGCCCTGGGGTCTGAATTCCTTGAGGAAGGGATTCCACCTGAGTTGGGCTTCACCCCTCTCCTGGGGAAGGCACAGGCTCCAGACAAGCCCTCAAACGAACTTGTTTCTGCCTATGCCTGGGGCTGTTGCAGCCTGAGAAGTCCTGCCACTGAATCCAAAGGCAGTGAAACCTTTGTGGAAACACAGCCACAAAAACCTCTGCTTCCTTCTTTTTTCTTTTTCCTGTCAGCCCTACCCCCTTGGCGCCAGGGCAAAAATGAGTGACCTCCACTTTGACCAGGTTCATCTGAGCTAGGGGCCTATTTTCGTAGTCAGAATTTGTTAATTAATTCTGCAATTGGCGTTTGGTTGGGCTCAGCCCCTACTGCTGGTAAAGTCTCTTTCCTTTCCCCTCTGGGAAGCAGCCTGTAGGGGAGGGGTGCTGGCCGCCACGGCTTGGGAGCTCACAATTCTGGGGGGTCTCGCAGACGGTCCAGCTGGTCCAGACTGGGGTATGTTGTGTGTCCGGTCACTGACGTGGCCCCAGGAGCTGTTCTGTATTGTTTCTGGTTATTCAGCAGTTGTTCTGGAGGATAAACTAAAACACGCACATTGCTAAGCTGCCATCTTGGCCCGGAAGTCTCAGTCACTTTGTTTTTGTATTGAAGTCTTCTATCTCATAAAAGTCCTTGAGAACAAAGTTGTGTTCTGTTTGAATTGACATGGCTTTGCAGATAACTTGTTTAGCAAATGCTGAAAAGGACTGGGGGAAAGGTGATTGATAGAAAAATTTTAAAATCACTTTAGGTAGAACCTATACTGTATAAACAAGGTTTTGCTATTTTCTTTGATGCTTATTTTTCATTAAATAAATGTAATTGGTCAAGTTGCTGACGGGAAGTGAAAGGCATAGTACAATATACTTTCCAAAATGGTTGTGGGTATAACTAGATTACCATATAATAGAAGCTTAAAATAAACTAAGGAAATCACCAAGAAGGTTGCTTGTATTTTAACATAATGGGAAATCTTGTTTTTTTCCCTAAACAAATATTATAGCAGCATTATTCATACCAGTCAAAAACTGGACATAGATGTTCTTTGGTGGGTGAATGTCTAAACAAACTGTGGTACAACCACACCACAGAATATTACTGAGCAATAAAAGGAACAAATTATTGATATACATAAAAACTTGGGTGAATCTCCAGGGAATTATGCTGAGTGATAAACGCACTTCCAAAAAGTTATATACTATATGATTCCGTTCATATAATATTTTTTCAATGAGAACATTTTAGAAATGGAGAATAGTTTCCAACCTGCCAGGAGTTAGGGATGGGTGAGAGGGGTTCAAGAGGGAGATGGTGGTGGTTATAAAAGGGCAAAACACAGAATCTTTAGGGTAGTAGAACAGTTCTTTATCTTGACTGTAGTGTGGATGCACAAACCTACACGTGATAAAGTTTTACAGAACTAAATACACACACTCACATAAACAGCTAAGCTAAGGTCAGGAAAAGGTGAACAGAGTGCATTACAGCAATGTAATTATCTTGTTTATACTATTGTACAATAGTTTTTGAAGATGTTATCACATAATGGGAAATTGATTTGTGTTTTCAGCTGCCTATTAATGGAGTAAAACTAAAAAATAATTAAGTTCAGCAGTCAGATTTTACAAATTGCTATGAAGAAATTATGAGATTTACTCTTGTCATTTTGAAATATTTGTAGCATAGCTTTTAGGAGAGGCTTTTGTATTTGCATTTATTCATGTGCATTATTCCTGTTGTTCACAGTGATTTTATTGTCAAAGTGGTGGATGTGATGGATAGTAGCCAACAGAAAACTTTTCGAGGACATGATGCCCCTGTTTTAAGTCTTTCCTTTGATCCTAAGGACATTTTTCTGGTAATCATTTCCTCCTTATCTTGCTGCTTTTTAAATTTAAAAAATTTTAAAAAAAACAATGTTTTTAAAATTGTGAGAGAATTAATCAAAATTTCACAGTCAATACAGGACTATTTCATTTATTGATCCAGTCTTCTTCATTATGTTATGGCTATAACTATAGAGAAATCTATTGTTTATTCCTGCAGGCATCAGCTAGTTGTGATGGATCTGTCAGAGTGTGGCAAATATCAGATCAGGTATACTCATCATCTTGAATTTAAAACTTTTGCCTGTTTCCTACATATATTGGGTATTACATATTGCATTATTGGGCCAAATTGTTATTTGTTTTTCTTTATACTTTGTTTCTTTGTTAGCATTAAATACTATTTTTGTGATCAAATTCAATAAAATCTATTGCAAAAGAAATTTATTCCAATCAAAGGAAAATGATAAATTTATATTTCACTTTAAGGTTTTAAAATCAATGGGAACAATTCAATCATTATTTATTTATGAAGTACCTACTATATGTTGGGTCTTATGTTACATGTTGGGGATACAAAAATAAAATAAGACATGGACCACACTTGATTTGGAAAATTGCTTATATAACTTATTTTAACCCAGCCTGGGAAAGATTTTAAAGGTGGTATGAAGAATGTTATGCTCCAGGAAGTGCTTTCCAGCAGAGGAAACGGTTCTTCCTGAAGTGATCAGAGAAGACTTTTTATTACTAGAGAATGTGGTTGGTGAAAAAAATATCCCCCACAGATATGCCTCAGTGTCCTCATTCTTGAACTGTTTGAAAGGGCTCACTTTGACACCTTGACATTTTGTAGTAGTTGTTTCAAGTTTGTTTTTTTAGGTAGTATAAGGTCTTAATATTTTGTTTTTTTTTCTTTTTAAGGTTATTTAAGTATATAAGTATATTGTATATATAAGTATATAAGTTTAAGTATATTGTTTGCTTATTCTACACAGGAAATACTCATGTTAGTTTAGTTATTTAAGATTTGTGCCCTTCATACCTTTGAAGGACTTAATATAACTTTATGTAAGTCAAATATTATGATCATGTTAAAGAGAATTATGTTACTTTTTTCCTGTGATATATATTGATTTGAAGGAATCACTTATTAATTTACTCACCTCTACATATATATATATATATATTTCCCCCCCCCCCCCCCCCCCCCCCCCCGGAATACAACCAGGTTTTAAGTTCTTTTTTATTTTCCTCCACACTGGCAGAAGTTCTGAGGTACATTAAAGTTTTGTAAACAATTTAACTATCCCTCTCCTCCACCCCCCACTTTTGAATATACAAAGCATAGGAGAATTTTTGATGGTTTCCCATCTCCTCATGCTATTTGATCCAAAAACTGCATAAAGTTTGTAGCAGTGTTTGTATGGTTATTGTACATATTTAGGAGAAATGGAGGCAAGAAGGGATAGGGAGAATGGTGATCCATATTTTCATTATGTTATGAAAATAAAACCAAATATAATCATCCAGAACCGAGCTGCTCTCAGAGCAGCTCCAGCCTTCAACAGGCAATGATGACAGAAAGGAAAGGTGCTATGCCCAGGAGTCACCCAAAGCACAGTGCTCCTCCCACATGGACCCAGACCAAAGGGTGATGGGCAATTCAGGGTAATGTTCTATGGGGAAGGGGCTTGGCAGAGGCAGAAAAGTATTTGTTTGTAAATAGGGCTGAAATACATTTATAACTGAAGGGGTGTTAGGAAGTCAGACCAGAAGCCAGACCAACTCCTTTCTCCCGTTGTGTCCTGTTCCCCTCCATCCCACTGCATCCTCCTGTTTAGTGGTTTCCATGGATGAAGGTCTTAAAAATGGTCAGGTTTTGTATGTTCTCTTTTCAGGAAAGGCAAATAACTTGCCATTCCAGGATCTTTAAGCAAAACTTTTTCAGGGCCACAGCAAGATAAACACAGTGCTCTGAAGAACCAGATGAAATTCTGGGCTTTTATTGGAAGCACAAGTTTATCCCTATCCAAAATGAAAATTATATAAATTCATACATAAGGTAAAGATCCTAGTTGTCTCTTAAATGAGACAAATTTTCAGCAGAAGTGCCCGAAACAAAGTGGTCCTAGTCCTCTGAAGTAAAAACATTTATGGAAGAAATCAGTTTTTGTAAGAAAGAAAATTAGTAAATCCCTCTCCCAAGCCATGGAGTTTCCTTTGTCCATTCGTGTCGGAGCATGCCAGGGGAGAAGTCAGCTTGCTTGTAAGTCACTATCTAATGAAGAAAAACATGAATCCTTTCTCTGAAAGAATGCCCAGGAAGAACAGTTGAGGTGGAGGTGGTGGGGTGGGGGGATGCAACATCAAACCAATTCAGTCTAAACTTCACCCCGCTCAGGGCCTCTTTCATGCAGTTCCAAATGTAGCTGTGGCAATGCAACTTTCAGACCAGGTTATGCATATGTTGGGAGGGGGGGGGGGCGGATTTTCATAAAAGAAAATAAATTTTCTTTTTCTTATTTTTTTTTAAATAAGACATGTGCTATTAGTTGGCCACTGCTACAAAAATGCAATGATGTGATAAATGCAAAATCAATCTGCAGACTTTCCTGGCAGCCCAAAAGTGGTAAGGTAAGTCACCCTTATTCTTCAATCTTTCTTTTAATTATTTGTTTTAGTCTTTCTCAACTTTAACTAGAATAGTTTTTAAAATTTTAAATATTTCATTTGGATTATAAATCTTAGAGTCCAAGCCACCTAATTAATATCTAAATTCTTCAAGAAACATTTCAACTTTTTATACTTTTTGAAGTGTGTATTTTGCATAAATGAATGAATTTTATATTTTTCTTTGTGTTCATGGTTAGTAGAAGTGCAGAAACAGATACTAGCTGATGCAGTTAGACAACAGAAAGAGAGGTTGTTTGGAGGAAGGAGAACACACATTATTTGCAAATTGAAGACTTTTATACAGGGACACCCCAAGAAAATCAACTGGGGAAAAAAACTATTCCAAATAATAAGAAAATTCAGTGAGATAGTTAGAAGTAAAATTAATATACAAAACTGATAAATCTTTTTTAAATTATTTTTTTATTTATAATACATAACCATGTACAAACACATTCTTACCATATGATCATTCTGTTCTTGTTATATAATCCATAACTCACAGTACCATCACATAGTTGTATATTCATCATCATGATCATTTGTTAGAACATTTGCATCAATTCAGAAAAAGGAATAAAAAGAAAACAGAAAAATATTCATGTATACCATAACCCTTGCCCCTCCCTTTCATTGATCACTAGCATTTCAGTCTACTTAATTTAACATTTGTTCCCCCTATTATTTACTTATTTTTAAACCATATGTTTTACTTGTCTGTCGATAAGATAGATAAAAGGAGCATCAGATGCAAGGTTTTTGCAACAACACAGACACATTGTGAAAGCTATATCATTATCCAATCATCTTCAGGAAACATGGCACTGGAACACTGTTCTGCATTTGCAGGCAGTTCCCTCCCGCCTCTCCATTACACCTTAACTAAACAGATATCTATATAATGCATGAGAATAACCTCCAGGATAACCTCTCAACTCTGTTTGAAGTCTCTCAGCCATTGATACTTTATTTTGTCTCATTTCTCTCTTCCCCCTATTTGTCGAGAAGGTTTTCTCAATCCCTTAATGCTGAGTTCCAACTTATTCTGGGACTTCTGTCCCATGTTGCCAGGAAGGTCCATACCCCTGGGAGTCATGTCCCACATAGAGAAGGGGAGGGTGGTGAGTTTGCTTGTTGTGTTGACTGAGAGAGAGAGGCCATATCTGAGCAACAGAAGAGGTTCTCTTGGGGGTGATTCTTAGGTCTAAGTTTAAGTAGGCTTAGCCTATCCTTTGCAGGGTTAAGTTTCATATGAACAAACCTCAAGTTTGGGGCCTCAGCCTATTGCTTTGGTTGTCCCCACTGCTTGTGAGAATATAAAGACTTCTCCACTTGGATGAGCTGAGACTCAGCATCAAGGGATTGAGAAAACCTTCTCCACCAAAAGGGAAAGAGTGAAATGAGACAAAGTGTCAATGGCTGAGAGATTGCAAACAAGTCGAGAGGTTATCCTGGAGGTTATTCTTACGCATTAAGTGGATATCACCTTGTTATTCAAGATGCAATGGAGAGACTGGAGGGAATTGCCTGAAAATGTAGAGCTGTGTTCCAATAGCCATGTTTCTTGAAGATGATTGTATGATGATATAGCATTCACAGTGTGACTGTGTGATTGTGAAAACCTTGTGTCTGATGCTCTTTTTATCTACCTTGTCAACAGATGAGTAGAACATATGGAATAAAAATAAATAATAGGGGGAACAAATTTTAAAATAAATTTAGTAGATGGAAATGCTAGTGATCAGTGAAAGGGAGGGGTAAGGGGTATGGTATGTATAAATTTTTTTCTGTTTTCATTTTATTTCTTTTTCTGAAGAGATGCAAATGTTCTAAGAAATGATCATGATGATAAATATGCAACTATGTGATGATATTGTGAATTACTGATTGTATATGTAGAATGGAATGATCAAAATAAAGATGTCTGTATTTCTTTGGTGTTTTTTTGGTATTTAAAAAAAAAAAAAGACTTCTCCACTTGGGGAAGTTGAATTTCCCCCTTTCTCACCATTCCCCCAAGGGGACTTTGCAAATGCTTTTTTATTCGCTGTTCAAATCACTCTGGGATTTAGCGGAGTATCACTCTGGACAAACCAACAAAATCTCATGTCCTACTCAAGATTCCATGTACTTATGGTGTTCAATTAAGCTGTCTTCATAAGTTATATTAGGAAATGCACTAGTCAATATATAAATTTTGTACCAAGTAAGCATTTTTTGCTTTAGTCTCACAGTTAAGTTAAAGTTTTAAAATATTAATTACCATCTATTTTCAACACCCTGCATTATTGACATTCCTTTGTTCTTCCTCATTCAAAAACATTTTTAAATTTGCACATTTAGTCACTATCATTATACACTCTAGGCATTGCTAGATTATACCATCTCAGTTTTCATCATGTATTTTTCCTTCTGATTTCATTTGAGCCCCAGGCCTCCTCTCACTATCATTCTCCCATTCAGCTGCATTCAGTGTTCTAACATAATTGTATTACAGTTAGGTAGTGTTGTGCTATCCATTTCTGATTTTTTTACAATCAGTCCTATTGTACAATTTGTATCCCTTCAGCTCCAATTACCCAATATCTTACCCTATTTCTATTTCCTGATGGTCTCTGTTACCAATGACATTCTCCAAGTTTATTCACTAATGTCAGTTCGTATCAGTGAGACCATACAGTATTTGTCCTTTTGTTTCTGTCTAATCTCACTCGGCATAATGTCCTTAAGATCCATCCATGTTGTTACATACTTCATAACTTTATTCTGTCTTACAGCTGCATAATATTCCATCGTATGTATATACCACAGTTTGTTTAACCACTCTTCTGATGATGGACACTTTGGCTGTTTCCATTTCTTCGCAATTGTAAATAATGCTGCTGTAAACATTGGTGTGCAAATGTCTGTTTGTGTCCTTGCCCTCATGTCCTCTGAGTCGATACCTAACAATGGTATTGCCGGGTCATATGGCAATTCTATATTAGCTTCCTGAGGAACCGCCAAACTGCCTTCCACAGCGGTTGTACCATTTGACATTCCCACCAACAGTGAATAAGTGTGCCTCTTTCTCTACATCCTCTCCAGCATTTGTCATTTTCTGTTTTATTGATAATGGCCATTCTGGTGGGTGTGAGATGATATCTCACTGTGGTTTTGATTTGCATTTCTCTAATAGCCAGGGAATTGAGCATCTTTTCATGTGCCTTTTGGCCATTTGTATTTCCTCTTCTGAGAGTTGTCTGTTCAAGTCTTTTTCCCATTTTGTAATTGGATTGTCTCTCTTTTTGTTGTTGAGTTGAACAATCTCTTTATGAATTCTGGATACTAGACCTTTATCTGATATATTGTTTCCAAATATTGTCTCCCATTGTGTAGGCTGTCTTTTTACTTTCTTGATAAAGTTCTTTGATGCACAAAAGTGTTTAATTTTGAGGAGTTCCCATTTCTTTCTTTCTTTCTTCAGTGCTCGTACTTTGGGTGTAAGGTCTAGGAAACTGACTCCGATTATAAGATTTATAAGATATTTCCCTACATTTTCTTCTAAAAGTTTTATGGTCTTATGTCTGATGTTTGGGTCTTTGATCCATTTTGAGTTAATTTTTGTATAGGATGTGAGATATGGATCCTCTTTCATTCTCTTGCATGTAGATATCCAGTTCTCTAGGCACCGTTTATTGAAGAGACTGTTCTGTCCTAGGTGAGTTGGCTTGACTGCCTTATCAAAGATCAATTGTCCATAGATGAGAGGGTCTATATCTGAACACTCTGTTCAATTCCATTGATCAGTATATCTATCTTTATGCCAGTACCATGCTGTTTTGACCACTGTAGCGTCATAATATGCCTTAAAGTCAGGTAGCGTGAGGCCTCCAACTTCATTTTTCTTTCTCAGGATATTTTTAGCTACTTGTAGCACCTTCCCCCTCCAGATACATTTGATTATTGGTTTTTCTATTTCTGAAAAGTAAGTTGTTGGGATTTTAATTGGTATTGCATTGAATCTGTAAATCAATTTAAGTAGAATTGACAACTGAACTATACTATACTTAGTCTTCCAGTCCATGAACATGGTATGTCCTTCCATTTATTTAGGTCTTCTGTGATTTCCTTTGACAGTTTCTTCAGTTTTCTTTGTATAGGTTTTTGTCTCTTTAATTTATTGCTAAATATTTTATTCTTTTGGTTGTAATTGTAAATGGAATTCTTTTCTTGATTTCCCCCTCAGATTGTTTATTGCTAGTGTATAGAGACACTACAGATTTTTGAGTGTTGATCCTGTAACCTACCACTTTGCTATACTCATTTATTAGCTCTGGTAGTTTTGCTGTGGATTTTTGGGGGGTTTCGACATATGGTATCGTATCATCTGCGAACAGTGAGAGTTTTACTTCTTCTTTCCCATTTTGATGGCTTGTATTTCTTTTTCTTGTCTAATTGCTCTGGCTAGAACTTCCAACACAGTGTTGAATAATAGTAGTGATAGTGGACATCATTATCTTGTTTCTGATCTTAGGGGGAAAGTTTTCAGTTTTTCCCCGTTGAGGATGATGTTAGCTGCAGGTTTTTCATAAAGGGAATATCTTTTATCATGTTGAGGAAGTTCCCTTTTGTTTCTATCCTTTGAAGTGTTTTCAGCAGGAAAGGATATTGAATTTTGTCAAATGCCTTTTCTTGATTCATCAAGATGATCATGTGGTTTTTCTGCTTTGATTTGTTGATATGGTGTGTTACGTTAATTGCCTTTTTTATGTTGAACCATCCTTGCATACCTGGGATGAATCCTACTTGGTCATCATGTGTAATTCCTTTAATGTTCTGCTGGATTCAATTTGCAAGAATTTTGTTGAGGATTTTTGCATCTATATTCATTAGAGATATTGGTCTGTAGTTTTCTTTTCTTGTAATGTCTTTGTCTGGCTTTGGTATAAGGGTGAGGTTGGCTTCATAGAATGAGTTAGGTAGCTTTCCCTCCTCTTCAATTTTTTTGAAGAGTTTGAGCAGTATTGGTACTAATTCTTTTTTGAATGTTTGGTAGAATTCATATGTGAAGTCATCAGGTCCTGGACTTTTCTTTTTGGGGAGTGTCTTAATGACTGATTCAGTTTCTTTACTTGTGATTGGTTTGTTGAGGTCATCTGTTTCTTCTTGAGTCAATGTTGGTTGTTCATGCCTTTCTAGGAAGTTGTCCATTTCATCTGCATTTTCGAGTTTATTAGCATAAAGTTGTTCATAGTGTCCTCTCATTAATTCCTTTATTTCTGCAGGGTCAGTGGTTATGTTTCCTTGTCCATTTCTGATTTTATTTATTTGCATTCTCTCTCTCTGCTTCTTTTTGTCAACTTCGCTAAGGTTCCATCAATTTTACTGATATTCTCATAGAACTAACTTCTGGTTTTGGTGATTTTTTTTTATTGTTTTCATGTTCTCAGTTTCATATATTTCTGCTCTAATCTTCATTATTTCTTTTCTTTTGCTTGCTTTGGAGTTAATTTGCTGTTCTTTGTCTAGTTCTTCCAAGTGAATAATTAATTCCTTCCTTTTTTGCTCTTCTTTTTTGATATAGGCATTTAGAGCAATAAATCTCCCTCTTAGCACTGCCTTTGTTGTGTCCCGTAAATTTTAATATGTTGTATTTTCATTTTCATTTGCCTCAATATATTTACTGATTTCTTTTGTAATTTCTTTCTCGACCCACTGGTTGTTTAAGAGTGTGTTTTGAACTTTCATATATTTGTGAATTTTCTGACACTCTGCCTATTACTGATTTCTAACTTCATTCCTTTGTGATCTGAGAAAGTGTTTTATATAAAAAGTTTGATTATACTTTATGTGAAGAAGGTGTGGTAGTTTTTAATCAGCATAAATGACCATATATATATATATATATATATATTTATATTCTGAGAATTTATCATTTAAGCATATGTACCCATTTGTACTGCAGGGCCTGAATAATGAAAAATTTGCACCATTGCTTATAGCAGCAAAAGATTAGAAACATCCTAAGTGTTCATTTATTGAATACTGGTTAATTATGAAATTTTTAATATGTGTTTTTATTGAGATACCTTCACGAACTATACTGTCCATCCGAAGTATACTATCAGTGGCTCACAATATCATCATGTAGTTGTGTATTTATCACCATGATCATTTTAAGAACATTTGCATCACTCCAGAAAAAGAAATAAAAAGAAAAAGTTCATACATCCCATACCTCTTACCCCTCTCATTGACCACTAGTATTGCAATCTACCCAATACTTTTTTTCCTACCCCTTGTTCCCCCCTCTCCATTATTTAATTATTTATTTTGTCCTTATTCTTTTACTCATGTATCCAGACTCTGGGTAGAGGGAGCATCAGCCACAAGGTTTTCATACATGGTCACATTGTAAATGCTGTATAGTTACAGAATTGTCTTCAAGAATCAAGGCTTCTGGGATGCAGTTCAAGTTTCAGGTCCTTCCCTCTAGCCACTCCGATACACCATAAACTAAAAAAGAATATCTATATAGTACATAAAAATAACCTCCAGGAGAACATCTGAACTCTGTTTGAAATCCCTCAGCCACCGAAATTTTATTTTCTCTCATTTCTCTCTTCCCCCTTTTGGTCAAGAGGGCTTTCTCAATCCCATGAGGCTGGGTCCCAGTTCATCCCTGGGAGTCATGTTCCACATCAGGGAGATTTGCACCCCTGGGAGTCATGTCCCATGTAGAGGGGAGGGCAGTGAGTTCACCTGCAGAGTTGGCTTAGGAAGGCCACATCTGAGCAACAAAAGAGGTTCTCTAGGGGTGACTCTTAGGCATTATTATACGTAGGTTTAGCTTCTCTTTTGCAGGAATGAGTTTCATAGGGGCAACCCCCAAGATTGAGGGCTCAGTGTTTTGAATTGGTTGTCCCCACTGCTTGTGAGAGTATCAGGAATTCCCCAGGTGGGGAGTTTTAATATTTCCTCTTTTCTTCTCAGTCCTCCGAGGAGACTTGGCAAATACTTTTTTATTCTCTGCACAAATTATTCTGAGATATATCAGGGCATCACATAAACCTGTACAAACCAACAAGATGTCACTCTGTATTCAAGATTCCATATAATTATGGTGTTCAAATAAACTGACTATACAAGTTAAGTTAATGTCCTACCAAAAATACAAATTTTGCCCCAAATAAACATGTCTTCCTTCAGTTTCACTCAGGAGTTGAAGTTTTAAAATATAGACTATCTCATCCTTTATCTGTATAATGATTTACCTTAGTCCTACTAGATCAGTTTCATTCATATCTCTAGTTGAAGTCTGACTCACTTTTTCAACTTTTTTTTAACAGTTGCTGTATGGAGTGATACTGATTTTCATAGCTTCAGAGCTCTAACTCTGAATCTCAGCTGTCACACAAATACTTAAAGTTACAGGTTATACACAAATAGCTCAGCATCTCAGAATTTAGAATTATGTTACAACTCCTGAATATATATGACTGCTGTAAGAGCTTACAATCTAGGACCCTTTATAATAGGCCCCAACCTGATAGATAACCCATGCTCTCGACTTCAGTTTTCCAAGTTTGTATATTTTAGTTAGTCCATGTGAGTGAGGCATGATAATATGTCATTTTTTTCTTACATTTCATTCAACATACTTTTCTCAAGGTTCATTCACCCAGTTGCATATCTCATAACTTCATTCCTTATTGCAGTCCCTCAGCAGTTCCGTTGCTATATACACTGAAATTCCCCCTTCCATTCCTCAGTCAGTATATGTACCCTTAAGCCACCTCCATCATTGCATATTGGGAACACTGCTACCATAAGTAGCAGTGTGCAAATGTACATTGTGTTCCCACTCTCAGTTCTTCCAAATATATACCTAACAGTGGGGTTGTAGGATCATATGGTAGGATCTGTGGAACCACCACACTGCCCTCCGGGGGGGGGCTGCACCACTCTGCTTATCTCCTAGCAGTGAATGGTACATCTCTCTCTCTCTACATTTTCTGCAGTATTTGTATCTCTGTCCATTTTTTAAAAAGTTTTATATGTACATCATACAGTCCAACCTAAGGAAAAAAAAATCAATAGTTCCCAGTATAATCACACAGCCATGCCTTCACCATCATAGTCTATATGAGGACATTTCATATTCTTCCTCAAAAAATCCCATAGCCTTCCCTTATATACCCCTCTTCTTGACATTTAGTTTTGGCATATTGCCATTTTACGTTCAGTGGAGGCATATTACAATGTTACTGTTGACTATAGATCCTAGCTTGCATTGATTATATTTTTTCCTATGTACCATCCCATTTTCAACACCTTGCAATGTTAACATTCATTTGTTCTTCCTCATACAAAAACATTCTTATGTTTGTACATTTAATCACCATCATTGTCCATTCTTGGCATTTCTAAGTTATACAGTCTCAGTCTTTATCCTCATTCTTTCCTTCTGGTGTCATACGTGCCCCATCCCTTCTCGCTCAACCATGTTCTCATTCATCCTCATTCAGTGTACTTATATTATTGTGCTACCATCAGACAATGTTGTGCTATCCATTTCTGAGTCTTTGCAGTTAGTCCTGTTGCACATTTTGTACTTCTTCAGTACCAAATGCTCAATTTCTACTCTCTTTCTATATCCTAATAACCTATTCTTAATTTTAACTCTGAAAGTTCACGGATTAATATTAGTGAGGCCATACAGTATTTGTCCTTTTATTTCTGGCTAATTTCACTCCACATAAAGTTCTTAAGTTTCATCCACGTTATTATATGCTTTGTAACTTTTTTCTGTCTTACAGCTGTGTAATACTCCATTGTATGCATATACCACAGCTTGTTTAGCCACTCGTTCATTAATGGACATTTGGACTGTTTCTATTTCTTGGCAAATGTAAATAATGCTGCTATAAATATCCTTGTGCAAATGTCCATTTGTGTCCTTGCCTTCAGTTTCTCTGAATATATACCTAGTTATGGGATTGCTGGATCATGTGGTTGTTCTATACTTAGCTTCTTGAGGAATTGCAAACTGCCTTCCAGAGCGGTTACACCATTTTACATTTCCACCAACAGTGGATAAGTGTGTCTCTCTCTCCTCATCCTCTCCAGCACTTGCTGTTTTCTGTTTTTTTTTTAAATAATGTCCATTCTAGTGGATATGAGATGATATCTCATTGCGATTTTGATTTGCATTCCCCTAATAGCCAGTGAAATTGAGCATCTTTTCATGTCCCTTTTAGCCGTGTGTATTTCCTTTTTCATGTCTTTTGCCCATTTTTAAATTGAGTTGTTTGTATTTTTGTTGTTGAATTGTAGAATCTCTTTATATATAGTGGATGTTAAACCCTTATCTTATGTATGATTTCCAAATATTATCTTCCACTGCATAGACTGCCTTTTTACTTTACCGACAGTATTTTGATGCACGAAAGAAGGTAATTTTAAGGGGATTCCATTTATCTATTTCTTATTTCTTTGCTTGCACTTGAGGTGTTAGGTCTAGGAAACTAAAATTACAGTATTTTTAAAAGTGAAATAGTATTCATTTGTTAAAATGAGGTAAATATGAATATCCTCAAATAGAATAGTCTTCAAAATACATTATTGAGCAAAAAACATCAAAGTATAGAACAGTGGGCATAGGTGGAGTGCTACTGTTGGTGTTATTAAGAAACGTATGTGTGTCCATCATATGTATATATGTTTAGTTATATAATCTATGCTTATATTTCCCTTTGAGAGATAGAAATAGAGTTTGGGGATGAAATGGAATATTTCTTTTCAACATACAACCTTTTGAGGCATGTGAATTTTTAAGGTGTACTTAAAAGTGATTGTTAAGTTCACAGAAATCCAATATGTACTTTTTTCTTTTCTTAGAAAACAAAGTTTTCCCCAAGTAATTTGAAAATCAATAAAATTAACTTTGTTTTAGTATGAATAATTTTTGCTTTTTAAAATAAATGTTGAAAGAACAACAGTTTTAATTATTTCCACTAATCTATTACTTTGTGAGAATGTGTAAAAAGATAAATTTCTTTTTTGAAAAGCTATCCCTAGGATTCTGGTTCTGTTTCCTACCAGTTAATGAGATGAATTGCTTTAGATTGAAAGGGGCTAGATTCCTTAAGAAGTAATATAAAATGTACTAACTACAAATGCTCCATTATTCAGTGCAAGCAACAGAGTAATCATCACCTATTCTTTGTTTACAAAACTTTCAAATAATCATTTTCTGAGTTTTTATACTTATTAGTTGCTGATTAAAATACAGATTTGGCTGTAAGTTTTATAAGCTAACTAGATGAATTTTCTGCTCTTTTTCTGTTCATATCGAATTTAACATAAATTTTTGTTTTCTTGTCAAATAGTTACTAGCAGTTCCTGTGGAAAAGTCTGTCAAACTATATAGACGAGAAACTTGGAGTAATCAATTTGATCTTTCAGATAATTCCATTTCTCAGGTAAGTTTTATAAATGATACTTTCAGTCACTATGAGGGAATATCTAATACATACTTGTCTCAATACAGTTGCAGTTAAATATCATTCATAATGGAGAACTCCAGCCTGTTGTGCCTTGCTTGTCTTCCACAAATCTTCATTTGGCCAATAACTGGACAATAGCTATCTCTTCTGCGAGATTTGACAAGAAAATTTCCTTTAAATTTATAAGAAGTCAGATTTAACCTTTGCATAGTATTAAGACAAGTTATTCTCTTTCTCTCTCTCTCTCTCTCTCCCTCCCTCCCTCCCTCCCTCTTTCCCTCTTCC